>NC_043013.1:35578614-35586114 GCF_006345805.1 Octopus sinensis | reverse complement strand
ATCATTATCCTCCTCTTCATCATCAACGCCTCATCATCGTCATCATCATCATCATCATCACCATCACCATCACCATCATCACCACCATCCACCTCATTATCATCATCATCACCATCACCACCACCACCATCATCATCATCATCATGGCCATCATCACCATCCTTCTCATCATCATAATCACCTCATCATCATCATCATCATCTCATCATCATCATCATCTCATCATCATCATCTCATCATCATCATCATCATCACCATCACCATCATCACCACCATCCTCATCCGCCTCCTCCTCATCATCATCATCATCACAACCACCACCACCACTTGATGAAAATGAACTGCACTTGCATTACAAAGGGCTAACCTTGTCACATTCTGTGTCACCCTGAATTTCCCTATAAGCTATATTAAGGGTATGCGTGTCAGTGGAGCACCCAGCAACTTGCAATTCAATTTCTCGAGCGGGCTGTTCCAGTGGTTGGGTCACCTGGAACCCTTGTCGGCATAACTAACGAAGTGCTGGTAAATGAGTAAGATGGTGACGGCGATGTCGGTGGGAAAAGGATTGGTGATGGTGACAAGGCTGGTGGGATTCGAGGTGCTGATGGTTGGTGGTATAGTCGTTAGAGGTAGCATAGGTAACGATTGTAATGATATTGGTGATGCTGATGGTCATGATGATGATGCTGGTTGCAGGGATATTTTGGTTGAGGTGATGAGTGATACTGATGCTGATGGTTTGGTGATGAAGACAGCGGTGATGACAGTTGTAAAATTTTGCAAAGTTGATGAGGACGACGATGATGATGATGGTGGTGGATAATGATGATGAGGATGATGGTGGGGATAATGCTGATGAGGATGATGGTGGTGATGATGAAAAAGACAACAACGATGATAATGATGGTGATGATGCTGATGGTAACGATGATGGTGACAGTGACAATCATGATGTTCACGACGTCAATAATGATGATGATGGTGAGGACGATGAGGATGATGGCGGTGGTGATGATGAAGAAGACAACAGCGATGATAATGATGGTGATGATGACGATGATGATGACGACGACGACAATAATGATGATAATGGTGAGGACGATGGTGATGATGGTGACACTGATGATGACAATGACGACGATGATGATGATGATGGTGAGGACGATGATGATGATGGCGGTGGTGATGATGAAGAAGACAACAGCGATGATAATGATGGTGATGATGACGATGATGATGACGACGACGACAATAATGATGATAATGGTGAGGACGATGGTGATGATGGTGACACTGATGATGACAATGACGACGATGATGATGATGATGGTGAGGACGATGATGTCAATGACAATGATAATGTTGATGATGGTGATGATGATGATGGTGGTGATGGTGGTGGTGGTGGTGGTGATGGTGGTGGTGGTGCTGCTGCTGCTGGTAATATTAGTAGGGATGATGACGAAAACGATGACAACAGTGATGATCATGTTGGCGGTAGTGATGATGATGATGATGATGACGACGACGACGATGATGATGATGATTTTTATAATGGGTGGTGATGGTGATGATGGTAACGAAGACAAATGCCTATTGATTTTTGAAAATGTTATCCATGATTTTTCATTTCTAGAAGAATAACACACACACGCACACACACACACACGCACAGACACACACACACAGACACACGCACACACACACACAAGCAATACCAAAGAGAATCAAGATGAAATGAAGAATTCTCAACACATAAACAAACATTAAAAACATATCAACATCCCCCACCCACCACTTAGATACACACACACACACGTGCGCGCACATGCACATACACACATGTATCCAGGCAAGCACACACACATACATATACACATATACACACGCATACAGATGCTTCCACACATATGTGCATAGAGGCACAAGCATTCATACACGTATCTATTCATTAGCCAAGTACACACACACACACATGCATGCACACATGCACACACATCATACTGACACACACACACATGCATACACACATGCACACACATCATACTGACTCACACAGACACACACATACACATATTGACAATTGCATATATATATATACACATTCATATATGCACGCACACACATATTTAGGTACAAACATACATGCAGACATTCAATCATCAACAAGTACACACACGCACACACACACACACATATGCATACACATTTACACACAGATATATACAAATGTGCACACATGTATATAGACACACATATGTGGGCACACACATACACACATTTATTCACTAGCTCACACACACACACACACACATCCTGACATTTGCACACACATATGCCAGCATTTGCACACACACACACACATATATGCATATTTGCATGCACTCTCATATACAAGCACAAACATACACGCACACATTCATTCATAAAAAATACACACACACATATGTGTACATATATATAGACACACACATATGCGTATATACACAAACATTTATTCACAAGCACATACACACATAGGTAGACACACACACTCGTGCACATACAAACACACACATATGCATATATTCATGTATATATTCATGCACATACACACATTCACATGTATACACACACAAGCATACACTCATGCACCTGTACACACACATGCATATACACACACACACTCACACACACATACTCATGCATACACACCCACATACACACATACACACACATACATAGACACATATACACACTCACATACACATGTTCATGTATACACACACACATATACACACATGCACTCACATACATAGATGCACATACACACATACATAGATGCACATATACACACACTCACACACATGCTCATGTATACACACAAACATACACATACATAGATGCACATGCACACACATACACACATACATAGATGCACATACACACTCACAAATGTGCACATATACACACACATTCACATACATGGATGCACATACATGCACACGTACTCATGCATACACACACACATGCACACACATACTCATACATAGACACACATGTGCATGCACACACACACACAAACATACACATACATAGATGCACATGCACACACATACATAGATGCACATACACACTCACAAACGTGCACATATACACACACATTCACATACATAGATGCACACACATGCACACGTACTCATGCATACACACACACACATGCACACACATACCCATAGATAGACGCACATGTGCATGCACACACACACACACACACACATCGACCAAAAACAAAACAAACCAATGCAAAAAACAAACAATCAAGCTATCATAAAAAAAAACAAAGAAGTAAAAATATCAAAATCAAAAAAAAAATGCATCTCGCCTTCTTGAGAGTTCAGTTCTGGGCTGGTTCCAAATTAAAAGACACTGGGGGGTGGGGTGGAGAAGGAGAGAGATAGACAGAGAGAGAGAGAGAAAGAGAGAGATGGTGGAAAGAGCGAGAGGTGATTGGTGGTGGTGGTGGTGGTGGTGTAGGTGAGGGGTATTGATTGTCTAATATTGTAATTTTAATTAAAATGAAGCATCTTTAGAATGAGTTTGAGTCGGATGTGAGGGGTGGGTGGGTGGGTGGGTGGTCGGGAGGGGTGAGGAGGGGGTGGGTGGGTGGGGTTGTAAGAAGGTGGGAGTGGAACTGCTAATGATTTCCAGAAAAATGTAGTGTTGGTTATAGCAGCAACAGTGGTGTTTAGTGGCGGTGGTGGTGGTGGTGAGGTTAGTGTTGATAGCTGTGGTGTTGGTAGTGATGGTGGTGGTAGTGGTGGTGGTGGCTGTGATGCTGGTGGTTGTGATGGTGGTGGTTGTGTTAGTAGTTGTGGTTGTGGTGGTAGTGTGTTGGAGAGGTTAATGTAGTGATGATAGAAGTAATGGTATGGTGCAGGTGGTTGTGGTGGTAGTAGTGATGGTGGTGGTACTGGTGTTGGTGGTGGTGGTGGTTGTGGTAGTGATTGTGTTGGCACTGGTAGTGCTGGTGGTTGTGACAGTGGTGGGTCGGAGAGGTTGGTGTAGTGATGGTAGAAGTAATGGAATGGTGCTCGTAGTTGTGGTGGTGGTGGTGGTGGTGGTGGTGGTTGTAGTGGTTGTAGTGGTACATAGTGGTGCACGACTACCTCTACCTCATTGTGGTAGCGATAGTCATGTTGGCAGAGATTTTGGCTTACAGAGATTTTGGTATAGCAGTGATTGCAGTGATGTAGTGGTGGTGATAGAGGCGGTAATATGGTTGTTGTTGTTGTTATTAGTTAGTTAGTGCCAAATCAGCTTTTGTCCAGTAGACCTACAATGGAAGTTAATCCAGCAGTCTCTATATTGCCTTTAATTCAGGCATAATATATCTAGGACTATATCATCTAATGTGTTTTACTTTCTAAAGATGGTAAGGTATGATTTAAGAAAAATTTGGCTGTTATTTCAAGCAAATCAAGAGGCCATGTAGGGCCCTAACTTTAGCTCAGTAGAATCTTATTTAGCAACTCAGCAGAGCCTCACTCATTGACTGAGAAAAAATTTTTGCTATTGAGTCAGTTGACCCTAACTTGTTTTCTTATTTATTCAGTAGATTTTCTTTTATTTGCTCAGTAAAGCCACCCTCGTTGACCCAGTTAAAGATTTTCTTGTTAGCTCAGTAAAGCCATATCTACTGGCTCAGTAAAATCTCCCTTGTTGTCTCAGTAGGGCCTCTTCCATTAGTTCTCAGTAGGGCTTCCTTATTAAACTGCTGACTCAGTAGAACCAACAAGTGATCCCCTCCCTGGCTCAGTAGAGCCTACCTTGCCAGTTCAAAAGAGCTTCTTACATTGGTTCAGTAGAACTTCTCTCTCTGAGTTAGAAAACCGTATCTTATTGACTCAGTAGAGCATCCCTTATTTGTCAGTAGAGTATCTGTCATTGGCTCAGTAAAGCCATGTTCATTGACTCATCAAAGCTTCACTTGTGTCAGTAGAATCTAAATTATTGGCTCAGTAGAACACTCCTCAGATGACCAGTAGTGTATTCCTTAATGGCTCACTAAAACCTCCTTCACTGACTCAAGAAAGCCTCCATTGGCTCAGTACAACCAATCATGTTGTTTGCTTCTCCTTTAAGAGAATAGGCTGTGATCTGAGGAACATTTGGTTGCTATTTTTAACAAGTTAAATAACCACATAGAGTCTCAATTACATTACTGGCCATTGTGATGGTAATGATGAGAGTAATATTTCTAAAGCTTTTTGTGGTGCTCACTGCAGTAACACTAATGTTTGTTTCTTTACAATGTTTTTACTAATATTATTAATAATTTTGAGACAAATGTTTTCCTTAACTTGTACAAACATAAAAGTTGACATTATTACTAGCAATGGATTAAGAGAATTATTAGAGCAGTTGACAAATGCTTCGATATTAATTCTGATTTTTTGTTTTAGTTGAGGTTTCTGAGTTCAAATCCTGCCAATATTAACTTTGTTTTTTCTTTGTTCTGGGGTAGATAAAATAAAATATTTATTTCTTTATTGCCCACAGGGAGCGAAACCTAGAGGGGACAAACAAGGACAGACAATGGGATTAAGTAAGATCACATCAACCCCCAATGCGTAACTGGTACTTATTTAATCGACCACCCCTAAAGACTGAAAGGCAAAGATGACCTCGGTGGAATTTGAACTCAGAATGTAACAGAAGTTGAAATACCACCAAGCATTTCCCCTGGCGTGCTAACGATTCTGCCAGCTCACCACCTGATAAAATAAAATATTAATTAAGCACTTGAGTTCATTTCATTGACTAACATTTCTTCCTCCCTTAAGTTTCTTCCTTTGTACTATTGTGAAGATTTATTATTCCTTATTCTTAAAAAGTCATACATACATACACACATACATGTACATACATATACAACAATCTCTTGCATTTCATGGTTCACCTATGGCGGCTTATTATTGCATCAATTCATCTGTGGTGTTGTTTTGCATTTATGATCAAACTAGCAGTATCCCCCGGTGCTGCTCGGGTTTGTAAGCATTTTTAGAGATGTAAAGTATAATAGCCATCTCAATATGGCTAATCACAAAGGGGGGTGTTACTGTAGCTTTTTACGTTCTGAGATTTAATAATACATTTTTAGAGAGTTACTTCCTTTATATAATAACATAAAAATGCATTAAAAATAGGAAAAAAAGATGGTAAATTTTTTTTAAATTGTAGACTCATCGTAGACGTGCGCTAATACCCAGAAGGGCTCGATATGAATCACTACTATAAAATACCCGCTTTCAGTTACACTGCACCGCAAAATGTGGGAGTAGTTAGGAATCTAAATCGTAGGAGACAGACACACAACTTCACTTTTATATATAAAGATATACATATACAAGTTATAAAAATGATTTTAAAAAGCATATACAGCACAATACTGTTTCTTCTTTGTGGATTTTCACCTGTCGTTGGGGTGGAATTTGGAATGTAACACCCATGATAGTTGAGGGATTACTGAATATGCAGAAGCATTGACTTTTTACAACTTACATTTTTGTATATTTATTAACAGATTTTTATGGGAAGAAAAGAAAGAAAAATATTGAGGAACCCCACCCCTATTCCAGAACTACCACAAGGAAATAAAGAAAAAGCAAAAAAAAAGAAAAATGATTTTTTACTACAGATGCAGAGACACGAATTTGAAACTCTGCTGGTCAATAGTATTTTGGATAAAAGATTATCAACTGCAAAAATCAAGGTTTCACAAGGTGAGACAGGTAGATGAGACAAAGGTAGGAGTGCAACACCCTACACACTACTGCAGACATCTTCATAATATGTATACACACACACACACACACACATTATAGGCACAGGTATGGATGTGTGGTAAGAAGCTTTCTTCCCAACCACCTGGCTCTGGGTTCAGTCCCACTGTGTGGCACCTTGGACAGATGCCTTCTACTATAGCCTCTTATCAACAAAAGCCCTGTGAGTGGTTTTAATAGATGGAACCTGAAAGAAACCCATTTTTACACACACACACACACAGATCACACACACATATCATCATCATCATCATCTCATCATCATCGTTTAACGTTCACTTTTCATACTGGCATGAGTTGGACGGTTTGACTGAGGACTGCCAACCCAATAGGCTGCACCAGGCTCCAATCTGGTCTGTCAAGGTTTCTACAGATGAACTCCTATCCTAATGCCGACAACTCTGAGAGTGTAATGGGTGCTTTTTATGTGGCACGAGCACAGTTTCCAGTCAGACAGCACTGGCATCCACCACACTCGAATGGTGCTTTTTATGTGCCACCAGCATGGGAGCCAGTCAGGTGGAACAAGCAACAAGAGGATGTGCACATGGAATGTATTAGTTCGACAACTCAGTAAAAAAGGAGAGAAATTATGACGTTTCAAGCTTAGCTTTTCATCAGAAAGGAAAACAAAAATAGTTCAAAGAAGGTAAAAAAATTACACCAACAGCAT
>NC_043013.1:35563614-35573614 GCF_006345805.1 Octopus sinensis | reverse complement strand
CTGTTGGTTGAGCCTGTAGTGATGATTGCATCGCTGCCCTCCTTCAATCAGGCAGGCAAGGCAGTTTTCCTTTGCCTGGTCGCTGTGGCAAAAGAGGTTGTTTGGTAGACAAGGCTGAAAAACATGAGGGCAGATACTTTCCATTTTGGTAGAGTTCTCGTTGATTTTTTCAAGTCTCACTTGTAAAGGAAAATGGAGTAAGGAGGGAAGTGCTGTCCTTCAGTGAATTTATCGAAAGATGGCTGAAAGTTGTGAAAATGGCAAGAGTGGATGGTACCTCTCTTAAGTGTAGCCTATAAGCTGGAGAGAAGGATTTGGAGAGGGCACTTGCTCATGGGGTATCAGGGAAATCTCAGATGGTGGAGTTCTTCTATTATCCCTAGAGGCCTTCCTGTATCAGGAGGGCCACATCGCTATCATTCTCCCCCACCTTTTTCTTTTGTACTTCTCTATGCTATGCATATGTCCCCTCTTTCCCAGTGTATACTTTTTTTAATTTATCATTTCATTATTATATGTAAACCCCCACACTTTATGTCTGTCACTGTATTGTGCTTCTCATCTTTTGCCCAAATGGCAAATAAAAGAAATAATTTTTATTATTATTATCATCTTATTGCCTTTGCACAGCTTCTAACACTGGAGATGTACTACGGTGTCAGCTGTTCACTACCAATGAACTCAGGAAACACCTCTTATTTGAGCACCCTCCGGAGTATTCAAGCGGTTCCAAGCAGTGCTGTTTTCTGCAAGTGCTCCACCCTTATTGCAGCCCCTATTTGTTCCACGTACTTCTCGAGATTTTTGCTCACTGTTCCCAGGGCTCCGACAATTATTGGTACTACTGCTACCTTTTTCCATCGACCACAACTGTTTAACTTCCTAAGCTAACCTGTCATATCTCTTGACTTTTCTTTCTTCCTTATCAGATACCTTGTTGTCAGCTGGGTGTACTATATCTACGATCCAGCATAGTTTGTTTTCTTTCTCAATTAGGACTATGTCTGGCTTCCTATTCTCTATCTCATAGTCACACTGAATCACAAAATCCCATAGGATCTTTGCATTTCTATTTTCAATGATGCCCTCAGGTTTGTGGTTGTACCAATTTCTATTTTCGACAATGCTTTGTGGGCGTAATATTATCATTATTATTATTATTATTATTATTATTATTATTATTATTATCATTGAGTGAGAGCAGTTCATGCCATTAAAGTGACACTGGGGTAAAATATACGAAGCCCAATATACCCATCATGACTACCCGTCTGATTAAAGTACACCAGGCACATGCATCACAACCATATGTGCGCGACATGGTGATCTCATATCAAGATAAACAGCACATGACCTTGCAGGTGGGGTCCAGTTAGAATTTTCTTCAGGTTGAGTAGCCCATCCCACTCAAACGGTCCCTGAATAAGGGTTGTTTAAGGATGTTGAAAGAACCACCCATGTTTCCAGAGGTGAACTATTCAAACCCCAAAGAATCCCTCTCAACACATGGCTATGATGCTCCCCCACTACTTCTGCTCGTGATTAGAGATGCACATATCGTCAGCCACTAAGGGACATGCTCAACTGGTTAAGGTCAAACAACTGACAAGCAAATCTGTGGTATTGAGCAGAATATTTGCTGTAGCCCATCTTTTATACCAAGACAAATATTATTATTATTATCATTATTCATAATAATTATTATTAATTATTATTGTATGTTTGGCTTTTGCTTTGTGTTTGTACAGGTTGATTCTGAGTCTCACCTAGAGCCTAAAAGAGATAACAAGTTAGACGTTGAAGTTGGTGCTATGACTAGGATACCATTTATTTGGTCTTGCACGGAGTATCGTTCTAGAGAATGTCTGTCAAAACAAGTAAATTAAAAGTTCGTTTTAAGAGTAATTGGAATATAAGATGATAATGTGATGCTAAGCTGACAGTTGAATGTGTTTGCTATTATGTACGTTTAAAAGTATTTTAACACCATTTACAGATTAAATTGTTTTGGGGATTACTTAGACAATATTTTACATAGGAAACAAACTGTTTGCACGAGCACTATTTTTTGAATTTCTGCCAATTTTGGGATTTCCTAGTATCTGATCTTAGTAGAAATCGTCCCTTTTTGCTATCATTCCTGGGGCACCTATGACAACGGGTACTGTTTTTGTCTTGAGGTTCCACATTTTGCTAGTTTCTCTTTCAAGATCTTAATACTTGCTCTGTTTTTGGTAGGTCTTATTACTTCCGCCTTAGCAAAAGTGGAGGTATTGTTTTCAGTTGTGTTTGTTAGTTTATTTGTTTGTTGTTTGTCCGTGGACAAGATATCTCAAGAACCAATGGATGGAATTGGATGAAACTTTCAGGGACATTTGGACTCATGACTGGCACAAACTGATTAGATTTTGGGATCAATCCAATATTGGACAAGGATTCTGGATTATGGTTCCTGTTTTTCTTTTACTTAATTTTTGAGAACAGTCAGGTTCATTTTTAGTATTCTCATTTGTGAGAACAGTCGAGTTTATTTCAGATATTCTCCTTTTAAAAATCATCACTGTCTAATTGCTGAGAGGACATTGTTGCTGCCTTGGAGGAGGTTTGTGCTCTCTGAGTGCTCTTGTTATCATCATCATCATCATCATCATCAACATCATCATCATCGTCATCATCGTCGTCATCATCATCATCATCATCATCATCATCATCATCGTCATCATCATCATCATCATCATCGTTGTTGTTATTATTATTAATGGTTTCTTTTCATTATAACCTTATTTCAGCTGCCTTAGTACCGGGCATCTCCCGGAGGCCAAGATTAGCAGGGGCACTTTTGTTTTGCTATGCATGCTAAAATTATCATTACATTTATTCCGCTTTAGATGGAGAGTGCTTTCCCTAGTATATGGGCTGGACCCATAAAGGTTATCTTTTGTAGTTCACAGAGATTGGGATTAACAGGGGATGCTTAATATACTTCTCAACTTCCTTCTTTATCGTTCCCAACGCACCAATTACTCCTGGTATTATCCCCGTACTAAGCTTCCACATTCTTGTGATTTCAATTTGCAGATCTTTATAGTGAGAAAGCTTTTGGCATTCTTTTCTTGAGACATTTTGATCTTGTGGGACAGACATATCTATTAACAGACAAGTTCTTCCGTTGTAGTCCTTGATCACAATGTCTGGTCGATTTGGAGTCAATTTTTCTTTCTGTTTGTATTGTTCATTTAGAAAGTCATGTCTTAGAAAAAAAGGGCAATACAACACACAGTACTTGTTTCAAACATTGAGATAATGCCTCAAATTTATGGGACTTGGGGTTGTAGCTGATTACTTAACGATCTTCAATATATATGAAAGGTAAAAATAGTCTTAGCAGGAACTGAACTCAGACTGTAAAAGAGCCACAAGGCATTCATCATCATCATCATCATCATCGTCGTTTAACGTCTGCTTTCCATGCTAGCATGGGTTGGACGATTTGACTGAGGGCTGGTGAACCAGATGGCAGCACCAGGCTCCAATACTAATACCATCACAACCAATAGCTCTGCTACTTCTAACACTTCTAACTCTGCTACTTCTAACACCATCACCACCACCATCCTCACCGCCATCACCGCCACCACCGCCACCACCACCAACACCAACACCAACACCACTACCACCATCACCACCAGCATCACCACAACCACCACCACCATCATTACCACCACCACCACCACTAACAACCACCTTCACCACAACCCCCATCACCACAACCACCACTACCACTACCACCATCACCACCACCACCACGCCATCGTTGCCATTACCACCACCATCAACCACTACCACCATCAACCAGCATCATCCCACCCACCCCCGACGTACATTCTATTCCACCCCCACCCTCTATCACAACCTTGTAGGTTACTTTTAAGAGAGGGGACCTTTCTCGCGTTTATGGTCAAGCTTGACCGAATCAAATTAATTCTTTTCAAAAGAGCAGATAACCAGGAAATAAAAACCATTTTATTTATGTTCACAGTCAAAATATCTGTGAAAGATTTGTCCTGGTTTGCAGTTTAGATATCTGGAAATTTGCATTCCATTAGCTTATCATTTAATATTTAAGCAGAATGAATACACACACACACACACACACACACACACACACACACACACACACACACACACACACACACACACTCACATACACACACACATATGCATACAGATGTTACTCATTCAAACACATAATTGGTACACACAAATAAATTTTTTATTTATATGTGTACATATATGCATACGTGTGTGTATGTGTGTGTTTGTACATGTGTATTGTGTGTGTGTATGTATATGTGTATGCATAGATATGTATATGTATATAAGTATGTATCTTTAGTTATTTATTTGATTATATATGTATGTATTTATGTACCAACGTGTGTGTTTGTATATGTGTGCGTGTGTGCATGCATGTGCATGCATGTGTGTGTGTATGTACGTGTGTGTGTGTGGGAATATCAAATTCGCCCCACAGAAAATGAGGGGAATATGTATCTGAGAAAAAGATACAGAAAAAAAGAAGGGAAAGAAAAGAAGAATGCTAAAGTGAAAAGAAGGTTGAGAGAGAAATAGGCTTAGAATAAGGTAGCCGAGAGGGAGAGATGGAGACAGGGAGAGAGGGGGAGAAATTGTGATATAGTAATGCATTCAAGAGAGAAAGGAGAGAGAGAGAGAGAGTAGCAAGAAAGAGAGAGTGAGTAATGCATCTGAGAGAGAAAGGTGAGAGAGAGAGACAGAGCATTTGTAAGAGAGAGTGTATGCTTATCAAAAGGGTGACAGATGAAAATACAGAGAGAGAGAGAAAAAAAGAGAGTGAGTAATGCATTTGAGAAAGAAAGGGGAAAGAAAAGAGAGAGTGAGGCAGAGCATCTGTAGGAGAGAGTTTATATTTAACAAAGGGAGACAGATAAAAATAGAGAGAGAGAAAGAAAGAAAGAAAGAAAGAGAGTGAGTAATGCATTTGAGAAAGTAGAGAAAAAGGAGAGAGACTGAGACAGAGCATCTGTTAGAGAGAGTGTATGTTTATAAAAAGGGAGAGAGATGAAAATACAGTGAGAGTACTGCTTGGCATTCACACTGAAAGCTCCAATATGAACAGATGGTGAACACATAGAACAACCGTTGGCTTGCTGTGTCCCCAAAACATGTACTGAGAGTGATTAAAATCAAACATCCAGTCAACATCATGGTGTTGATAGTAATCACTAGTAAAGGTGATGTTATGCCTCCATTCATCTTCCCACACAGCGTCAGACTCAGTACGGAGGCCTACATCAACTACCTGGAGGAAGTACTGTTGCCCTGGCTCAAAAGGGTAACTGTTGGATGGAAGATCCTATGTTTGGCAACAGGACACTGTAACAGGACAGGCCACGCAAGCGGGAAAGCCCAATCATGGCTGTCAGACAATTTCTGTAACCACATAACCCCTAACATCTGGCCACCTAACTCCCCAGGCTGCAACCCCCTTGATTATTATGTGTGGGGTGCAGTTGAGTGAGAGACCAATAAAATTCCTTGTAACACCAAAGATGAACAGGAGACAAGAATTATGGTAGCATTCACCAACTTAAACAAGGAGACCATTCAGAAGAGTTGCAGGAGGTTCCAAAGCTGTCTGGAGGCCATGGTTGAAGCAAGCTACTTACTAATTACTTTTTCAGAGTCCACGTGTGAAATGATAATGCGATTTCTTTACTTCAATGTATGTTATGAAAAGTATAGCTATGTTGGTTGTAGCAAATTTTGAAAGAGGTTGCAGTAAGTCTCTTGCATATTTTACTTAATTGTGGGTTTTTATTTTATGTTTATATATTATATATCTCTTTAAGTATTTAAACTCAAGTGAGTAGTTTGTTTGATTGCTGAAATCACATTAGGAATTAAATTGGCTTCTAATTCTTTCTTTGGAAAATATTCATAGAAAAATGTGTTCTGGCAAGGGTCAGTGTATCTGAAGAAGAAATTTTAAATGTATTTCTTGTAGAAAATTTTGCTATATTTGTGGAGTGAGGGGGAATGCTTAGTGAGAAATCTGAAAAAAATGTTTTGCCATTTGGGCAGTTACAGCAATATTGAAAAATTGCATTGTCTGACGTTATATTTGGCTTCTACTTTTACACTTTTTATTGGTTCTCTTGTTCTCTTTAACTTATGTAATTTTGTTTTGTCCTATCCATACGCCTCAGTCAATTGGATTGGAAGTTCATTCATTCCTCATCAGAACCACACTAATCTAGATCCAGTTCTCAAGTTTTATCTTTCTGAACATGGATTCTGTTGACCAAAAGTAGCACTTTGCTTCTCACCTAACATATTTATTATCTTGCTCACACCACGTTTATACAATTTGTCTACATTTCCACAAGGAAGCTTTATAAGCTGCTGTTCAATTTGCTAGAAACAGCAGCAAGACCTCATTTAAATCAAACTCTGCTATTTAATAAAAGAATACATTGTACTTTATTAGTTTTAGTTAAAACTATTTTGGGCTAAAAAATGATATAGTCGTAGCAGAACTGTCCTTTCATTATAAGTCTACTTGACTAATACTGATCTGGAGCTAAACAACAATACCAACAACACTAACAATTAACTGAAAGAAACCAGTTATGTATGTGCTTATATCTGTGAATGAATTGCCTTTTGTTTTTCATTCAATTGATTTTGTATCTAGCTTAACATGGAGCTCTCTCACCATATGACATGATAACTTGTGCACTTTTAACATATTTCTTATCCAAAATAACTTGTGAAGACAGCAAAGTTTCAACAAAAATATTAAGCGATAACAAGTCCATGCAACAAAAACCAGTTAAGAACCATTCAGGAACTAGAAGCACTTTGTAATTTAATCATAATCTGAGACTACACAGGCCTGTTGCTGTTGTTGTTGTTGATTCTCCAGTCATCATCAGCATTCTTTTCTTTTTCTTAATCGAGGATTATATCATCTAATGTGTTTAAATTTTTTAAGCCAGTAAAACGTAGTTGGTAGAAGAACTGGTTGCTACTTCTAGCAGGTTGAAAAGCCACATATAATCTCCTTTGATAGTTTCTTTTCTCTGTGTGTAGCTCAGATGGGGGTTGAGGTTTCAGATAGATAAGATGAACACAATTCAGATATATTATATATATATAACCACTAAAAAAATTGCTTTTAAGATTAAAATTAAAATTCAAATCCATATTGGAATTCATTAAAAAGAAAAAAAAACTTAAAACTAATTCTTTATTTAAATTTCAATTCGAAAGTTCTCAATTAAATTTCAATTCAATATTTCAATTTTGATTCAAAAGTTAAAAGAAAAATTTCCATTCCATTCCCAAAATAAATATTTATATATAAATACATTTAACTCCATTCACTCTATGTTGGGATATTAGTTTACTCTTCTGGTCTGCTAGTCTTCATATAATTTAATTTTATCCATTACTGCGATATCTACCCTTATCTCACATGAATATCAGCAATCAAGAACATCATTATTGGCTCTACCAAACACCACCACCTCTGCCGCCACGAGGGGTACTGTATCCTGGTAAGGTAGCAATGATTTTTGATTGGAGAAAGGAAAATAATCAGCTTTCTTCTGATGAAATCATCCTGCGTTTCAAACGAAAGAGAGATCAAAAAGCGAAAGGCATGATGGGAAGAGATAGGAAGATAGCACATAGAGAGAGAAAAACAGCACATTGCTCATCAGCATTTATTTTCTTCCTTTACCTTATACTCTCTTCTTGCAGACCACCATATTTTCAAATCTGCTTCATTTATTTTCTCTTTATAATAGTAAAAAAAAAAAATTGTAGTAGTCGTAGTAGTAGCAGCAGCAGTAGTAGCAGTGGTTTCAAATTTTGGCACGAAGCAACCAATATCAAAGGAGTGGGGCTAAGGCAATTACAGCATCCCCAGTTACCCAGCTGGTTCTTATTTTATTGACCCTGAAAGGATGAAAAACAAAGTCAACGTCAGCATTATTTGAACTCTAAATGTAGAGACAGATGATATGCCACTCAGCATTTTGCTTGGCATGCTAACGATTCCACCACCTCACTGCCTTAATAGTGATGATGATGATGATAATTATTATTATTGTTGTTGTTGTCATCATCATCATCATCATCATCATTATTATTATTATTATTATTATTACTATTGTTGTTGTTGTTAGTTTTATTTTTATTTGGCTTAGGTTTGGACTTATTCCTGGTAGGAATTATATGGATAGCGGGTTACTACCTGTAACTGTAAGTATCCACAAGTTTTCAACTGTCTTTCTAGTACTTAGGCCCCTCCTGATAATCGTTGCTGTCTCTAAGAGACAAGCTTTCTCTGGGAGCTCTACTGGGCATTCTCTTTCAATCTCTTTCTGCCATTTGTCTATATCTTTGTTTACTGTTCCCAACACACCAATTATTATAGCCACGACCTTTACTGTCAATATGCTTCAAATTCTTCCAACTTCAAATTTTAAGGATCTTATTTTCTTTCATTTTCTTCCTCTTTCTTTATGACCCTGAAATCAAACGGGCATGATGGGTCGATAAGTAAACAACTGTGCATTTCTTTATCTATAACTGTTTATTATTACTTCCACCTTAGTGAAGGTGGAGGTATTATTTTCAGTCGTACCCGATCGATCCCAATGGCAGTTATGAAATGTGAAGGTAGGTGTGTGGGCCGTGTTTGTATTGCTGTGTGTGTGTTGTTCACAGTGGGAACAGGGACAGTTTTCTATATGAAGGCCTTTTTTAGTCTATCTACTGATATAAAGCCTTTACGACAATTAAGGTCTACAGTAAAAAGTTTATCTGTACAGGAAAGAAAATGGAAAGAACCTGCATAAAGTGTTGTTAACGGAGGTTTAACAACATTGTTAAGCACAAAAGCGTGAGTCCAAGAAGTAAACCTTCCTTCAAGGCAGAACTAGAAATGCAATTGTCAAGTAGGTAAGAAGTTTTAAACCAGAGCGACATATTCAAAATTGGTAAAACTAGAAATTGTTGAGGATGAATTGAATATGTTAGTGTTATTTAATTTCTGAATGATTTTGTTGCCGTTTGTTTATGTAGTTTGATTTCTTTATTCATCAGTTTCTACTAAGATAGAGATGCGAGTAAAATTAATAATAGAGAAATGAAAATAAAACTTTGGAAACAGCAACACCACCATAACTTATACATGGAAACTATGATTGTGCTTTCAAGGGAGATAATGAGAGAAAGACATGAAAGTCAATGTAAGATTGTAATACTTCATGTAAAATAAAGTAAATATAACAAATAATCCAAAATCCTTGCCCGGTACCGGATCAATCCCAAAATCTAACCAGTTCATGCCGGTCACAAGGCCAAACATCCCTGAAAGTTTCATCCAAATCCATCATGGTGGTTCTTGAGATATCTTGTCCATAGACAAACAAACGAAAAAAACACGACTGAAAACAATACCTCCACCTTAGCGAAGGTGGATGTAATAATAAAGATAGACTCTCCTGTCAGTGATGGTGTATAAGAGTTCAGCTACTGCCAAACGACCTGCACAAATGATTTATTTATGATGATCAGATGTATGTGTTGTACAATTAGCTCACTCCCTCCATCAAATTGACACAGTCTGAACAGTTAAACAGTGTACCACATGTCAGATGCCAAAGTGATCACAAAACAATGTGAGATGAAGTGCTTTGCTCAAGAACACAACACACCACCCAGTCTAGGATTGAAATCCTGATCTCTAGTTCATTAGTGCAACACCCTAACCACTAAGCCATGTGCTCCAGTGCTGATAATAATAAATGCCCTGATGCGGTACCAGGCAGTGGCTCTCATGGCTTTTGATCTTAACTGATTGAAAGCATTATTAACAAAATGCTTTATCTTTGTATAAAAGATGGGCTGCAGCATATATTCTGCTCAGTACCACAGATTTGTTCTG
>NC_043013.1:35551114-35558614 GCF_006345805.1 Octopus sinensis | reverse complement strand
ACCATAATTTTTTTCCATTTTAATGTATTTTTTTCGCTATTATATAAGGGAAGTAACTCTCTAAAAATGTCTACGATGAGTCAACGATTTAAAAAAAAAATTACCATCATTTTTTGCTATTTTTTGCCTATAACTCTCTAAAAATGCTTATCTAGTTATTTCCCTTACAAACCCGAGCAACTCCGGGCGATACTGCTCGTTTTAAATATAACAAAGAATTTAGTAAAATAACTTAGTAATCATTAAGCTTGTGTTAGGAACATAAATTTTGATTAAGATCTAGTGGAAGATTTTAATTCAGAACTTTTGAAAACAAGACATTCGTACTACAGACCCAGAGGTGGTTTCAGCCAGGTTGGTATCAAAAGTGTTAAATGCTAAAGGGTTAAAATACCCAATACTTTTATTCTTTTCCCAGCCATGCCCATCACAACTACTTTTACTGTCTTTCAGTCTTTCTCTCCCGTTTCCTTAGCTTCCACCAGCTTGTTTCTTGCATTGGGCCATTGCCTGCTTTCCTTCTTTTTATCTTCTTTTAGTTTTAGTCTTATCATGAGTTTTCAGTCCAACCTTCAACATATTTGAACTTAAGAGGTCCTATCTAGTGCCCTAATTGCACATAGTTGTGTTTTGGTACACAAGTTTTGGTATCACAAGTTACTATAAAATTTGAAATCTCGTGAAATGAGGTAGATTTATTTTTATTAATGTTTGGAAGTTCTCTGATATATTTCAGCTCCTCTAAAACCACAGAGTTTCCTGTGTTGGTAAGAAATAGTCATTAGTTAAAACCAAAATTTTTTAATCAGATGTGGCAGGAAGAATCACTCTTGTGAGATATTTGTGGGTTTGTTGAAAAAATATAAATAATAATAATAATAATAATAATAATAATAATAATGAAATTATTGCATATAGTGCTCAAGTGCACTATAACTTGTCAAAAGTACATATAAAGCATATGCAGTAATGTACAAATGTCTGGAAAGTGAACAGTGTATGAGTCAGATACATGCTTGCATGTGTATGGAGGGGAGAAAATCAGGTGTAGTGTTGGCGAATCTCAGGAAGCATGGAAGTTTTGAAGGATGCAGTGGTCTGACAACTGACAACTGATGCCGGCAGTTTGTTCCATACTTCAGCAACTCTTAGTGTGAAAAAATGTTTCCGAAAGTCATAGGAGCTGTACTGTTTTCTGACTTTGTAAACATGTCCATGGGTGTTAGACAGTTGGAGTTTGAAAAGGTGCTCAGAGTTACTGAGCAAGAGTGAGAGACAGAAAAATGTTTATACGTACATTCATAAAATAAAAGAACCTGAAAGAAAATAATTAAAAGCTGCAAACAGAAAAGTGTGAGATAAGAGGAAAAATTTCTTTTAATTCTTGAGAACATATCTGGATGAAAGACAAAAGCAAAAATAGAAATAGTAGTAGTAGTAGTAGCAAGCAGCAGTAGTTGCAGTGGTTTCAAATTTTGGCACAAGGCAACTGTTATCAAAGAAGTGGGGGCTAAGGCAATTACATCAACTCCAGTTACCCAGCTGGTTCTTATTTTATTGACCCTGAAAGGATGAAAAACAAAGTCAATGTCAGCATAATTTGAACTCTGAACGTAGAGACCGATGATATGCCACTAAGCATTTTGCCTGGAATGCTAACGATTCCGCCAGCTCACTGCCTTAAAATTATAAAATGAAAGCAAGAAGAGAAATGCTAAAGCATTGAAAATGTAAAATCGGTATGAGTTAAAGTTGAATACATGTTCATAATGGAACATGTATTCACTGCTTAATTAAGTACAGACATATTTCAAGAGAAACAAGTTAATTTTAAATCTCTTTTAACTATACCATTTAATTGTGGCTCTTATTATCTTCTTAATCTGTCAGTCATTTTTTTTTCTTTCTACCATATTACATTAGTTAAATTTGCAAACTTTTTAACTGCTTTTATTTCTTATGACGAGCTTATTGTAGTACATATATACATGTACATGTGTGAGTGTGTGTGTGTGTGTGTGTGTGTGTGTGCATACAAACATGCAGTCAAGCTTATTCATATATAACTACATATATGCACTCACATAGACACACATGTAGATATAATTACAAGCTCAACTTACACATACAATCACACTTTACATTAATTGGTTAGCTATCATCCTAGTTGAATAATAGACAAATATTTTTGGAATGGACATAGACACCTGTTATGTAGATTTTAGTGTTGGCAAAATTGTTGCCTTGATGGTCACAAATTTGTTTTTGTTAGAATATCCAAGTTTGACAAAATCTTATGTTTTAGCTGACATGTCTGAAATCTGTCATGTTAAAATACTTTTAGCATTTAACCATTTCTGTCTTTTCTAACATCATTCATCTGATTATTCATTTTTAAATTTATATTTAATCTTTGGTTCCGGAATTGTTCAGATTTTTTCTTTATTTATCTATAAGTCCTGGAGTGTTTTTACCCCTTCTTTTGCCTAAAACTCCTGAAACAGCAGTTGGAAAAAATTCTTTTTAATTTTGGCACAGAGCAAGTAATTTTGAGGGTTGGATGTGATTATATCAATCCCAGTTGTTGACTGGTACTTTACTTTATTGACCCCGGAAGGGCAAAAGGTGTGGTTAACTTTGATTGGATTCGAACCCAAAATTTAAAGAATTGTCACTTAGCGTTTTCTATGATTGTCTTGTGATTTTGCCAGCTTACTATTTTGCTGTTGGAAAATATTCAAAACAGAAACAATGATTTCTTAACCAGATATGAAATTTTATAATTTTAAGTGAAGGAGATTATGAATTAGTGATGGTCATGCTCTTTTTGTTTAGTTTCTGGTGGTCATGAAAGGAAAGGGAAACAGTTCTAATCATGAATTATGACTTAATTGTGAACAATATTCACTTAGTTTCAGGGCTTACTTCAAGACAGAAATTATTCCTTGATTAAGAAAGATTTTTTATAGAGTTGTAAATATAGGCATAGGAGTGGTTGTATGGCAAGTAGCTTGCTTACCAACTGTATAGTTCTGGATTCAGTCCCACTGCATGGCACCTTGGGCAAGTGTCTTCAACTATAGCCTTGGGCCGACTAAAGCTTTGCGAGTGGATTTGGTAGACAGAAACTGAAAGAAACCTGACTTATATGGGTATATATATATATATATGTGTGTGTGTGTGTGTGTGTGTGTGTGTGTATGTGTGTGTGTATGTATGTGTACATGTTTGTGTGTCTGTCTGTCCGCCCAACATTGCTTGACAACCGATGCTGGTGTGCGTATGTCCCCGTAACTTAGCAGTTCGACAAAAGACACCAATAGAATAAGTACTAGGCTTACAAAGAATAAGTCCTGGGGTAGATTTATTCGACTAAAGGTGGTGCTCCAGCATGGCCAAAGTCAAATGACTGAAACAAGTAAAAGAGTATAGGAAGTTGTGGCATTCATACCTTTACCAAGAGTATTGAAAAAATAAAAGAAGAAATCCCTATTAAGAATGAAAATAGCTTAACAAACCTGAGCACTAAGTGTACCAAAAAACATACTAGGAGCAAAAGTTGTTGTTCCTGCTGTTGCTTAGATCCAATTTAGCCTTGATGAAGTTAATCTAATTTTTAAAGACGTTTCAGCAGTGACCATCCTGTTTTTTTTTTTTTACCTGTATGGGTGAGTTAATTCTCTTTTACTTGTTTCAGTCATTTGACTGCAGCCATGCTGGAGCACCATCTTTAGTCAAGCAAATCGACCTCAGGACTTATTCTTTGTAAGCCTAGTACTTATTCTATCGATCTCTCTTGCTGAACCGTTAAGTGATGGGGACGTAAACACACTAGCATCGGTTGTCAAGTGATGTTGGAGGGACAAACACAGACACACAAACATATACATACACACATATATATACATACAACGGGCTTCTTTAAGTTTCTGTCTATCAAACCCACTCACAAGCCTTTGGTCGACCCGAGGTTATAGTAAAAGACACTTGCCCAAGGTGCCATGCAGTGGAACTGAACCCGGAAGCATGTGGTTGGTAAGCAAGCTACTTACCACACAACTACTCCTGTGTATAACTTCATTATTCAACATGTTTATTTTTAAGATAGATAACCATGATCTGGGAGAGATTATTTGGGTGCTATTTCTAGCAGACTGAGTTGTCACAACAACTGTAAATGGCTTGAGAAGTAAAGCTATCTTATTTTGGTAGTAGTGTTGGTCTTGCCATTTAGCCTTGGGTCTTGTTCTTTAGCTTTTGACTATATACTTTTAAAGATGTTCCATCCATGACCCTCCTGTATTTTTCTATCAAGTATTAAATTACCGAGTTCTTCAATTTTATTTTCACGATTGTAGGCCATGGTTTTTGCTGCTGTATTTAGCTGTTTAAACAATTTGATTGAATGTAATGTACCAGTCAAGTAAAGAATCTAGTAGCAAACTCTATTTAAAACTATATATAATATTATCTACCAAGAATTAAAACATGCTGTGTTCCAGACTTGTCCGACCATTAATAGCAATAGCATGGAAATATGTACATTAAAGCAACAATGGAGATAATGAGGATGTACCAGACACCTTTCATAAATTCATAATAAAATAAATTGATGTACCAGTGCACCTATCATCAAACAATAATAAAATAAATAATATGAGAGTAATTAAAAATAACGTTTTAAGATTAACTTTTGATTTTCGATGTTGTTTTGATTTGAAATTTAATTAATAGATCAACAGATAATAATGAAGGATTGCCAAATAATTGTCAAGAGATGAAAGCTACCAACTCTGCTGTTATGTACTTGACCATGAATTCCTTCCTTAATTATCAAAACAACCAGTTTAATGTTAACAAAGTAACAGTACACAAACTCATATTTGTATATAGACATTAATAAACCATGTTTTCTTTTGTCTTTTGAAACAAGTACAAGTAGTGTTTTCTCTGTTTGTTCTCCTCAAAGACATCGTTTTGCTTTTAGCATTTATCATAAGCAGAGAAAGCAACATTGAATTATTTATTTATTTATTCATGCAGTTGATGCCTGACATATCAAGTTTAATTTCATTTCCAATCAAATGATCAATGTAATATAGCTTACTTTTGTGTTAAATTTCTCAAACAATGACAGATTCCATTTATAAAGTGTCTGCTACTCAACTCTCTAACATAACTCGATCCTAAGAATGTTGTTAAGTTTACACTGTCATTCTATTAAGCTTGGACATAGTGAGTCCATTAAGAAAAGATTTGTTAATCAGATAGTTTTACAGTTCAAATTGAGAAATAGTATACTGTACCCAGTGTTAATATAGCAAACTGGTGAATCTGGTAACCTAGAATAATTTCGTCTGAGCAATTACATATATCATATACAAGTGATGGTTATGTCATTTTCTGATTCCGTATTTCTTTTAGTTATTATTCTTATAATCCTTGTTTTTATATTGAATCTGTTTATCCATGCTTGAATATGTTAAGTAGAATATACAATGTTTGTAACTCTCAATGTGTTAATTGCATTGAGATTTGCCAGGATTATATATTAACATAGAATTCAAATAGTGTAGGCTCAACTGTATGGTATAAGAAGTTTGATTACCAAACTACGCGGCTTTAGGTTCAGACCCTTGTGTTGCACCTTTCATATGTGTCTGTCTACTACAGCTCCAGGCTGACCAAAGTGAATGAATTTTGTTGAGAGAAAATGTGTAGAAGCCCATCATACATACATCATCATCATCATCATCATCATCATCATCATCGTCGTCGTCGTCGTCGTTTAACGTCTGCTTTCCATGCTAGCATGGGTTGGATGATTTGACTGAGGACTGGCAAACCAGGTGGCTGCATCAGGCTCCAATCTTGATCTGCCAGAGTTTCTATTGCTGGATGCCCTTCCTAGTGACAACCACTCCGAGAGTGTAGTGGGTGCTACCGGCACGAGGGCCAGTCAGGCAGTACTGGCAACAGCCACACTCAAATGGTGTTTTTTATGGACCGCCTGCACAGGAGCCAGTCCAGCATCACTGGCAACGACCTCACTCGAATGATTTTTCACGTGCCACTGGCACAAGTGCCAGCAAAGCGACGCTGGTAATGATCACACTCGAATGGTCCTTTTTACGTGCCACCAGCATGGAAGCCAGTTAGCTGCTCCGGCAACAATCACAGTCGAATGGTGCTCTTAGCACTCCAATTCATGAATACATACATGAATACATGAATACATATATGCATACATACATACATACATACATACATACATACATACATACTTACATACATACATACATACATACATACATACATACATATATATGTATATATATTTGTGTATCAGGGCTACCATTGGATTCATGTTAAGAAAAATATCTTAATATTTTAAGAACTTTTCAAGCTGATCACACAGAAGAATGGTCTTGCCTCCTTTTTTATTCAAAACGGAGATGAAAACGATTCCTCCATCTAACCAGCTTGAAACACTGTTGAGGAAACCAATGGTAGCACTAATACACTAATACACAAATAAAGAAATTTTACCCACCAATGCAGTTTTGAGCACTCATTCTCATTCAACATTTGCTTATATATATATATTTATAATAGGATTAGCTCGTATACGAGTAGGTATATATTTGTAAAAAATGAAGTTCGAAAATGCTGCTGTATTATACAATTTTTAATTTTTATATATACATTATAACATGTTTCAGTTCCTGAAATGAACCTTATCAAAAAAAGTTATATATAAAAAGAGACAGCTCATGCCGTCAAACACAAGAAATTCATTTATAATACACAACGGAGTCAGACATCTTAGAGTTCATGTATAGTTGATATATAGTTCATGTATAGTTGATATATAGTTTGAAGTATATGTTCAAAGTGTTCGATGCAGTGCTACCATTGGTTTCCTCAACAGTGTTTCAAGCTGGTTAGATGGAGGAATCGTTTTCATCTCCGTTTTGAATAAAAAAGGAGACAAGACCATTCTTCTGTGTGATCAGCTTGAAAAGTTCTTAAAATATTAAGATATTTTTCTTAACTGAAACATGTTATAATGTATATATAAAAATTAAAAATTGTATAATACAGCAGCATTTTCGAACTTCATTTTTTACAAATATATATATATATATATATATATCTATATATATATATATATCTACCAGACCAGTATACCAGTCTTGTCACTGCTAGATGATAGGGGTTCACTCTCTTGTTTGCAATATATCAGACACAAGTGTGTCATTACCCATGAAGGAGATGTCCTTCCTGGGGTCAGAAAAATGGTAGTAATGGAACAGGCAATTCTTTCCAGTATTGTTAGAGATCTTTTAGAGATTTAAACTATATATATATATATATATATATATAGTATATATATATACTATATATATATATATATATATATATATATATATATATAGATATATATATATATATATATATACTATATATATTATATATATATATATATATATATATATA
>NC_043013.1:35528614-35546114 GCF_006345805.1 Octopus sinensis | reverse complement strand
ACTACTATTTGGCTTTCAAGCAAGGAAACGCTTCTGTCTTTCTGGAATATGCAGAATGAATTTAGGGAAATTTTTATTCCAGTGGAATAATAAAGTGATTGAAGGCATGGAATGGATCTTCATATGTTTTCCCCACCCTCTCATTCTTATTTCTTTGTTTATTAATGTCACTTTTCGAAATTATTTCATTTGAGGACTACTTAATGCATTACCTGACTTAATTTTTCATCATCATAACACAACGATGATGATGATGATGATGATGATGATGATGATGATGATGATGAAGATGATGGTGATGATGATGATGATGATGATGTTGATGATGATGATGTTGATGGTGATGATCAGCATCATGACCACCTCCACCACCATCATCATTATCTACCTGTAATTCTCTCTTCCATGGAAGCTAAAATTACAAGTTCAGAAAAGATCATTTAATTTTCTTTTTCTCATATTTTTTCCTTTGTTGTTGTGCACAATGGATTAAAAATAATGCTGATAATAATATATTATCATCATCATCATCATCATCATCATCATCCTCATTATTATTATTATTATTATTATTATTATTATTATTATTATTATTATTATTATTATTATTATTATTATTATTATATTATCATCATCATCATCATCATCATTATTATTATTATTATTATTACAACGATAATATTAATAAAAATAATAATGATGCTGAAGAAAGAAAAAACTCTTGTCATCTTCACTTTTGAATTTGAGATCATTTGTATTTATTGTTGTTGCCTTAAAATTAGCAAGGTCAAGGGAAGGATGAGGCACTAAACCGTTAATTTTGATATCAAAGTTTATAATTAGATTGGAAGTAGAAATACCAGCTGAAACTTTCCTGTGTGGATTATTTTCTTAGTAGCTAAGTTCACTTGACATTCAGTTTTTGTCTCTCTTACTGTTTTTCTTTCCTTTTCTTTCTCTCCCTCTCTCTCTCTCTCTCTCTCTCTCTCCCTCTTTTTTTCCAGCCTTTCTTTTTCTCTCTACTGCAGGCATCCTTGTTTCATATCCACTCTCTGTATCTAGCTACCTCTCTCTATCACTCAATATCCCTTTTCAGAAATTAATCTCTCTGACAGTTTCCTTTAGTTTGTCTACTAATTCTCATTTAATATCTGTCAATCTTTCTCCACATCACCCTATCCATTTCTCTCTCTTTCTTTCTCTCTCTCTCTCTCTCTCTCTCTCTCTCTCTCTTTCTTTCACACTCTTCTTCCTCATTATCCCTTCCACTAATTTTCTAAAAATGTGAAATATCTTCTCATGGTTTGATTCCTTTTACAATCATAATCCTTTATTTTTGACACATGTTCATGTCTTGCGCACATGAGATAGAGTTGGGTGAAGTTCCTACTTTGGGGAATATTCAATATAAATGCATAGTTCTGGACTATGATAGTTAATGGAATCATTTGTATGTGACTTTGTTTCAGTGTGTGTATGTGTATCTAATGAGTAAGTAAAACTTAAGATGAAATTTGACCTCAGAGCTCATATCCATTCAAGGTAAATTACTGCATCCAAAAAAACCCCATTTCATTTTATGGTTTA
This sequence comes from Octopus sinensis, assembly GCF_006345805.1. NCBI lineage: Eukaryota > Metazoa > Mollusca > Cephalopoda > Octopoda > Octopodidae > Octopus > Octopus sinensis. Next base: position 35,544,527 of record NC_043013.1, on the reverse strand, counting down.
GATCATCATCATCATCATCATCATCATCATCGTAGTCGTCGTCGTTACCATCATCACCATCATCGTTGTTTAACATCTGCTTTCTGTGCTGGCATGCGTTGGACGGTTTGGCTGAGGACTGGCAAGCCAGGAGGCTGCACCAGGATCCAATGTGTTCTGGCAAGGTTTCTACAGCTGGATGCCCTTCCTAATGTCAACCACTCTGTGAGTGTATTGGGTACTTTTTACATGCCACGGGCACAGGTCCCAGTCAGGCAACACTGGCATCACCCACGCTCGAATGGTGCTTGTTACATGCCACTGGCATGGGATCCAGTCAGATGACACTGCCATCGACCAGGCTCGGATGGTGCTTTTCATGTGCCACTCAGACAGCACTGGTATCAGCCATGACAATGATTTCACTTGACTCAACAGATCTTCTCAAACACAGCATATTGCCCAATGATTGAAGGGTACTTTTAAACAGGCTGGTTATGCAACACTGGCTACAATCTCACTTAGCTTGCCAGGTCTTCTCCAACAGAGCATATCTCCAAAAGTCTCGGTCCCTTGTCATTGCCTCTGTGAGGCCCAATGTTCAAAGGTCCTGCTTCACCACTTCATCTCAAGTCTTCCTAGTTCTACCTCTTCCACAGGTTCCCTCCACTGTTAGGGTGTGACACTTCTTCCCACAGCTGTCAGAAATAAGTACACATCTTCCAGGAACATGTTCTATCATGGACTGGTGCCCTTTGCAAGTGGATGTTTATATGCTTATATTTCAATAGATTCAACTTTATTAAATCTAGACTTAAGCACCAGTTTTATGAAACCCCATTCCTCTCACGACAACTTGTGAACCAAGCATGGCTGTGTGGTTAAGAAACTTGCTTTGCAACAACATGGCTTTGAGTTCAGTCCCACTGTGTGGCTCTTTGTGCAAATGATTTTTTCTACAGACCCTGGTCCCATGCTGACTATCTCTTTGTGAATGAGTGCCTCTTCTCTGGATTTATGCTTTCTACAAACGATACATATATATATATATATACACACACACACACTTAGATATGTTTCGGCCAGAATTGGCCCAGGCCATATCTAACTTATATGTATGTAGATATTTATGTTTGTGCATGTGTGTGTGTGTGTGTGTGTGAAGGTGTGTGGCCTAGTGGTTAGACTCACAATCGCTAGATTGCAGGTTCGATTCTCCAACAGGATGCCACATTGTATCCTTGAGCAAAATGCTTCATTTCAAATTGCTCCAGTCCCCCTTCGACCAGTGGGTATTTTTGGTCTGCTCATCTAGCTGGCAGGCTGGCATCATTTGAAGGCTAAAACAATGCAAAAAGCGCATTGTGACCAGCGTTGTGCAACAAAATCTAATAGCCTTGTTGGTCACTTGTGCTCATGTGATATATATATATATAATATATATGTATGTATGTATATGTATATATGAAGCAAAATTCACTTCAACTAACCTGAATTTGGTTGGTTGGGAACAGTGGAATATGTCTCCTTTCTCACTCTCTCACACATCTCAATTTTTGGGTTTTTTTTCCTTTTTTTTCTCCTTTGTCGCTCCTTTTTCTTTTTAATTCTTCTTCATCTTTCTGGTACTCTTTTGTTCTAAACCCACATTCACATTTTTGCAATTCATAGGATTAAACCTCATTCCATTCAGTCCTGATGATGATTATGCTAATAATAATAATAATAATAATAATAATAATAATAATAATAATAATAATAATAACAATAATAGCAACAGTAATAATTACAATAACAAGAACAATAATAATGACAGCAAAATCTAAGATATCAAAAATTACCAACAAAATTAAACAAAGAAATGGATAAAATGAAGAAAAAATTAAATGAAAACTAATGAGGAAAACAAACGAAGAAAGAAATAATAAAGAAATAGAATGATTGAGAAAAGAATGATTCTTTTTGAAAAACTGCAAAATAAATTTTCTTTATTTTTCTTTTAAGAAATTTTCTTTTAATTTTCTTAGTTTAGTTGTTGTAGCTGTGAGTATGGATTTGTGTTTTGTTGAATTATTTTTGAGAAATAAATTTTGCATATTAATACAACATGCATTGACTTAGAGTAATTGATTTTGGAATTAAATGCAACACAAATTGACAAGTAGTCAATTCTCCAAATTGGGTGCCCATTGGTTAGCAGAGCTAAATACATGGGTATGGAGAGGAACCAGAGAAAGATAGAGAGGCAGTAAGAGAGAGAGAGAGTGAGAGAGAGAGAGTGGGACATAGACAGAGAGACAGAGAAATGGAGATAGAGAGAATGAGTTAAAGAGAGACTGAATGAGAATGTGAGAGAAATATCTTGGCCGTGCTTATTCTTTCTCCTTCCCACACATTTTATAATTCATTCCCCTCCGCCCCCTTTCTCTCTCTCTTTGTATCACTCATTCTCTTCTGACTAATCTCCATGAAAGACAAACATAATATAAAATAATATAAAATGTAATAAAAATAAAATGTAAAAGAAACTGAGTGAAATTAAATCAGTGAAAATAAAAATAAATTAGAATAAGAATTGGCAAAAATTTGGGAAAAGAAAAGTATTATAATGAATAATTTTTATTTGTTTTTATTTTATTTTATTTTATTTTATTTATCTTTTTGATTCTTGTTTTGACTTATATATTGCCATTTTGTCAAGAAAGGAATCAGAAAATGTTGAGATGTAAAGTGATGTCTGCAATTATCAGTGATGTTCAGAAGAGGAAATTAGAAATTAATTCATCGTCATGGTGAGTTTTAGAAATATCTATGAAACAGCAACAAATCTTCATTTACAATAAGAAAGGCACATAAAGTAACTTTTCCAGGAAACAATGGGTTGATTAAGCTCAGCAATGTGTGTATACATATGTATATATATATATATATATATATGTATATATATGTACAAGTAAGCATGAGTATATGTCCATGTATGTGTGTGTGTGTATGTATATGTATATTTGCTTGTTCATACATATGTATATATGTGTATGGATATGTGCGTATATATATATATATATATATATATATATATATATATGTATGTATGTATGTATGTATATGTTTGCTTGTTCATACATATGAATTTATATGTATGTGGATTCTTTTGACACAAATACAAAGAATGGATAGCCGAATAAAAGTAGGAAATGGATGTGGTCATATGATTCTTCGCTCATTGATAAATTCAGATATGCATAGCTAGCAAAGTAAATGAAAATAAAAGTGAAGGCGAAAGCTAATTAAAAACAGAAAAGAGTTAATTTGAATGGTTTGTTGAGAAAGTGTGCACTCCATCTTTCCATACACAACCCTGTCCCTTATATTCACTTTTCTTTCTGTTTCTGTCTCTCTTTATATATATAGCTTTCACTTCTATTTCTCCACACACACACACTCTCTCTCTCCTTTTCTCTCTCTCTCTCTCTTTCTCCCTTTCTCTCTCTCTCTCTCTCTGTTTTATCTATTTGAACCCTTTTCTATAAATCTCCCTTTGCTTGCCATGCCATCTGTCTTTAATTGTCTATTCTCCTATCTCTAATATGCTTGCTTATCTTACTTCTCTCATTCTCTTTCTATGTACGTATATATGCATTTTATACACACACACACACACACACACACACACACACAACACACACACACACACACACATATAAATATATATATATATATGTGTGTGCATGTGTGTGTGTGTGTTTATGTCTCCATGATATGTGTGTATGTGTTATATGTCTCCATGTATATGTGTATATATATATATGTATGTGTGTGTGTATATATATATATATATATATAGAGAGAGAGAGAGAGAGATAGATAGATAGATATATAAAATCATATTCATTATCTTGGACCCGTTCCTTCCTTCCTCTTCCTCTGTTTCTTGGAACAGAGAAAGAAATGCAATTTTAATCCGAGACATTAAGGTTGAATGTCAAAATGTCGATGATGATAGGGAAAGCTGTAGATGTCGCTGTCGTAGTTGTTGTGGTGTTGATTTTACTAAACATAAATAAAGCCAGCAAGTTTGGGAGAGGGGAGTAAAATCTATCACATCGACCCCAGTGTGTAACTGGTACTTATTCTATTGACTCCCAAAAGGATAAAAGGTAGAGTAAATCTTGGGCTGAATTTGAACATAGAATGTGAAGATGAACAAAATGCCACAGAGCATTTTGTCCAGCATGCTAACAATTCTGCTAGGTTGCCCCCTAAATTATAATAACAATAACAATAGTAATAATAATGATAATAATAATAATAATAATAATAATAATAATAATAATAATAATAATAATAATAATTTTAATAATAATAATATTAATAATATTAATAATAATAATAGTAATAATATTAATAATAATAATAATTATTATTATTATTCAGGGACCGTTTGAGCGGGATGGGCTACTCAACCTGAAGAAAATTCTAACTGGGCCCTACCTGCAAGGTCATGTGCTGTTTATCTTGATATGAGATCACCATGTCACGCACATATGGTTGTGATGCATGTGCCTGGTATACCCTTATCAGACGGGTAGTCATGATGGGTATACTGGGCTTCGTATATTTTACCCCAGTGTCACTTTGATGGCATGAACTGCTCTCTCACTCAATAATAATAATAATAATAATAATGATAATGATAATAATGATAATAATAATAATAATAGAAATAATAATAATAATAATAATAATAATAATAATAATAATATAATAATAATAATAATAAGTATAAAAGATGGGCTACAGCAAATATTCTGCTCAATACCACAGATTTGCCTGTCAGTTGTTTGACCTTAACCAGTTGAGCATGTCCCTTAGTGGCTGACGATATGTGCATCTCTGATCACGAGCAGAAGTAGTGGGGGAGCATCATAGCCATGTGTTGAGAAGGATTCTTTGGGGTTTGAATAATTCACCTCTGGAAACATGGGTGGTTCTTTCAACATCCTTAAACAAGCCTTATTCAGGGACCTTTTGAGCAGGATGGGCTGCTCAACCTGAAGAAAATTCTAACTGGGCCCCACCTGCAAGGTCATGTGCTGTTTATCTTGATATGAGATCACCATGTCGCGCACATATGGTTGTGATGCATGTGCCTGGTGTACCTTTATCAGATGGGTAGTCATGATGGGTATATTGGGCTTCGTATATTTTACCCCAGTGTCACTTCTATGGCATGCACGGCTCTCTCACTCAATAATAATAATAATAATAATAATAATAATAATAATAATAATAATAATAATAATAATAATAATAATAATAATAATAAGAAGAAGAAGAAGAAGAAGAAGAAGAAGAAGAAGAAGAAGAATCTTATCTACTATAGGTACAAGGCTTGAAATTTTGGGGGAGGAGGCTAGTCAATTACATCAACCTCATTGCACAACTGGTACTTATTCTATCAACCCCGAAAGGATGAAAGGCAAAGTTAACCTTGGTGGAATTTGAACTCAGAATGTAAGAGGAATGTAATGCTCTTAGCTTATTTTTCCTTGGGGCTGGCCAGATTGGAGCAATCTCGAGTATAACCAGCTGAAATTGCAAAGATAATCTGGAACTCGACTGAGGATAGAAAACTCCGAATGATCTGTCCTTGTTTTTCCTTGTATCATCTGTCTGGATATTTTGTTTTCCTTTTTTTGTTTCACCTAACTGTCTGGATGTTTTGCATTCTTGTCCCATTTTTGTATGTTTTATATATAAAATATAGCGGCATACATACACTTTGGTCTCTTATCGGTAAGTATATATATCTAAGTTTTGTACGACTCTATTGTTCTTTGTATTCTTTCATTCTTTCTTTCTTTCAGCCCTTTTACACTTTGTTCCTTCCACTCTTCGTTCTTTCATTCCTCCTCTGTCACATTTCCTGGCCTTCTCTTCATGCTCACTTTCCCTCTTTCACTTCACTGTGTCTCTTTCATTTTTCTCTCATCCCTCCTTAATTCTTCAATCACTCTACCTCTACCTCTCTCTCTTCTCTCCCCACGTGACTGGTGTTCGGTCAGGCCTGATCTTTCTTTCATGGTTGTACTACTGTCCGTGCAACATCTATATTCTTTCCTGTGCTTTTTAAATCTTATGTCCTTGCTGTAAGGCTTTACTTCCACACACGCCAGCTTAATTTAATTCATCCTTAGTCGAAAGACACCTGTTGTTATGTCCTGTTATTTGTATTTTTGTAACATTTCTGTTTTTTCCGTCCTTGTTTTCATATAAATTCGCTGCTTTCTTCTAAGGAATGTAATGCTCTTAGCTTATTTTTCCTTGGGTCTGGCCAGATTGGAGCAATCTCAAGTATAACCAGCCGAAATTGCAACGACAATCTGGAACTTGACTGAGGATAGAAAACCTTGAATGATCCGTCCTTGTTTTCCTTGTATTGTCTGTCTGGATGTTTTGTGTCCTTGTCCCATTTTTGTATTATATATATATATACATATATATATATATATATATATATATATATAGATAGATAGATAGATAGATACATATATACACATACATACATACATACATACATACATAAATGTTGAACGATGAGAACAAGTGCTTAAAACTGCATTGGTAGATAGAATTTCTTTGTGTATTGAGGCTGCCATGAGTGTGCGTGTGCGTGTGTGTGATATGGTGAGAGAATTGAAACTAGAATTACTCAAAGTGACTGACCAGTTTCACCATTATTGGAATCCTTTTTCTTGAGGTACTCATACCTAGTACTGTGAATAAGCTTGTCTATTATTATATAGTCTTTCTAATATTCTTTACGCATAAAAGAAATTATAATTATATTCAGTAGATGGAAACTGGAAGAAGGACCTTGGGCATCTTTCAGTTTCCATCTATCAAATCCACTCACAAATCTTTGGTTGGCCTGAGCCTATAGTTGAAGACACTTGCCCAAGTTGCCATGTAGTGGGACTGAACCCAGTACCATGTGATTGGGAAGTAAACTACCTATCGCATATCCTTCTATGAAATCTACTTGCAAGCTTTCAATTGGCTTGGAGCTGTAGTGGATGACACTTGCCCAAGGTGCTGTGCAGTGAAACTGAACCTGAGACCACATATTTCAAAAGCAAGCATCTGAACCATATAGCCATGATTACATCTAGTCATTGTGTATCAATATCTGTCATATTGATGATGCATTTCCACACTATTTCAACACTTCTGCAATATCTGTCTACGTCTAAACAACACTTTCTATACTCATTTACTCTTTTACTTGTTTCAGTCATGTGACTGTGGCCACACTGGAGCACTGCCTTAAGTCGAGCAAATCGACCCCAGGACTTATTCTTTGTAAGCCTAGTACTTATTCTATCAGTCTCTTTTGTCAAACTGTTAAGTTACGGGGAAGTAAACACACCAGCATCGGTTGTCAAGCGATGTTGGGGCGGACAAACACAGACACAGACACATATACACACACATACATATATATACACATACATGGGCTTCTTTCAGTTTCTGTCTACCAAATCCACTCACAAGGCTTTAGTCAGCCCGAGGCTATAGTAGAAGACACTTGCCCAAGGTGCCACGCTGTGAGACTAGACCCAGAACTATGTGGTTCGTAAGCAAGCTACTTACCACACAGCCACTCCTACGCCTACGTCTATGTTCTGCTTTCCTTAATCATTTTAATATCATTCATATCACTCTTATTTGGCTTCACTCTTCCCCAACTCTAAATAATTATATATCCTTTAAATTCAGAATTTTCCTAAATTTTAGCCCAACAAAGTTTCATATCTCACAACATGTCTTCTATATAGATTTCAACCTTTCCTTCTAGCTATTCACACATCGACTCATTTTTGTTAACACTTGTTAACATTTCTGCAGTTTATTATGACTACTGTTGTTATTGTCATATTTTATTTCCAAATTCTGACATCTTACTGTGAAGACTGTTGCTTTTAGGAGCAAGTTATGACTATCAGTCATGAGTTCTAAGGTATTTTATGCTGTTTTTATTTCATACTGAAATTAGCTGTCTAATACTCTTTTAAATAATTTAACTATCCTTAACTGAGCTGTTGTGTAAGATATTCTGTCCAAATTTCTATTCATATTCTATTTTACAACTTGTTTAACTTATTAAGTATTATTTCTAGCCATCCTAGTTTTAGATTTATTTCTCACTGACAGCAGTTGTAATCTCAAATGCTTGCTCTCTTATTTCTTGTTCATAATTCTATTATCTCCAAGAATTTTGGCAATAATGATTTACACAAGCTTTATTCTTGTTGCTATAGCAACCATACAATATGGTTGCACTTCAGGGTGAAATTCTCAAAAATTTAGATGCATTGGAATGAAAGATCAGATTAAGTACCTTACGATATTTAAGTAAATCCTTTATATTTTGAGTCTAAATCCCTCAAAATTCAGCTTTAGCTTTCACCCTTACTGTGGTTGATAAAGAAAAAGGGTTTAAATTGACAATATTCTCTACCTGAAATCTCTGGTGAATGAGCAGGTAGAATCATTTGAGAGTTGGACAAAATACCTACTGGTATTTCCTCTGATTCATTATATTGTAAGTTCAAACTGAGCTCAGGTCTACTATGCCTTTTATGCCCTTTCCCATCGGTTTCATCAATACAGGTTCTGAACCTCTTATCCAGAATCCAGAAATTCTGAATTACCAGAAATCTGGCTATTTTTGAAACTGGCTAGCTTCAAATTTCACAGGCTGTAGTAGCTTGCTGCATGGTCACTTTGTTTTAGTTTCCATGGTGCATGCATCACACGATGCTAGATCAAACAAACTCTGCTTTAGAAATGTATCAATTTGTATATATTATACAATTTTGTTCTTTACTTTTCTTTGTTTATTTTACATGTTCAGTATATATTTAGCCTGTGTCCAGAAATCCAAAAAATCCAGAAATCTGAAAAATCCAGAAATCTGGATCACCTCCAGTCCCACAGTTGCCGGGCAAAAGGTTTGGTAACTGTGTAAGTGAAACGGCACAGTTCCAACTTTGAATTAAAAAACCAAATCCTGCTGCAGTAAGGCAAAAATGCTTTACAATTCTGTATCACAACAGACTGAAGGATTAGGGAATGGTTTAGTGGTTAGAATGGTATTCTCAAAACCATCAGATTACAGTATCAATTCTCAGACTGATTCGTGCATTGTATTCTTGAACAAGACAGTTCATTTCACATTGTTCCAGTTTGCTTAGCTGTAGGTGAGTAACTCTGCGATAGATTGGCATCCTATTCATCATCATCATCATCATCATTTTACGTCCATTGGCCATGCTGGCATGGGTCGGATGGTTTGACCAGGGTTGGCACACTGGAAGGCTGTACCAGACTCCAGTTTGATTCGGCATGGTTTTCTATGGGTGGATGCCCTTCCTAATGCCAACCACGCTGAGAGTAACGAGTGCTTTTACATGCCACTGGTGCCATTTGTGTGACATTGGGGTGCTTTTATGTGCCAATTTGCATGATGCCGATATCTACCATGACTGTGATTTCGGTCATGTAGGATACTGTAACCTTGGTCACTTATATTCCATGGAAATCAGGCAACTGGCCTGACGATTCTTGAGTTACAGAACAGAATTAATACAATAGTATAATAGACAATAATGAGGATCATGACAATGTATTTTTAATATTGACTTAAGGACACAAACATGTGTGTTTTTGTGTGTGTGCATTTGTATATGTTTGTGTGTTTGTTGGGTGGGATGGGGTGGTGTATATGCATGCAGTGTAAAAATTGATTTAATTGCCTTCCAGTACGTGTCTGGTATCTATATTATTCACTTCAGATGAATGAAAACAATGTACAATATAAGCAAAATGAAACAGATATAGCTGAAACTTAAAAACAGGATCATGAAATCAGCTCTTTGCAAGCTTGTTCTTTCTCCGGAATACTGCTAAGTGCTAATAATATTTCAAAAAATACTATTACAATCACTGTCTGTGTTTACAAAGTAATATTTAAGTTCTGGGGGCATATTTCTAATTCTGTTATTATAATTCTTGTGTGTCTTACAGCATTGTTCTTATTTCTCTTATCTCTTATGGTATTTACTTAAGAAATTACTTGTCTCTATTGTGTGTAACATACAGTATATTTTAAGAGAAAAATTTAAACTTCATTATGTGGAAATTTAAATTTTCAAAAGTATTTGAATAGTAGAACTGCTAGTCAAAATTGAGTCAACCTCAGCATATTACTGATATTTCGAGGAATTGTTTAATTTTCATATTTGGTTTGCAAGACTTTTAAAGTGAACTTGCGTGTTGAAACATAGACGGTGTGCCAAAAGTCTTGTACCAAGATTAAAACTCATTGACAAAGAAGCTGTAGATTTTCTAAAATTGAATAAAATAAATGAAATAATAATGAATACACATGTACATGAACATGAGGGACAAAATGAATAATAATAATAATAATAATGATGATAATAATAATAATAATATTCTGCTCAATGTCACAGATTTGCTTGTCATTTGTTTGACCTTAACCAGTTGAGCATGTCCCTTAGTGACTGACAATATGTACATCTCTGATTATGAGCAGAAATTGTGGGGGAGAATCATAGCCATGCGTTGAGACGGATTCAGTGGGGTTTGAATTATTCACCTCTGGAGACGTGAGTGTTTCGTTCAACATACTTAAACAAGCCTTATTCAGGGACTTTCACAGCAGGATGAGCCAGCCACTCAGTCTAAAGAAAATTCTAACTGGTTCTCAACTGCAAGATCAGCATGTTGTGCACACATGGTTGTGATGCATGTGCCTGGTGTACCCTTATCAGATAGGTTGGGCTTCGTATATTTGTAGCCCAGTGTCATTTTGTCGACATGCACTGCTCTCTCACTCAATGATGATGATGATGATGATAATGATGATAATAATAATAATAGTAAATTTTCTTTTCATTTTTCCCTGTTATTTTGTTTACTTTTCTATTTTTTTCTTTTATCTCTTCCCCTTTTTCTCTCTCACATGACTCTGTAAATGAACAATCTGGTGTGCTTGTTTTAATAGCTTACCAGTGTATACAGTACATTTCTCTGCCCTTGGAGTCAGAAAGTCACTTGGCAAGAAATAGAAGCAGAATTGAAAGAAGATGCTAATGAAAATGGTAATAATAATAATGATATATCATTAAAATATCAAATGTTTTGGTGCATGACTTTTGGCTCAGCCTGTATTTTGTTGCATGTTGGGAGGGTCATTATGCCAATAATAAAACATGTACTGGTTCTATTTCACTTCTTTATTTTTTTTTTTTTGTCCATTGGTTAACTATGTAACTACTTAATTAATTTATCATTTGATTAATTGTCTGGTCAATCAAACAATTAGCTAGGTTTATCAATGTTATTCTGTTGCCTTTTGTGACCTCTTCAATGACATGCACACTCTACTTCAGGTCTGCTCCAAGACTTATTTTATTATTCCTAAAGGCAACCCACAAGGTGGTGAGCTGGCAGAATCCTTAGCATACTGGACAAAATTCTAAGCAGCATTTCTCCCAGTTCTATGTACTCTGAGTTCAAACTCTGCTAAGGTCAACTTTGCATTTTATCCTTTCAGGGGCCATATGAATCTCAGATGAGAACTGCTGGACTTGATTTAGTCCCTCAATTTCTATCATATGTTGATTGAACTCTTCCCACGATCTTGCCAAAAACAATAATTCTTTCTACCATAATTATAAGCCCTGAAATTTCAGGAGAGGGTGCAAGGTGATTACATCGACCCCCCTAGTGTATCACTGGTAATTATTTTATTGACACCAAAAGGATGAAAGGCAAAGTTGACCTCAGTGGAATATGAACTTGGAATGTAAAGACAGATGAAATGCTTCTGAACATTTCGAGCAGCATGTCAATGATTCTGCCGGCTCACTGCCGATTAATAATATTAATATTATTATTAGGTCATGTAATAATAAAAGAACAACTACAACAATGATGATGATGATGATGATAATAATAATAATAATCCTTTCTACTGGAAGCACAAGGAATCAAATTTGTGGAGAGAGGACTAGTCGATTACATCAACCCCAGTATGCAACTGGTACTTAATTTATCGATCTTGAACGGATGAAGGACAAAGTCAACTTTGGAGGAATTTGACATTGGCAAAATACCACTAAGAATTTCATTCAGCATCCTAATGATTCTGCCAGCTTGCTGCCTAAGATAATAATGATGATGATGATGAGGAGGAGGAGGAGGAGGAGGAGGAGGAAGAAGAAGAAGAAGAAGAAGAAGAAGAAGAAGAAGAGACGATGAAGAACAAGAATAAGAAAAAGAATTATCTCAAAACTAATTTGCCATAAAATAATTTTGAAAAGGTAAAGAGATAAATGCAAATCTTCTACATATGCCAGGAACTACAAGTTGTATTGGGACAAAATTATTATTTTAATTAGCATCCAACATTTCCGAAACTAAACCAATTTAGCAAAACAAATGTCATTTCTTTTTGTCAGATGCAAAAGACCTCCAAATTCTTTCTGAATTCTTTCAAATATTCTTGGCAACTAAACAAAATGTTCCTTTTGTTGGGACAATGTTAGCATGGAGCAGTTCTCTAATTCACCTTTTTGTATAATTTCTGGTAAGCACCTTACTGCACAGGATGTGCATTGTGCAAAATCTATGCATACCATTAAATTTGCTTCGCTCTCCTTTTATAATGTCAAAGCCACATGTTTGAATGTTCTGTTGATATTTATATATTTTTAACTAGCATTGCTAACCCTTGAATGCAATTTAATCAGTTGAGGCCTGCAAGGTGCCCTTTCTTGCTGCCTAGACATTATAACTGAGATATTTGCAATCTTAATAGAATGAAAGCATCAATGAATATTTTCAAGCAGTTTTGTAATGGTATCCATATATGACAATTAGATCCTAATGAGATCTTCAGAAAATGAAAGCTTCATTAATTCTTGCAAATGGAGAAAGTGGACAATGCAAGCTTGCTAGATACTTCATACGTACGTAAAAATGCACACACATCATACACACACAAACACAGATATATATATATATATATATATATATATATATAATCACCAGGAACTATCCACCTTCACTTATTGACAAGTGCATTCAACGTGCCCTTCAACTTAACATCAAGGAACTGAGACATCCCAAATCAAAGAAAAACTTACAACCAAAAGCCTTACCATACATCTCCACACACAACCCTCTCAATAACGAAGCCTTCGACACCATCCTCCACAACATACCCCTCCTAAAAAAGACCACAGAATGAACACAATCCTCCAAACACACACACGATCATAAAAAGCAAAAGACAGCCTAGATCCATGAAAAGTCTCCTTACACAAACCCGAATTCACTCTTCAACACAGAAGCCGACAGTAAAAAAATGTGGAAGACCCAATTGCGGGATATGCGACTATCTAATCGAGGGTTCTGAGTTCTCCTTCAAACAGGGACAACGGTTTACAGTGAAAAGCAACTTCACATGTGCTTCGGAGAACCTAATATACTCACTAACCTGCTCCGGGTGTCAAGAGCAGTACATAGGCCAAACAAAAAATGGTTTGCGTAAACGAATGGCCCTGCACAGATCCCAGATAAAAATTCCCCAAAACAGAAAAATAGCTTTTAGCCAACACATAGATACTTGCGCCAACAAAAAAACACCAAACTTCAGAATTTTCCCCCTCTACCAATTTAGGGACGATACAACCTCGAGACAAAGAATAAGTAAAGAAAATCTCTTTATTACAAAATACAAGCCACTTCTTAACGGGTCTACGACAAACAATTAATATATCTCACTTTAGAATAAAAGAAAAAAATATATATATACACACAAATACTACACTCCATAGAATCCATTACTAATCAGCCCCTTCATAGCTATATTTACACACCCTTCATATTCTCCCTTCTCTGTTTTTTTCTTCTTCTTCTTCTTCCTCTTCTTCTTCATCATCATCGTTATCATCATCATCATCGGCGTCATCATCATCGCCACCATCATCACCACCATCTTCCTCCTTCTCCTCCTTCTTCTTCTCTTCTTCTTCTTCTTCATCATCATCGTTATCATCATCATCACCACCATCATCTTCTCCTTCTCCTTCTCCTTCTTCTTCTTCTTCTTCTTCTTCTTCCACCCCCTACCCCTTATTTGTCACTAATGTTTTTTAGTATAACACCTACGCTAATTCTATAAACAAGCCTGTCAATATAAATATTCTCCTGAATTGAACTGAGACTGCCAGCCGCCACTGACCATTCAAAATACGACCATCAGGGCACTCCCAGATTCTCCCACCCACCTTTCCTCACCAGCCTTCCCTCTACTACCCTACCAAGACTCACACTACCTCGAACACACAAGTGCAAACAAGGGAGTCAGAGAAAGGCAGAATGCCACTTAAATCTGAACACTACTATAGAAATATTCTTTTAAAAAAACTTTTCTTCTAATTTTTCTAAATTTAATTATTTAATCGTTACAGTTGAAAAGGTCTCAAAATGACCGAAACCGGTACTGAAATGTTCACTATAAAATTATTTTAGCATTTTCTATTTTTTACTTGTTTTTTCATATATATATATATATATACATATATATGTGCATACTTATACATACATACAACATACACATATATATGTGTATGTGCGTGTGAAGGTACGTGGCTTAATGGTTAGGGCATTTGTCTCACGATGGTAAAGTAATGAGTTCAATTCCTGGTGATGCACTGTGTCCTTGAGCAAGACACTTTATTTCATATTGCTCTAGTTCACTCAGCTGGTAAAAATGAGTAGTACCTGCATTTCAAAGGGGCCACCCTTGCCACACTGTGTGTGTCATGCTGAATCTCCTTTCAAACTACATTAAGGGTACACGTGTCTGTAGAATGCTCAGCCACATGCACGTTAATTTCATAAGCAGGCTGTTCAGTTGATCGTATCAGCTGGGCCCCTCGTCGTCGTAACCGATGGAGTGCTCCTATATATATATATATATATATAACAGGAAGCTTTATGAAAATAGACAAAAGACGAAGGCAGGTGGAAAACAAACAAACAATTGTATTAGTATGGCGCTCAGGAAATATAAATAAAACAAGTCTTTAACATTTCGAGCCTACGCTCTTCAACAGAAAGATACACAGAGAGAAAAAAAACACAGAAAGAAGGAGAGAAAAAAATGCGTGCAGTAACTAACGAATCAACATGGCGATATATATATATAGGTAGGAAGTAAGAAGAAAAATAAGTGAAAATGCATATTGGAAATCAAAAAAAAGGAAAGGCTTTTTATGAAAAGTAACGATAGATATATACAATTAGATGAACTGAGATAGGAACAAAAGTAACAAAAGTCATTATTGTGAATTGTTAAAGAGATTCAAAAGCATACCGGTTTCGTGAATTTACTAATCATTGCTTTGAATGCACACCGATTAATGAATAGTGTCAGGTCTACTAGTTCCTGAGTAAAACGATTATGTGTAAGGGAGGTAAGAAGTTCTGGATTTGGTGCAATTAGGGTAGATATAGATCTGTAATGTGAAAGGTGTATGGTATGTATGGGGGTTAGTGGTATTAATTGAAAGGTTAGTTGTGTTCTGTATTATGTTATGTGTTCATATTGAATTGTGAAAGATATTTATTGATGGCAGTTGCCTCCTTATTCATTCTTTGTTGTACAGAGGTGTTCTGTGAACATTGATAGAAGGGGAAAATTAGGAAATTAGGATTAAGATTTATATTTATATATATATATAGTGTGTGTGTGTGTGTGTATTTACATTTAGAGCTACATATACGTCAGTGTGAAGAGAGTGGGAAGTATGTACGTGTGTACATGTTATATGAG
>NC_043013.1:35512202-35528514 GCF_006345805.1 Octopus sinensis | reverse complement strand
AAGATGTTTTTTAATTGTATGTGCATAACATAATCAACTATTCGTTAAGAAGGATAAAATTAAATACAAAAGGTAAAAAAAAAAAAATCAGTCAGAAATAAAAGAAAGTAACCTTCACAGCCTCTCAATGAGGGAAAAAAAAACCCCCAAAAAGGAGGCAAAGTTTATATTAACAAGAATGCGAAGTTAATATATATATATATATATATATATATATATATATATATATATAGAGATGGATATATATATATTATATATATATATATATATAATTGTATGTTGTATTACGTATGTATGTATATAAATATATATATATATATATATATATATTTATATATATATGTATGTATGTTGTATTACGTATGTATGTATATAAATATATATATATATATATACATATATATATTATATATATATATACATACAGATTTTGTGAAAAAATATAATAATAAAACGGATAAACCTACAATAAACAATACTCAAAGTTAATTAAATTATAAGACAGCCCCTTTCCATCCACTCACAATAAACTGTCTTTCTTAGTCTTCAAGAATGTGGTAGAACTTTATCATGCGGAAGGGATAAAACACTCTCTCCATAAGGAAAAACAAAAAAAGACAAAAGAGGAAACCCTTCATTGACACACATTTATGCACGCACACATACAAACACACTTGCACACGCACACGCATATAAACACACATACACACACACATGCAAACACACATGCAAACAAACTTACACATATACGCACATACAAACACACACACACATGCACATACAAACACACATACACACACACATACAAACGCACACATGCACAATACAAACACACCTACTAGCAAAATTACACACACACATGCACATACAAACACACTTACACACACATGCACATACAAATACACACACATACAAACGTACTTACATGCACACACATACAAACTCACTTACACACATGCACACACATACAAACTCACACATGCACACATACAAACAAACTTACACGCGAACATACACACACACATACAAACACACTTACACACACATACAAACACACACACACACACATACAAACACACACACACACACACACATACAAACTCACTTATACACATGCACACACATACAAACACACATACAAGCAAACTTACACACGCACATACACACACACATATTAACACACATACAAATGTACTTACACGCACACACATACACACACATACAAACTCACACATGCACACATACAAACACACATACAAGCAAACTTACATGCACACATACGCACACACATATAAACACACTTACACACACACATACAAACACACACGCACACACACCACACACACACACACACATGCTCACTTACATGCTTATATACATGCTTACACACACATACATGCTTAACATATGCACTCACGTAACCACAAGTGGTTTTGTCACACCTGGCTGTCCTTAAGATTGGTACTTGAAGTAGTCCAGGATAATGTTGGGTTATCACACCTATTGTTTACTGGACAGATGAAAGCTTCCCGCTGCCCACCTCCTGTCCACCTTTAACACAAGACATTCAATTGCTTGTTGTCATTGCAACTACCATTCCATCCCCCTGCACCGGGGGGGAGGGGGAGGGGAGTCCCCGTCCGTCATCACACACTTTACTTAATCTCAATTGCAGGTCTTTCTTGCTTTTATTGTTGTTTTACACTCTTGTCATCATTTTTGTTGTTGTTATTGTACTTGTTGCTGTTGTTGTGGGTTGTCGGGTTGCCTGATTTGCTATCAGACTCTTCCCACTTCGTTTTTTGGTTGTCTTGTCATGTCCGCGGAATTGAATGACTTAACAGAACACCTGCTAAGTCTGCCCTCATGCGAAAGTTTCTCATTTGGGTTAATGGCGGTGGCATTAGAGACATTGGTGGTTAGGTGAGCATGATGGAAGTGTGCGTGTGTGTGTGTGCCGTGTGTGTGTGTTGTGTGTTGAGTGTTTGTGTGTGTATGTGTGTGTGTATGTGTGTGTATATGTGTGTGTGATTGCGTGTGGGTTTGCATGGGATTGTGTGTGTATTTGTGTGTGTGTTTGTGTGTGTGTGTGTGCATATGTGTGTTTTTGTGTGCATGTGTGCATGTATGGGTGTGTGCATGTGAGTGTTAGTCTGTGTGCTTACGCATGTTTGTGTGTGTTTGTGTGCATGTGTGTATGTGTGTGTGTGCATGTGCATGTACATGTGTGTGTGCATGTGTGTGTGTGTATGCATGTGTATGTGTGTGTTTGATTGTTTATGTGTGTGTGTGTTTGTGTGTGCATGTGTGTGTTTGTGTTTGTGTGTATACATGTGTATGTATGTTTATGCTTGTTTATGTCTGCGTGTGCATGTGAGTACGTGTGTGCATGTGTGTATACATGTGTATGTATGTGAGTGTATGTTTGTCTGTGTGTGTGTATGTGTGTGTATTTGTGTGTGCACGTATCTATGTGTGTGTTTGTGTGTATACATGTGTATGTATGTATGTGTATGTATGTATGTATGTATGTGTATATGCTTGTGTGTGTGTATGTGTGTGTGTTTGTGTGTGTTTGTGTGTACATGTGTGTGTGTGTTTGTGTGTCTACATTTCATTTTATGTTCATTTCAAATCATATCTATCTATCTGACTATTTGTGTGTTGTATCTATCTGTCTATCTATCTATCTATCTATCTATCTATCTATCTATCTATCTATCTATCTATCTATCTATCTCCATATCTCTCTGTCTATCCATCCATCCATCTGTTTGTCCATCCATCCATCCATCCATCTATCTATCTATCTATCTATCTATCTATCTATCTATCTATCTATCTATCTATCTCCATATCTCTCTGTCTATCCATCCGTTCATCTGTCTGTCCATCCATCCATCCATCTATCTATCTATCAGTCTATCTATATCTCTATCTCTCTATCCATCCCTCCATCCATCCATTCATTCATCCATCTATCTATCAGTCTATCTACCTACCTGTGTAGCTATCCATTTATATACAGTAATCCCTCACCATACCACGGTTCACCTATCGCAGTTTATTAATTAAGCTTACGTCAATTTCTTCATAGTATTAGTTTGCATTTATGATAAAACAAATATATGCAAATTATAAAAGTAATTTTAAAAAATACAGTACAGTACTGTTTCTACTTAGCAGATTTTCACTTGTCATGGGGTTTTGGAATGTAGCACCAACGATTGTTGAGAGATTGCTGTTTCTATTGTCTGTTTATCTTTATCTCTATTTCTTTCTTTCTTTCTCTCTCATGTATACATAGATACAAAGACTTTTCAATTCCTGAGCATTATACTAATAATACGTTGTTTGTCTTGTACACCACCTGTCTTCGTCTTTGCTTTATCGTGAACGCTCCCCCTATATATATATATATATATATATATATATATAAACATATTATACATATATACATATATACACACACAACACACACACATATATATATATATATATGGGGAAGGTTTACGAAAATAAACAAAAGATGAAGGCAGGTGGAGTACAAGACAAACAGATGTATTAGTATGGCGCTCAGGAATAGAAATAGAACAAGTCTTTTACGTTTCGAGCTACTCTTTGACAGAAAGATACACAGAAAAAAAACAAGGAGAGAAAAAATGCGTGTAGGAGTTAACGATCTATCATGGCGTATATATATATATATATATATATATGTATGATAATATATATGTATATATATATATATATATATATATATATTATATATATATATATATATTACATATACACTCATACACACATATATAATAACAACTTAAAAAGCATTGTACTGACCCCATGTAAAAAGCACCCAAACTGGTGTCACATAAAAAGCACCTGTGGTGGCTCACATAAGATGTACTTGTGCTGATGCCACATAAAAAGTACCCATGCTGGTGCCATATAAAAAAAAACACCTGTCCTGGTTCCACATAAAAAGCACCCAGCCCACTCTGCAAAGTGGTTAGCATTAGGAAGAGCAACCAGCTGTAGAAATCTTGACAAAACAAACAAGTGGAGCTTGGTGCAGTTCACTGTCTGGCCTGCTACTGTCAAACTGTCCAACCCATGCCAGCATGGGAAATGAATGATGAATGATGATGACATGTATGTGTGCTTGTATATATATATATCATCATCGTCGTTTAAAACCGTCCGTTCTCCATGCTAGCATGGGTTGGACGATATATATATATATATATATATATATATATATTTAATGTGCATGTGTGTATGTATATTTAGCATATAGGTACATGTATATATGTATTAGTTATTCAATGATGTCACTAATGGTTGAATGAATGAATGTCGTAAGTTGAATTTGATTGCTGTGTTTCTTTTTGTTAACATTTATTACTGCGAAAATTGTTTTAGATCATCATCATCATCATCATCATCATCGTTTAACGTCCGTTTTCCATGCTAGCATGGGTTGGACGGTTTGACCAGGGTCTGGGAAGCCAGGAGGCTGTACTAGGCTGTACCAGGCTCCAGTTTGATCTGGCAGTGTTTCTACAGCTTGATGCCCTTCCTAACGTCAGCCACTCCGTGAGTGTAGTGGGTGCTTTTTACGTGCCACTGACACAGGTGCCAGGGGATGCTGGCAATGGCCACGATCGGTTGGTGCTTTTTACGTACCACCGGCACGGAAGCAAGTCAAGGCAGTGCTGGCATCGACCACATTCAGATGGGGTTTTTACTTGCCACTGGCATGAGTATCACAACTACAATTTCCATTTGAATTTTATTTTGATGTTGATGTACCACCCTTTAATTGAAGAAATTGACCTTTGCACTTATTCCCTGAAAGCCTGGTGCTTATTCTGTCAGTCTCTTCTGTTGAACAGCTAAATTACAGGGATGCAAATGAACCAACATCAGTTGTCAAGCAATGGTAGTGGTGGGACAAACACAGACACAAACACATATACATACACACACACACACACACATATATATATATATTTAATAATGTCAAAGAGTAATCAGAAATATTTGAAATTTCCATTAACAGTGGCCTAGAGTGTAAAATTTTAGTCAATAGACTACATATATAAATACAGTGTACATTTAAACATATAAGAGGTATCCATCATAGGATTCCTTGCATGCTAGAGAGGACAGTTAAATTCCAAACCTCTATTAGGGATGAAATTTCGAAAGGAATGAAAAATAAAAATATTTACCATCTAACTCCTGGACCAATGGTTTCAGACTTATTTTAGCAAATAAAATAATTTGCTAGGCAAAGTCTGTAGTCTTGCTTATGTGTCCAGGCAACCCTTTTCAGGGATAGAACTGCCTGCCCCACTTGAGGAAGGGCCTAGAAAATGTGGCTCAGAAATAGCTCATCCTTACTTGCTCGACTGGGTAACAGCATCCAGTGAGTCATCCTCAAATATGCAGTCTAAACTAAGCATCAAAATTGAATAAGAAATCCTCAAACCTCATTCTTGCATGTTGGAATGTTCGTACCCTCCTTGATGACATTTCACATAATGAACCGGACACTCGACGACCACCCTCACGATGCACTGCTATTGTAGCCATGGAACTCAAGCACTACAGCGTCGACATTGCTGCACTCAGTGAGACTCATTTCTCCAATGAGGGTTCCCTCACTGATGAAGCTGGTGGATATACCTTCTGGAAAGGACATCCCTTTGGGATGCCCCGTTTGCATGAGGTTGGTTTCGCAATCAAGAACAGCCTATTAGAGAAAATTCTTGGAGTACCCTCCTGTATCACCGAGCGCCTGATGACAATCAAAATTCCACTTTCGAACGTTTATAGACCAACTCACGATTCTGATGAAGAGATAAAAGATGCCTTCTATGATTCTCTGCATAATGCATTTTGGAACATCTCCCAATCAAATAAAATCGTACTCATAGGTGAATATGACTCCCATGTTGAATGTGACAGTACTGCCTGGCAAGGAATCCTTGGTCCTCATGGCACAGGGAAAAAAAGATAATGGACAGAGACTACTTTCCTGGAAGTAACCCTCCTCAGAAAATTCAAGGAAGTAATTCTTCCCCCTGCTCGGAATTTTCCAGGAAAGCCCATCGGAACTTTCCAGGAAGTAATTACTTGCATTCCTCGGAACTTCACAGGAAGTAATTTCTCACCATCCTCAGGACCCATCCTCGGAATTTTTCAGAAAGTAATTCTTCTTCGGAACCTTCCAGGGAAGTAATTCCCCCCCTCGGAACTTTGCAGTAAGTTCCCCTCCTCGGAATTACCACGAAGTCTAATAATCGGAACTTTCCAGGAAGTCTTATCCTCGAAAGTTTCCACCCTCGGAACTTTCCAGGAAGCCCTTGGAATTTTCCAGAAAGTCACATCCTCGGAAATTTCCACTCCCGGAACATTCCATGATGTCCTCGGAATTTTCCAAGAGGTCTCGTCCTCAGAACTTTCCAGGAATTCCTCGGAATTTTCCAGGTCTCATCCTCGAAACTTTTTATGAAATCCTCGGAATTTTCTAGGAAGTTTCATCGACAGAACTTTCCAGGTAGTCCTCGGAATGTTCCAGGAAGTCTCATCCTCGGAACTTACCATCCTCGGAACTTTCCAGAAAGCCTCCCTTCTCATGCCATCCTTGGGTCAAACATCTGACAAGGAAATCTGTAGTATTGTGCAGAATATTTGCTATAGCCCATCTTTTATACCAAGACAAAACAATGTACATGATAACACGAGAGCCACTGCCTGGTCCTGCACCAGGGCATATTATTATTATTATTATTATTATTATTATTATTTTATTATTTTTCTGTAGTTTTGTTTTTATACCGTGCTTTCACTTCACCACCGAGTGCAGCTCTGTGTACCTTGGGTATGTGCTGTGGTTTGCTGTGATGCTCTTATGGTTACTGTATTGAAAGTGTTTTGTGTAGGATGTGTGCAGTGCCCAGTAATGCAATTTTCAGTACTATAATTATTATTATTATTATTATTATTATTATTATTATTTAAGACATTGCACAGTATCCAATATCATGATGTTATTGATTGAAGATATTGTATCTACCGGGCGTTCATACTGTCCGTCAAGTCAAAACAAGGACGTCAGTGTGAGAGTACTTTACGCAACATACCTACAGTACCAAGATAATGCCGTTTTTTTCAATTTGTAGGGTATTTCTAAAGTTTCCAGATGTTTTTCAGTTTGGGAGGTATTGAAACCAGTGAGGTTCTCAGTCAATTAGATCGACTCCAGTACACAACTGGTACTTGATTCATCGATCTTGAAAGATGAAAGTCAAAGTCGAACTTAGTGGAATTGGTGGCAGACGAAATACCGCTAAACATTTCACCTGGTGTGCTAACGTTTTTGCCAGGTCGCTGTCTTCAAAATAAGAAATATTACAAGTAGGGTTGGTTGTCGTTCATTCATTTTTTGATGATTCATCTTGAATTGTCATTAGTTGTATGGGCTCTGTTATATATTAATTCTCCTCTGGACAGCAGGATCTACAAAACTCACCTCAATGAAAGCTCTCACCCCTCTGACTCGTAAATAATTTGTTGCACCAGTTTATGGAAAAAAAGGGGGATCTAGGACACATATGAATTAATTTTTTGAAATATATTATACGCAACATGATTGGACCTTTGATACAATTACCACTCGACATGCAACTAATCACAGCATAGGATTCAATAGGTATTTTAGCCAATCATAACAAAGTAGCAGGGTGAGTCTGTATAACCCAAACTTAATGGTTCTAAATGTGCTTGTGTCATGTAAAAAGCACTAAGTTCACTCTGCTAGGTGGTCTGTGCAGCAAAAATCCTGCCAAAACAGTCACAGAAGTCCAGTGCAGGCTTTTGCCTTGCTGGCTCCTATCAAACCATCCAACACATGCCAGCATGGAAAGCAGACATTAAATGATGATGATGATGATGATGATGATGATGATGAAGGGGGTGGTGGTGAATGCAAATTGGTCTTGCTACAAAGACATTTGGCTATGTACTCCAGTGACTTTTGTCAGACATCATTTGCAAAAACTCTTGGTTTCTAAAGCAAAAACAGTGAAATGTTTGGTACTTGAAATATATTTTAGAGATCGAACTGTTTCTTGTGGAAAAATTCCATGACTTTTGGAACAGATTGAATAGCCATATAGTGGCTCTTTCTAAGGCTTGTGATACTCCGATGATCAATGTCTGTGATTATAATATTGTTGGCAAGGCAGAGAGAAAATCTTAAGACATAGGAATGGCACTAACAAGAAAACTGCTCTTCACTGATGTGAATGGTTTTACTCATGATGGTGATGATGAATAAGATAATAGGAATGGTATTTATAATCCTGCTGCTAACTACTTGATAATGCTAACGATTATGGTGGTGGTATAGGTAAGAAATTAGGTATGATATTTATGTCTATCTGTTTTTATTAATCTATTTGTGTACATACTTGTCCAACAATAACAATGAAAATGATGACATTGATGATGGTAATGACAACGGTAGTAATGACGATGGCAGAGAAAGTCTATAATGACAATAATAACAGCAATGACCAATTATAGATGGCTCTTCTGCTGCAACGAGAAGAATTGCAATAACAACAAGAATAATGATAAAGAGTGGCAACAAATGAGAAACAATGCAATTTTTTTTCCTTCTTTCATTAGCAAAACGAAATAAACGTATGTATTGCATTTTGAAACCATCAACAATGTTTTTGTATCGAATAACCATCATGTTATGGTGGAGGAGACAATAAAAAACGTAGATGTTGTTGATTTTCTTTCTTTCTTTCTTTTTTTTTATTATCATTATTATTAGTGTTTTTGTTTTGCTTGGGCCATCTCCACTAATGAAACTGGAGTCGATGCCAACAGCAACAATGGCTGCTCTAGAATCTGAAACCTGATTTCATAGATTGCGCTATCTGAAATCAAAAGTGGATTACATCGAGGCATTGTTAAGTTATCAATACCCGCAAGATATTTCCACAGAAGCACAAAACCAACAACGAACAACAATGGCAACAAAATAATAAAAGAAAAGAAAGAGGAAAATTGATGATGGATACATAATTGATATTAATACCAGAAAAATAGATAATTGTTCTTTTTTAGAGAGAATGGATCTTTCTAGCTAAGAGGGAGCTACTATCATAGACAAATCTATTATTTGAGATTTTTTGTTTTGTTTGTTCCATACAATGCTTTGTTATTGTTATTATAGTAATGTTTTCTCACACTTTCTATTTGTATGTGATTGTCTTTGTGTGTGTGCGTATGCGAGCGTATGTGTGTGTATGTGTGTGCGAGTGAATTTATTTTCCTATTTATTTATGTGTAACTTTCTCGCTCTCACTTTTCCTTCTTCTTTCACTTACTTACAATTTATCTTCATCTTTTACTCTCCAGCCATATCTCATTCTCCATCTCTCTTACTTTTTCTTACCCTTTCTCTTCCACCCCTCTCTCTCTTTCTATCTCTCTGTCCTTCCCACATATAACTGTATATTATGTGTACATATATAATATATATATATATATATATATATATATATATTATATATACATATGTATATATATGTAGGTGTGTTTATCCAACTTTCAGTCTGTCTCCTCACATATTTATCTTTTTACCTGCCTGCATTCCTGTTTTTGTTATGTCGGCTGCTATTTTGTCCATGACTCCCTCTCAGTCTCCACAAAGCATATATATGCCGTATTTTGGATACTAGTATATATATATATATATATATATAAATATGTCATCTAAGTGGCATTTTAAATCAATGCATCATATAATCCAGTGGACAGTAATATGAAAGTTAAGTGAGAGAATAACAGATGAAATCTTCATTGTCATCATCGTCGTTGTCGTCGCCATCGTCGTCGTCATCATCATCATCATTATCATCATTCATATAATTCCTTCTCATTAGAAGCAGTTGAGTTGGTGCAAGGCTAAAATGGTAGCACAGAAGCCTAAGGTTACATAGTTCAGTGCCTCACATTTCTGAGTTTTATAGTATCCAGTTCACTGATTCATGTTTCTAAAATGGTAATTCAATGATAGAATAAACTATTGATCTTTTAGTTGTGAATTTGAATTTGAATCTTTAGCAGTAATGGAGATTTCCTGCTTTATCTTCTCTTGAAGGAAGACATACATACATACATATATTATATATATATATATATATATATATATATGTATGTATGTATGTATGTATATATTATGTATATGTATTTATATGTTGTAAACAAATCCTGCTTTGAGAAACCCTGATAAAAAATAAGATACTAAGGCTCTTCTGTTCAAATAAGAATGCGATTGTAAAGCGGATGGACTTAGTAATTTAGTAAGCTACTTATCATCAGGATAAACTGCTATTTTATGCTAGAACTGCTGTCAAATGTCTTATCTAGCTGTCATTAAGCCATTGGGATGGCAGAGTAGTTAACTTAAAATTCATGCACCATTTCTCTCAAAAGTAATGCATCAACAGGGTGCTATATAACCAGTTTGAACAACAGGCACCGTCACTATGACAGCTGGATTTGGATGGGTTTTGAAAGCTAAAAGATTTAAGGTTTAAAAGTTGTTACAAGCGTTATGTTATTCTACTTCATAACACGTATTATTTTGTTTATTAGGACTACCCAAGTGGAAAATTGGAAGAAATTCTGAACAAACTGGATAGCAGAAATGAGTGTCACAGAATTCCACACAAACAGGCAATATAGGCACAGGCGTGGCTGTGTGGTAAGAAGTTTGCTTCCCAGCCATAGGGTTCTGAGTTCAATTCCACTGTGTGGTACCTTGGGCAAGTGACTTCTATTATAGCCGCAGACCGACCAAAGCCTTGTGAGTGGATCTGGTGAACGGAAACTGAAAGAAGCCTGTCATATATATGTGTGTATATGTGTATGTGTGTGTGTGTGAGTGTGCGTGTGTGAGCGTGTGTGTGTGTGTGTGCGCGTGTGTGTGTGTGTGTGTGCGTGTGTGTGTGTGTGTGTGTGTGCCTTATTTCACGTTTCTCCAGTCTACTCAGCTGGCAAAAATGAGTAGTACGTGTATTTCAAAGGGCCAGTCTTGTCACACTCTGTACTTCACTGAATCTCCCTGATAACTATGTTAAGGGTACGCATGTCAGTGGAGTACTCAGCCACTTGCAAGTTAATTTCAAGAGCAGGCTGTACTGTTGATGAAATCAACTGGAAGCTTCAATGTAACTGATGAAGTACTG
Organism: Octopus sinensis; assembly: GCF_006345805.1. Taxonomy (NCBI): domain Eukaryota; kingdom Metazoa; phylum Mollusca; class Cephalopoda; order Octopoda; family Octopodidae; genus Octopus; species Octopus sinensis. Next base: position 35,517,235 of record NC_043013.1, on the reverse strand, counting down.
GCATGGGACTGCAACGATGCTGGGGACACAACCTCAAGGAGATTAGTCAAACAAATTAATCTCAGTATTTAAGGGTCTGCTTTTTTTGTTATTCATTTTATCAGTCTCTTGTGTCAAATGCTAAGTTAGAGGTATTTAAGCAATGGTAGGAGGACAAACACAATACACACATACAACAGGCTTCCATAGTTTCTATCTATCAGACCCATCTACAGTACAGTAAAAGACGCTTGACCTTTTCCAACCATATGGTCCCAGGTTCAGTTTCATTCTGTGGCACCTTCGGCAAGCGTCATCTTCTATAGCCTCTGGCTGACCAAAGCCTTGTGAATGGATGTGGTTCCCAGAAACAGAAAGAAGCCCATTGTATGTATGGGTTTGTGTGTGTGTGTGTTGTGTGTGTGTGTGTGTGTGTGTGTGTGTATGTGAGTGCGTGTGTCTGTCTGTCTATATCACTGTTTATCCCTACCACCAGTTGACAACCAGTGTCGGTGTGTTTACATTCCTTTAACTTAGCAGTTCAGCAAACAAGAAAGATAGAACAAGTACCAGGCTTAAAAAAATGTTCTGGTGTTGATTCACTCAACCAAAAATTCTTCAAAGCAATTCTCCCTTATGGGTGCAATCTAACGACTGAAGCAAATAAATGATAGAGAATAAATCTTGATTGAGTTTCTACAGTATGCAATATTGAAGAATACATTCGGCAGCCACTGGGCCATAGCTGAATTGTCTTCTCTGTATGGTTTTTGTTGTTTTGAACATAACAAATCTCTACTACTTTCATAGAAATGTATCCTTTCAAACTAAGCACTTTATCCACATTTTTTTCTTAGAGCTGCAACCTTATGGAACTCCCATTCTCCTCAAATACTCATTACCAACAATTAAAATTGAGCATTAATTGCTTAAACCTTATCTATCTATCTATCTATCTATCTATCTATCTATCTATCTATATATATATATATATATCTGTCTATTTATCTGTCTATGTGTCTGTCTATCTATCTGTTTATCTATCCTTCTATCTGACTATTTATCTGTGTATCTATTTACCTATCTATCAACGTATATATGTATGTGTGTGTGTGTATGTATGTATATATGTATGTAGGTATGCATGTATGTATCTATCTACCTACCTATCTATCTATCTATCTATCTATCTATCTATCTATCTATCTATCTATCTATCTATCTATCTATCTATCTATCTATCTATCTATCCGTGTGTGTGTGTATCATTCCAGTAGGAAGTTCGGAAATCTGTGGATACCACTCTACTTAAACCAACGAAGAAGAAGAAGAAAAAGAAAGCAATGCAAAATTTCTAACAGAATACAACTCTATCTGACCAATATCTTCACCTAAGATCCTTAATTCAAATAATAAGTCTTTGAAACTGGTAGCATGAAGAATTGTAAAAACTTCAAATCCTTAATCAGAAAGTCACCAGTTCTGTGTAATTCAACTGTGATAGAATTAAATGATTAGTTTCTATTTCATATGTTGTTTTAACATTCGCATGCCGCTCTGCAAATATTATAGAAACGGCACAAGAATCATTGCTGTACACTTGGACTTTCAGTTATTTGATTAACCAATGCCAAGTCACTCAACTCATTACAACGACTGTGACATGAAAATGGCTGCATCAGCCTGCAGGAGATGTTTAATGATGAAATCCAAGAAATTGGCACTGCTAATAAGAGAGTAATTACCTGCAATGTCTAATCAGCTCGGCAGAATTACATGCACCCATTTATTCAATTAATTTTTCCCGTCTATTTATCTACTTACCTACTGTTAGCTTCATTTCCTTCCTCTTTGATTCAGTTCATTGGTGGGCCAGCTTCCTAATGAGAATACTTGTATTGTGTTGAGAGATATTCATCCCTTAACCACACTCCTCGACTCCTTGATCATTTCCTCTTTCTCTTTTTCTACCTGAATGATTCCATTTGAGATCTCCAAGCCTTCCACCCAACTCACCTACCACCCTCTCCCTTGCTTGCTTCTTTCTTACACTCTGCTCTTCTGCCCTTTAGCAATTAGCCATTTTTCAGCTTTTCTCACCATACCATACCAAACTACAACATTCAATCTTTGCTCTGGTTCTGTGTTTACCATTCTCCCAGTCTCTAATTATTTATCATTCCGAGACAGTTGGTATATTTCAACTAGATGAAAATTCTTCAAAGGTCAGAGAGTAGTAAAGCTGGAATCAATTTATATCTAGTTTCAGGATTTGGTACATATAGGGGCGATACCATTATTGAAGAACTTTACTTTTGTTTCAGAAACTTTGGAACAATTCCACTGAGGAATTATAGTTTGTAAAGCAATATTACGTTCCTTCAGTACTGTCTAGGTTTAAACTATCTCACAGGACATAAAGATTTGGCACTCAGACTTTGTGTGTAAGCATGTAAGTATACACATTAAATAATAAAGGATGTGTAACTTTATACTCACAAACATATACATAAAAACAACTCTGCCTTTGTCAAAAATATTAATGCTTTTGGTGTGTATTGAAACAGGTTCAGTATTTTGTTGCTGTGATTATAATTTATTCTACTGTGACATTATTTGGTGTTACTGCCTTAATGTTAGTGGTAGGTAATGTTTTTCCCCCTCTTTTACTCTTTCACTTGTTTCAGTCATTTGACTGTGACCATGCTGGAGCACCGCCTTTAGTTGAGCAAATTGACCCTAGGACTTATTTTTTTGAAGCCTAGTACTTATTCTATTGGTCTCTGTTAAGTTACAGGGACGTAAACACACCAGCATCGGTTGTTGAGTGATGTTGGGGGGACAAACACAGACATACAAACATACACACACACACACACACACACGGCACCTGTGCAGGTGGCACGTAAAAAGCACCCACTACACTCACGGAGTGGTTGGCGTTAGGAAGGGCATCCAGCCGTAGAAACACTGCCAGATCTGACTGGGCCTGATGAAGCCTTCCAGCTTCACAGACCCCAGTTGAACAGTCCAACCCATGCTAGCATGGAAAACGGACGCTAAATGACGATGATGATGATGATGATGATATATATATATATATATATATATATACATACATATATACGACAGGCTTCTTTCAGTTTCCATCAACCAAATCTGCTCACAAGGCTTTAGTCAGCCCGAGGCTATAGTAGAAGACACTTGCCCAAGGTGCCATGCAGTGGGAATGAACCCGGAACTATGTGGCTGGTAAGCAAGCTACTTACCACACAGCCACTCCTGCGCTGTGAACTAATTGTGGGACACAGGCTTGATTCCAAGTTGTGTCATTTTGTTTCACTTTGAGTCATTATTGGTAGCTTTGAAAACAATGGATTCAGGTCGGTCAATTTACCCTTAATATAAAAACATGAAGCTAATGAGTTTAGTTGTGAGCCAATGACCCATGAAATGTTACTGGATAAAACGAAAGTTTAAAAAGTGAAAGTGATGTGTCACTGTTTTATGTAATTGACAAGATGAATGAGAAGAATTATAGGAAGATTTTCTTGGATGAAAAGTGAAACTGTTTAAAGGTCATGCAAAACTGGAATCAGTGCCAAATTCATATGAACCTCAATTTCTCACTATATGTATAAGCTGTATAATGAAATGGAAATGGAAAATGTGTCTTGACTTGGATTCTGTAAGCTGTCTTTTTTTATAAAGGCAAATGCTTAGATATTCAGAAACCAGAAACTTTTCCAGTTCCAGCATTTTAGAAAAAAATAATATCAACCATATATGTATATATAGTTGATACTGCGGAATATATATTTGTGTGTGTGTGTGTGTGTAAATATTATATGATATACTTATATATTTACACATACATATATACATACACATAACTACATACAAATGCACACATGCACACACACACACGTGCACACGCACACACACACACACAAGCATGCACACACACACAACACACTCTAACACACACACACAAACACACACATACAACATGCATGCACAGAAACATACAGAATGGTTACTCAAAACTGCTTTGCTAGATAAATATTAATTATTTCTGGATTAACAAAGTTACCAATGGCTTCATGTAGAATGGTCTCCACAATTATTCAAGCAATTCACTCAGGAATGTTGGTATCCAGAGACAAATGCATATATATATATGCATTTGGATATATGTTTTTTCTAAAAACGAAATATATATATGTATATGTATATATATATGTATATATATATATATATATATTATATATATATATATAATATATATATATATATATAATTTTTAGAAAAACTTAAATCCAGAGAAGAAACATGCTCTAAGAAATAGAGCAGTCTATGCAAAAGAATGACAGAACTGGCATCATATTTATTCCTTGGTATTGTGATACCAGAACCTCCATTTTTTCACTTGCTATTTTCACCATGACGCAATTAACTCTGTCAAAAATTTGGAAATGGCATGCTGTACCATTTGGATTTGTACCTAAAGCTACAATATGAACATTTCAGAGTGTTTGGGTGTCAATCTGAGGACAGTGCAATCTGAGATGTACTGAGTGTGTGATAAAAATCAAACATCCAGTCAACATCATGGTGTTTGTAATGATTGCTAGTGATGGCAAAATTATGTCTATATTCATCTTCCTACATGGCCTGAGACTCAACATAGAGGCCTACAACAAGTGCTTGGAGGAGGTGATGCTGCCCTGTGTCAAGAGGGTGGCTGCTGGAAGACTCTATGCCTGGTAACAGGATTCTGCACCATGCCACACAAACAGGAGAAGCCAACCATGGCTGTCAGACAATTTCTGTGACCACATCACCCCTAACATCTGGCCACCAATCTCCCCAGACTGCAAGCCCTTTGATTATTATGTGTGGGTGCAGTTGAGCGAGAGACCAATAAAACTCCTGGTAACACCATGGATAAGCATGTGTTTAGTCAAACAGAGAATCACTGTCATACAAGCAATGTCATTCTGTAGCAGTCTCTCCATGGAAATATGTCTGGCCATGAGGGAAATCTTACATTG
>NC_043013.1:35484702-35507202 GCF_006345805.1 Octopus sinensis | reverse complement strand
CTTGTTTGTAGATGTGTGGATGTAGGTGTGTGATGGAATGGTGTGTATATATATATATAATATATATATATATATATATATATATATATATATACGTATACATATATATGTGTCTGTGTATGTGGGTGTGCATATGTATGTCTGTATATATATAAAAAAGCACCCACTATTCTCTCAGAGTGGTTGGCATTAGGAAGGGCGTCCAGCTGTAGAAACTCTGCCAAATCAAGATTGGAGCCTGGTGCAGCCCTCTGGTTCGCCAGCCCTCAGTCAAAATCGTCCAACCCATGCTAGCATGGAAAGCGGACGTTAAACAATGATAATGATGATGATGATGATGATATATATATACATATATTTAGACATAAATGTATAAATATATATGTATTATGTTACGTGTATGCATGCAAGCACCTATGTATATAAGGAAGTGGTTGCATACACATATATGTGTGTTAATGTGGATATGTGTGTATATACGAGTACATACATACATATATGTTTTTGTGTGTGTCTGTCTGTGCATGTTCGTATACATGTTTGTGTAGTCTGTACATATGTAGACGTTGTGAACACAGGAGGTTTATGTCTATGTATTGTGAGAATATGGTTGCATATGTTTTTTATCTTTTTTCTTTTTCCACCTATTACAGTTACTTCCCTTTTATTTAACAGTTTTTCATAGCATCTATTGCCATTCATAGCCAACCGAAATGTATCATAGCTCTTCACTCCAACATTCGAAACTCTGAGTACTATAATGACAACTTACTGTTTGTTCTAAATTATAACACACACACACATATAAATATAAATATATATATATATACACACACACACATATATACAAATATATACACACACATATATATATACATATATATACACGCATATATATGCATATATATACATACATATATATATATAATATATAATATATAATATATAATATATATATAATATGCAATGACAAATCACTACCTTTAAAGGTTAAAGGAAAGAAGATTAGTAGGTGCGATTAATCTACATTTTAATAAATGTCCATTTTATAGATGTAAAACCTTTAGCTCTGGTAGCTATTCTCTATAGTAAATGCATTTGAGACTACTAGAATTAAGCATCCAGCTCAAAATACAGCAGTTACAGAATATTCTTTTCGCCTGGTTTTATACTTTATTCATTTGCCATCTCGTTTGTGTGTGTATGTGACTCACAAACTGTTGTGTGTTTGTATGTGCTTACGTGGGCATGGATACCTTTGTGTATATGTGTGTCTCTCTCAGTAGCTCAATGCACTCATTCTCACTGTGAATCATGGGAAACATGCATGAAACAGACCGACACATACTGCCACTAATCTACAAATTAATAAAGTGGCTGCAATTCCGCAATTGTTCTCTTAAACAATATCATTGGCACGGATGAAAATGAAACCAGCATAATATGTGGAGAAACTGGCTAGAAAATGAAATACGGAACGAGGGGGGTAGATGATATATCAGTTTGGAATGAAGATCTAATTAGTGCATCAGGGCTTAGAAAGGGATCAAGCATAGACAATATTAATTAACTGGGTTTATTCTCAGTTAAGAGGTAGAATAAAGCCATGTCCAGATAGAGGAATTCTCATTACATTGCCATTATATTTTTGTGAGGAAAGGCGGCATCTGCTCGCTTTGTTATGAGATAACTGCCATATGTGAGAATGATATATTTCAGGCACATTCTAATAATGGTGATTGTTGTAATTTGTGAGTGTACGCTGATACACATAGTATTTTAAATGCATACATGCAAATAGCTTTCTATTTAGTTATATGTGAAAGCTTATCTTATAAACTATAGTGATATGAATAAATATGAAGTATTTTATAGATTAGGGTATTTATTTACATTTGACTATAGTGGTCTGGTTTCCCAAATTGCTAATAAGTACGCAGACACAGTTCATAAAGTACTGCTGCATTTTCATAAAATACTACTCCAATTTGTTGTGAATCCAACTCTTATCCTGTGATGGTTTCAGAATGGCATCAGCCGAAGTCTTTCCGGTTTGTTCTGTGATTTGAACCTTGACAGATGCCTTACTCATCATCATCATCATCGTTTAACGTCCACTTTCCATGCTGGCATGGGTTGGACAGTTTGACTTGGAGCTAGCTAGCTGGGCACTGTCCAGACTCTGTTGTGGCATGGTTTCTATGGCTGGATGCCCTTCCTAATGCCAACCACTTCAATAAGTGTACTGGGTTCTTCTTATGTGCCACCGTCATGGGGTGCTTTTTATGCAGCACTGCCACGGGTGCTTTTTAAGTGACACTGGCACCTAAAAGAACAAGCTGTATTTGTGAAAGACAGTGATTTCAGACCAATACCTTTTCTTTACCTGTGTGAAATTGAATACTTCTGTAAATGCTCTTATAATGATATCACCAATACAGGTGAGAAGTTGCTCTGTTAAGTTCTGCTTTGCAATATGTAGGTATGTCCTTTTATATCTAAATCTCATGATGTTGGCTTCTTCTGTTGGTAAAATAACTACCTGTAGTATGACTTCATTTAATTGATTATTTCTCTCAAAAATATGCTGAGGTTTTTACTTAATCTAAAACTCTTGATTCTGAAATCTGCACCTTTGGATTTTAACTCTCATGACTTCAAATCACATCTAGTAATTCTTCTGCCTGGGTCTTTCTTTGATTTGCAGTTAAGCCTTTTTCTTTTTTTGTTATTTCTTTGATAAACAAAAGTCTTTTTTTACTGAAATATAAAAAAAGAAAAGCACTACAAGAGAAAATATTGGAAGAATTTGGTTTAAATTATTTTGTTGCAGCTATAAAGTTTGTGGAAGGTTTATATTGCAATTTCATCTAAATGTTATTATTGTCTTCTTGCTGGTTCCAGTCTGATGGAACAAAGTATTATGTCTTGTGTATTTCATCTAATGAGAAATGCTGATAATCTCTTAAACAATCAATTTTGCAATCTATTCACAAGTGTCTTCAAAGTATGAGGTGTTTAGATAGCAAACAAGCAAAACACTTATCCTCGTTCCTAAATAGCCATTAGTTTGGAAGCTACTACACAAACGGTCCGTGTGGAACACTTTGTCACTTGATTCTAATTCCATTGACCGTTCTAATGAGAATGTAGTAATTACATTCATTATTAACAAAGATAATGGAGAAAGGTTATTGCAGTATATACACTCGTTTTTATTCTTCATCACTCTGAGATTCCAAGTATGCTTTACAAAATGACTGACACATTTCTTTTCCCCACCGCTTTCTCCACGGCTTTCTTTATGCCTATCTATGTCTTTTTCTATACATCTTTTTCCCTCTCTTTCCTCATCATTTTCCTTTCTTTCTATTATCATTTTATTCTTTTATTTCTCACGTTTTTTTTTGTTTTTGTTTTTGTATCTTTCTCGTTCTACTCTACCGAGGTTATATCTTTCTTACATACGTCTATATTGTTACAATGAAAAGTAAACTTTTACTTCTCTGCCTTCACTTTTGGTTTTCAATTAGTTGAACTACAAACATTTTAGAATAATAAGTATATTCCCACCAATATAAGACTGCAAAACAGTTTTAATTCTTATTCATAGCTATTTCCTTTCATTTAGCAGCTTGTGCTCTGGGGAAAGACATGACTGTTGCAAATCTCATATTGCCTTCCTTCAATAGAACAACTCACCCATTGATTTTAACTCTTGATTATCAAATATCAACCAATTGTCTCAAGCACATTAACAGATGGGATTATTCTTGGTAGATTCAATATGTATAATAATAATTCCAACAGGAAAATCTTAAAACTAATACACAATATTCATGTCTCTTATCATAAATTCAATTTTTATTGTAAAATCTGTAGATTTTGAGAAACCTGTGTAAAATACTGCATTTGTTAAACTTTGCAAAGTACTAAAGCAATTTTGTTTTTCTTTTCGATGAACCAACTTCTATATCTCATAAACTTTTAATATCTTGTCTCAGAGTCATATGTTGCATTCTCCAGAGGCAACAAATTCTTTATATACAGCCTTTTTTTCATGCCTAAAGGGAGATAGTTTTAATATATTTTTCATTAAAGATTTCTTCATTATCAATTTTTCGCCATTTCATCAAATATCTATATATCTATGTATGTATCAATATGATCTATCCATGTATATATGGATAGATTTTATAGATACATATGTATATTATCACATAGTCAATCTATGTATATATCTATCTATCTACTGATCTATCTATCTATCTATCTATTTATTGATTTATTTTTCATGCAGTGAAGGAATTTATGAGTTAGTAAATCTGATAAAATATTGCTTGAATCTAGCCAGTTCAAAAGAACAAAGGGTGTTTTAAGAATCTTAAACATTTTGGTCTTACAGAGAATTCAAAATATGTTGCATATGTATGCACATATCTTTGTCAGTATATATATGTATGTGTGTATATATTTTTCAATTAATGCTTTTATATCTGTTTTTTCTTCTTTTGAGTTTGAGAAGAATGGCTCTTAGAATTTGGTTATATGTAATGAATTGTTCCTGAAGAAGTATTTTACAGCTGGATGCTCAATTTCTCAACCATGACATGAGAGGGAGGTGTCTATTTTTCAATTAGGTTGCTTGGAATAAGTAAAATGTCTTTCCTAAGGGTGCTATATAATTTATGTGGTAGAACTTGAACATAGAAGTTTCGATCAATTGTGCAGCCTTTAAAATAATCTATAACACACAATTATGTATATGTACATACAATTATGTATCTGTGAGTAAATGTGCTCATAAGTGCTTACCAAACAGTATTGTTAATCAGCTAGTAGCATAAATCAATTTTCTGGAACCATCCACCATAATTTTTATAGTCATATCTTTTTCATCATTATTCTGTCCATACCCTAGAAAGCCATTGGGGTACCACTGAATACAGTTAGACCAAAATTCAATTGTCTTTTCTGTTTTCAGCAATATTTGAGTTGTAAAAATTTATGATGTTCATTGTTCGATGTTATGTTTCAATATTTTTCTCTGCTAGAAGTCTGCAAGCAAGCAGAACCATTAGCACACTGGACAAAATGCTTATTGGTATTTCGTCCATCTTTACATTCTGAGGTCAACTTTGCCTTTCATCTTTCCAGAATCAATAAAATAAGGGCTAATTGCATACTGGGGTGGATGTAATCAACTTAGCCCTTCTGCCAAAAAGCTGGCCTTGTGTGAAGGTTTGAAACCAACATTATGGAGTGATCCTTCAGCTGGTGTAAAGCACTTATGGCAGTGTCACACAAAAGCACTCATGAAGTACCACATGAAAGTGCCTGTGTGGTGTCACATAAAAGTGTCTGTGTGGTGCCACATGAAACTGCCTGTGTGATGCCACATGAAACTGCCTGTGTGTTGCCACATAAAAAAGTCCATGCAGTGCCACATAAAAGTGCCTGTGTGGTTCCACATAAAAGAGCCCATGTGGTGTCATGTAAAAATGCACACATGCAATTCCAATGTAAAAGTGGCCGTGTAGCACCGATTCAAAGTGCCCATGCAGTGTCACATAAAAGCGCCCATGTGGCACCATGTAAAAGTATCCAGCACACTCTGTAAAGTGGTTGGTTGGCTTTAGGAAGGGCATCCAGTCATAGAAACCATGCCAAATCAGATTGGAGTCTGGTGCAGTCCCCCAGCCTGCCAGCTCTGGTCACACCGTCCAACCCATGTCAGCATGGACAACAGGCGTTAAATGATAACGATGATTATGATGATAATTCAAGCAGCTAGCTGGCAGAATCATTAGCATACCAGACAAAATACTTTGTGGCATTTCGTCTAGTTTTATGTTCTGGGTTCAAATTCTTCCGAGGTTGACTTTGCCTTTCATCCTTTATGTTTTTAAAATAATTACCAGCCAGGCACTGGGGTTGATGTAGTCAGCTAGTAGCCTGCCACCATCAAATTCTAGGCCTTGTGCTTTTAATAGAAACAATTATTATCATTATTATCATTAATATCATTATGGAGGTGGCGTGTTGTCAGAATTGTTAGCAATGCTTAGGGACATTTTATCTGTCTTTACATTCTGAGTTCAAATTCCACCAAGGTTGACTTTTCCCTTCATCCTTTCAGGGTCAATAAAATAACTACCAGTTGAGCATTGGCATCAATGTAATCAACTTATTCTCTTTCCCCAAAGGCTGGCCATGTTTGAAAATTTGAAACTAATATTTTCCTCCACTGGATTTTCCCTCCTGAAACTGTTCCATGCAAAAGGGATTTCATAAAACTATGTTATTCCATCATTGAAGTCTGCTATAAAAGGTAGAAGAAGAAAGCAAAGAAAAAAACAGACCTGTTTCCGAATGAGGTAAGAATTTCTCAGTCTGTTGAATAACAAACAGTTTGGACATGGTTTCATGATGCACTGCAAGCAAACAACATCATTAACAAAGGCATTGATTACAATGACCTTGCGTAGCACATGTGTAAATGAGAGAAATATGAACTCAAACACACACATCATCATCATCATCATTGTTCGACCGTGGTCGAGACAATGGAATTTACGATGCTACGCCAGACTTCACGGTCCATCATGGCATTACGGAGGTCCTGTTGCTGGATGCCTGTATCCCTGGAGATTACATCAGGGTAGGAGAGTGGGTGCTTGTTTGGTTGGGAGCTGACTCTTCTCCATCAGGTGATACCCGTCTATTAAGATTGAGGGCATCACCGTCAATGGATGCCCTTGGAGGTGCAACGTGATCAGAGACAGGACCCGGCAAAGCAGGGCTGGACCTATATTTGCAGGTATACCATTAGGTCTGGTTCCCTGGGGAAGAGGAACCCTGGTGCAGTTAATTGTAAATTCCATAGTCTTTTCAAATGGCTAATAATGTGTGCGCGCGCCACTACTACACACATTGGAAAGCATTGTACAACCAAGTACTAAAGAAGATCTTTCCTCCTCCATGAAACAAAGCTGTTCCCGCTGGACGTCAACCCAGTATTTCTAAGCTACGGACCGAGTGATTTATTGTAAGGTTATCTCCCTAGATAGATTGCCTTCACTACGGCTAAGGAGCCCTTTCTACCCCCCCCCCCCACACACACACATGCAAACACGCACACAAATGTGCATGCACACACACATATGTAAAGAACATATATATATATTCTTTTATTCTTTTATTTGTTTCAGTCATTTGACCGCAGCCATGCTGGAGCACTGCCTTTAGTTGAGCAAATCAACCCCAGTACTTATTCTTTGTAAGCCTAGTACTTATTCTCTCAGTCTCTTTTGCTGAACCACTAGGTTACGGGGATGTAAACACACCAGCATCAATTGTCAAGCAATGTTGGTGGGGACAAACATAGACACAAACACACATACATATATACACAAAAATACACACAAACACACACACACATATATATATGTATATATATATATTGGCCTGCTCGCTTAGCCAGCGGGGTGGCGTCATTTGAAGGCTAAAACAATGCAAAACGCATTGTGACCAGCGATGTGTAGCAACATCTGATAGCCTGGTCGGTCATGGTGATCACAGTGATATATATATATGATGGGTTTCTTTCAGTTTCTGTCTACTAAATCCATTCACAAGGCTTTGGCCGACCTAAGGCTGTAGTAGAAGACATTTGCCCCGACACCTCTTTTGGCCGAAAAGGGAAGGCAATTTTTATTTGTCTAGTGGATGTAGCAAAAGAGGTAGCATGGTGGACCTGTTTGAAAGGGCTAAAGACAGACACTTTCCTTTTTAGCCAAGCCCTCATCAACTTTTACAAGTTTCGCTTGAAAAGTAAGTTGAGGGTGGAGAGGGAAGTGTTGCCTTGTAGCAAGTTTGTTGAAAGGTGAGTGAATGTTGGAAGAATGGCCAGCGTGAAAGGACCAATTCTGAGTGTGCACCTGTAAAAAAGGAGAAGAGCTCTTGCTCTGTTGTTCAGGTACCTGTTGCTTTTGTGGGGTTTTCCACGAGGACCTTAAAGCACCTCTCTATTGGGAGTTTAATTTGTTTAATGTTTAACAGTTATTTATATTGTATACACACAAAAACCCATTGTATCGTCCTGTTTTTGTCTTTATGTTGTGGTTTGTCATTTAATGTTTTTGTATGTGGGCCCTTGTGGCCAATAAAAGAATAAATTATTATTATTATTATTATTATTATTATTATTATTATTATTATTATTACTATTATTATCATCAAGGTGGCGAGCTGGCAGAATCATTAGCATGCTGGATGAAATACTTAGCAGTATCTTGCCCATCGCTATGTTCTGAGTTCAAATTCTGCTGAGGTCGACTTTGCCTTTCATCCTTACAGGGTTGATAAATTAAGTACTAGTTGTGCACTGGGGTCGATGTAATCGACTGGCTCTCTCCCCCAAAATTTCAGGCCTTGTGCCTATAGTAGAAAGATTTATGTTAGCTTTATAGCTATGGCAAAGATTTGATTATCTAAAAAATCTTAGACATTTTGTACCAGTGATTCTCAACTGGGGACCATATGATCTTTGAAGGTCCATATAATGCATGAAGGACCATATAAAATTTGGTTGTTAAAATTTATGCATAATAAATTGGTTTTACTTCTACAATACACAAAATATTAAAAAAATTTTTTTAAATAATAAAAATTTAATCCTAGCAAAATTCTAATAAATCCTAATAATCTTAATAAAAATATAAGACGATTTTTGGAAGCAATGAATAGTTATGGGGTTCCAACTGACTAAAATAGGAATGAAAGGGATCCATAGTTACAAAAAATGGAAGAGAACCACAGCTTTATACCAATCCTTTCAAATGACTGATGCTTGGGAAATTTGGAAGCTGATATTCTTGAAGTAAAATACTTTTATTCTACCAAAATATTTACCAATAACAAAAGTATACTACAAGAATATTTTTTAAAATTTCCATTTATTCCACCAACATAAATTGAGAACTAAAGAGGCCTAGCAGTTCCTTGCACCCAAAACTTTGTGTCTTTCTTCTAAGGGTTTTGTCATGGCTGCAGATGTTACAAAGTATTGATAAGACATCAGCAAATATCTGCATCCCAAGCAAGATTTGATATAAGGCACAGATTTACCTGCTCATTTATTTCTTCATTTTTTCTTCATTTTGTTAATTAACGGCAGGTGTGTACTTCCATGGAGGTCCCTGACTAGGATTTTAAAATAAAATTTATTAGTATATTGTGGAAGATGAAAAAGACAAAAAAAAAGAGAAAATAAGAAAAAAGAAAACCCAAACTGTACAGGAACTTAATGAAAGCTACCAGTAACGAAATACTCTTAAATTTCCTGAGACAGTGGCGGAGGCAGAGGAGAAGGTAGAGGAGGAGTAGTGAGAGAAATTCTGTTATGGCTGCAGGTTGCTATGTAATTAGACATAAACTGGAAGAAAAGGAGAAAAAGAAAAACTATGCCTGATGTCAGGGTTAAGTAGCAGTGTCAGATAGATACAGTTGCCCCAGAGATGATGGAAACTTGAAGAAAACAAACTGAGAAAAATAAAGGTTTCAATAAACATGAAAGAAAGTTAATGTTGTTAGTAATTAGGAGACATAAAAATCAGTGAATCACCACCGCGTCTTAACACCTGGACGTACTGCACATGTGTATGCGTGTAGGTGTGTGTATGTGCGTGTAGGTGTGCGTGTGTGTCTGTGTAGGCACACAGGTGCGTTAGAGCGCTTGTGTGTGTTGTAACCCTCAAGTTGTAACAGTTTCTCGTCAATTTAGTTAATTTCTCTACAAGTTGATTGGACTGGTGTAAGCAGTTTTCTTCTCTAACTCTTCATTATGATACTTTTTGCCTGTTCTACAATTTATTTCCTATTCTATATTTGAAATTGAAGAGATTGTATTTACAACAGATGAACACTGTTTTTGTTAGTTTCACCAAAAGGTAATGGAACAATTACACCGTTCCATTCAGGAATCATCATTCCAAATGAATGACATAAAGAAGATATTTACATTCTTCATTATGTATTCCCTCCTGGGCAGGCTGGCTTACTGTCATAGCATGATATTAAAGCCACTGATCACCAATATATATATTCAAAGACACTTGTAAATAATGTGTAATTACTAATGCCTTGCTCAAGTGCATATATTCTTTCTTTTCTTTATATATGGAAGGAATCATCACAATCGTTTAATGTCTGTTTTCATGCTGCCATGAGTTGGACGGTTTGACCAGAGCTGGTAAGCTGAGGGGCTGCACTAGACTCCAGTCTGACTTGGTTATGGTTTCTATGACTGGATGCCCTTCTTAAGGCCATGAAAAAAAAAAAGATGAAGTGCTTCACAAATTTGCATGCCGTCCTTGCACAGGTGCCATACAAATAATTAAAGCAGTAATTATTTTTATCAACACTAAAAGGATGAAAAACAGGACATGATCTCAAAAATTTGTCACATTAAAACAAACACCTGCCTTTTTGAATCAAGCTTGTTACGAATAAATTTCTGAAATAATTTTTCTTTTAAATTCAAGTAAAAATGGAGCTGGTAAACATTGAAAACATATACAGTAGTACCTTACATGGTTCACTACGGCAGTTCACCTATCATGGTTTATTATTTAAGCCTATGTCGATTCCTCCATGGTGTTGTTTTGCATTTATAATAAAATAAATACATACAAATTATAAAAATAATTAAAGAGATATGCAGTACAATACTGTTTCTACTTTGCTGATTTTCATCTATCGTGCGTAGGGTGACATGCACTGCTTGAGGTCACCTATTGAGTCAACTACATCAACATCAGCAATATCAATATCAAATCAAATAGAAGTTGTAGTTGTGAGCTTCGTGCCAATAGCATGTAAAAAGCACCATCTGAACGTGACACCATCTGAATGATGCCAGTGCCGCTTTGACTGGCTTCCATGCTGGTGGCATGTAAGAAGCACCATCCTAATGTGGCCAATGCCAGTGTCACTTTGACTGGCTTCCATACTGGTGGCATGTAAGAAGCACCACCCAATCATGGTTGATGCCAGCTCCCCTGGCCCCTGTGCTGGTGGCATGTAAAACTCACCCACTACACTCTCGGAGTGGTTGACGTTAGGAAGGGCATCCATCTGTAGAATCACTGCCAGGTCAGATTGGGGCCTGGTGCAGCCTCCTGGCTTCACAGACCCCAGTCGAACTGTCCAACCCATGCCAGCATGGAAAACGGACGTTAAACGATGATGATGATGATGATGCGATGGAGTTTGGAACATAACCCCTGTGATAATCAAGAGATTACTGTATCTGCAGAATATTTTTCTGGATTTGTTTTTCACCTAACTTCTTCAAAGAATTTAAATTTTACTGTCTCTTCCATGGTTATTATTTCATTCTTTTACTTGTTTCAGTCATTTGACTGTGGCCATGCTGGAGCCCTGCCTTAAAGGGATTTTTAGTCAAACAAATGGACCCCGGGGCTTTTTTTAAGCCTTGACCTATTGGTCTCTTTTGCTGAACTACTAAGTTACAGGGATGTAAACACACTAACACCGATTGTCAAGTGGTGATAGGGGTACAAACACTGACAGAAAGAAACACACACATAGACACACACACACACACATGCACACATATAAACAGGTTTCTTTTAGTTTCCATCTACCAAATCAACTCAGGAGGCTTTGACCAGCCTGAGGCTGTAGTAGAAGACACTTGCCCAAGGTGCCATGCATTGAGACTGAACTCAGAACCCTGTGGTTGGGAAGCACGCTTCTTACCACACAGCCATACTGCGCCTATACTGCAAGCATCTTTTAACATTGGTTTCAAAATATGGCACAAAGCCAGCAATTTTGGAGGAGGGGTTTAGTCAATTACACTGACCCTAGTATTTAACTGGTACTCATTTTATTGACTCCTAAAAGGGTGAAAAGCAAAGTCAAATGCGATGAAATTTGAAATCAGAACGTAAAGGAAGTTGAAGTGCCTCTAAGCCCTTTGCCCAGCTCACTGCCTTAATAATGATTTCAAATTTTGGCACAAGGCCAGCAATTTCAAGGGAGAGGGTAAGTCAATTACATTGACCCCAGTATTCAACTGGTACTTATTTTATTGACTCCCAAAAGGATGAAAGGTAAAGTCAACCTCGATGGAATTTGAACTCAGAATGTAAAGACAGATGAAGTGCCTCTAAGCAGTTTGCCTGGTGTGCTAATGATTCTGCCAGCTTGCTGCCTTAATAATAATAATATAATAATAATAATAATAATAATAATAATAATAATAATAATAATAATAATAATAATAACAATAATAATGATAATAATAATAATAATAATAATAATAATAATAATAATAATGGCATGTGTGCAGAATCATTAGCATTACACAGAATGCATAGCAGCATTTCATTCACCTTTATGTTCTGAGTTCAAATTCTGCCAAGGTCAACACAGCCTTTGGGGCTGATAAATTACATACTAGCCAAGAACTTGCTGCAACATAATCGACTTGATCCCCCTCCCTTCTAAAACTGCTGGCCCATGCCAAAGTTAGAAAGATTATGGTTCATTTTGTTGTTGTTATTATTATCATAATTAAGGTGGTGAGCAGGTAGAATGGTTAGTACAAATGCTTAGCAACATTTTTTCTGTCTTTATTTTCTAAGTTCCAATTCCACCAAGATTGACTTTTCCTTTTATCCTTTCAGTGCCGAAATAAGTACCAGTTAGACACTGGGGGTCAATGCTGTTTACTAAAGTCCTTCCCTCAAAATTTCAAACCTTGTGCATATAGTAGGGAGAATTATTACCGAGTGAGCGAGCAGTGTATGTTGTCAAAGCAACTCTGGTGTACAAATATATAAAGCCCAATATACCTATCATGGTGGAGGTGCGTGACTTAGTGGTTAGGGTGTCAGCATCATGATTGTAAGATTGTGGTTTCGATTCCTGGACCGGGCAATGTGTTGTGTTCTTGAGCAAAACACTTCCTTTCATGTTGCTCCAGTCCACTCAGCTGGCAAAAATGAATAACACTGTGATGGACTAGCGTCCCATCCAGCTGGGGAACACATACACCATTGAAACTGGGAATGGCCCATGAGCTTGGCTAGGCTTTAAAGGGAGTATTTATTTATACCTATCATGACTACCAGTCCGATAAGGGTACAAGAGGCACATGCATCACAACCATATGTGTACGATATGGTGATCTCATATCAAGATAAACAGTGCATGGACTTACAAGTAGAGCCCAGTTAGCATTTTGTTCAGATCAAGTGGCCCACCATGCTCAAATGTCCCTGAATAATGGTTGTTTAAGGATGATGAATAAAACCTGCGTGATTCAATAGGTAAGTTATTTTAACACCAAAGAATTCCTCTCAACACATGTCTGCAATGCTTGCCATCTACTCCTGCTCATGATCAGAGATGCACATATTGTCAGCCAATAAGGGACATGCTCGACAGGTTAAGGTCAAGCTACTGACAAACAAATCTGCTGTATTGAGCAGAATATTTGTTGTAGACCATCCTTTATACCAAGACAAAACAATGTACATGATAACACTTCCAACCAGTTAAGATCAGAAGTCATAAATCATCATCTTCATCATCATCATCATCATTATTATTATAGACACCACACAGTATACAATACCGTGAGGTTGTTGATTGAAGATATTGTATCTGCCAGGGGTTTGTACTGTTTATCATGTCACAACGACCTCAGACGGACAGTACTTTACACAATATGCGTGCAGTTCCAAGTAATGCCGACTTTTGCAATAAAACCTAGAATGTAGGGTATTTCTAAAGTTTCCAGACGTTTTTTTGAGATCGGGTGGTATTGAACCCAATGCGGATAACTGTTATGTCTGACTCTCATAGCTGCCACATCTTAGCAATCATTATTATTATTATAGTTGTCAATCATTATCATCCTTTCTTACCATATTCTTTACTTATTATGAATACATATTCTCTTTCTAAGTAATATTCATTAGCTGGGACACACAGGAATAGAATTTAAGACAAAAGAGAAAGAAAAACTTTAATAATTGATTGACTATGGAAAGAAAGGTCAAAAATAGGGCATAATATAACACTGTAATGAAAACAGCTTCAATGATAAAATAAAAGTGTGATTAATAAATTTCTAGTTACAGATTCCATCCAGCTATGAATTGTATTTCTTTAGATTAACTTAGATTCCAAGTTGGTTTCTCTAGGGAAAATAGTGAAATAACTTTCTAAAACAATTTGCTTATGATATTGTAAAAAGCATTAAAAAATGAAGTAGGCAAAAGTATATTAAGTAAAAAGAAAATGAGGTATAAATAAATAAATAAATAAATGAATGAATTGTAAATATCAGAAATGCTCAAAGAGTTTGCCATGATTTTAATTTACCGAAGATATATCAGAACAGGAAGGAAAAGAAAATAAAAAAAATAAAAAATAAACAATGCAAAAATCAGAACTTAAGTATTTCATACAAAATAAAATATTTGTCTTCTCTCTATTTTACACACTAGAAGTGTTTTTTATTTAAATTTATTTACTTCTGCTTTGTTTACTTTTGTTTTACTTTTGGTAGCAGAGAGAAATATATTGTTGAGATAATATGTGGCTTAACTTATGAAGAGAGAACTATGTACTGTATTTTTATTTACAAATCTAACAAATAAACAATGAATGGAGACTTTCATTTTGAAAAGATCTAGTTAACATGCTTATCTATTTGTATAAAAACCTATCTAAAGGTAAAGTATAGGTTGAGGCTTTTGCTTTTAACGAGATGCTAGATTAATTATCTTCTCCATATTTTCTTAAGAAAATATTTAAGGTTTACCAAGCACAGATTGCAAGAAGAACTTTTAAGAAAGGGAGATAGCAATTTGAAATAAAAACAAAAACAAAATAAAATATGTAATTCAATAAGATGAAGGAAATAAAGAAGATAAAAAATACATTAAAAAAATGGAAATAAATTAAGTGAAAATAAAGAATTATAAGAAAATTAGGAAAAAAAAAGTGTGTAAAATGATAGACAAAATTTCTACATTTTATGTGTGACTGATAACTTTCTGAGATCTTTAATTAGAAGCAAAGACAAACTAAAATGCATGCCCTGTAATTCACTTCTGGTGTTTTTACCATCTCTGCTTTTCACATTTACGCTTGTTAGGAGAATAATAATGCTGATTTTTATTACCTTCTTTCGGTAGACATTATAGTACATAATCTGATGCCAAACACAAAAACGACAAGGAAACATCAACAGCAACAACAACAATTTTTACTACAATACTTGTACTACCACCACCACCACCACCACCATCACCACAAACAACAACATCAACAACAACGACGCTAATAACAACATCGTTATTCTCATCTTCATCATCATCAACATTAGTGTTATAACAACATATAATTTTTCTCTTTTTAAAGTTTATTGCTATTTTGAAGAGGTTGCATAGAGTGATTTTGTGTGGGATTGAAGTATGTGTGTATGCGTGTATGTCAGCAGCTATAGAAATTATCTTCTCTGTGTGAGTCAATATTTGAAGTTTTCTCTTATTGAAAGTAATTTTTCAGTACATCTGTATTCCTTAGATTTTTGTTTCTCTCTCTTACTTTTTTTTTATATTTATATTTTTATATTAATCATTTTTGTGTAAATTTTTACTTCAGTTTCATTTCAGTCTAGTTTATTATTACTACAACTATTGCTACTGTTATTACTTCCATTAAAACTAATGATTTGGTATTATCATTATTTTTTTTACCTATTATTTAATTTATTTTGAAATAGTTATTTGTGGGTCTTTTTTTATTGTTGCTTCTTTTTCTGTTTTTGTCTTCAGAAATGTCTAAAGTTGTTTATTATCTTTTAACTATTTTCAGCAAAAATTTGCTCACTAGTTTTTTTTTTATATAGTAGTTTTGGAGGTTTTAATTTTCTATGTTATTTTCTGACATAGTAAAATTCTATCTCCTCTGATCACATTTAACTATTTATCACTTATATAACAAGATACACTAATACTTTCTCTTCTTAACTATGTATTTTATCATCCATATATATATGTATATATATATATATATATATATATATATATATATATATGAACACCTCCACGTGTGTGTGTAGATGCATATGCATATATATTCATTCATAGTTACATAGACACATGTATGTATATACAGATGAACATATATATTAATGAAATAATATATCCCACCTCAAAAAAATTATGAATTGAGTGTGTATGAGAGAAAGAGGAAATGTGTGTGTGTGTTTATGTGTATTTATTTGTGTGTGTGTATACACATATACATATGTATGTGTTTATATATATTTTTTTGTTTCAGGTTATTTTTCTTTTCTCTGCTGTTTGAAGATCTCCAATAATTTCTTATATTCAAATACTGTTTCATAAAACCCACTTATTCAGTTAGCTTTCTCTCTCTGTAATTTCTAAATTAATATTTCTATCATAAGGAACTGCAGTGACAAACTCTCTCTCTCTCTCTCTCTCTTACACACACACATACATACACACACACACACACACATGAAGTTCTTATGGTTTCTACAGATACAAACCATTTGCGTGTTCCAAATTTTCTCTTTGACAGGAATGTTATTACTATTTTGAACTTTATGGAAAAAATATGAAAAAATCAATGAAAGACATATAACAATAGATTCTTAGCTTTTGTATAGAGGTTGAGTTCTCATACACACTAATACATGCACATACAGACTCATGGGCATACATACACAGGCATGCCCATACAAAAATATATGTCTATATATATATATATACATATGCGTATGCATACATAAAGGCATGCATGTGCTCATGCATACATACTTGAACATACATACATATACATACATTTATATATCATATATACATACATTCATGCATACATATACATACACATATATATATACATACATAACATATATAAATATACATTTACATGCACACATATGGTACAAATATTTATACGTAACTAAATATATGTAAATGTATGCAAGTCCCTTGTAATAAAATTCCTGATTGTACCTTTTTCTACAATAAGGATGGATTATTCTCCAATGTTCCATAAGAGATAGACATTCCCGTTTCCAAAAACAAAAAACGAAAATAATTAAACTAAAAAAATAATGACCAGCATATGGAAATTTCCTACTAAGACCATAAAATTTTTAAATATATTAACAAGATGAAATCTCTCACTCTCTCTCTGTGTATATATATGTATATATATATATATATAATATATATATATATATATATATTTATACATACACATACATACACACACATATATATATACATATATATATATATACATAAATATATATATATATATATATATACACACATATATATACACATATATATATACATATATATACATATACACACACACACGCACACACACACACACACACATAATATATATTCTATATATATATATATAATATATATATATATAATATATATATATATATATAATTATTTTTCTCATCCATATAACCAGGACTAAAAAGAATACAATAGATGGTATTAATTGTTTAAGAATTAACCTCGTTCTAAATTTAGTTTCTAATAATTAATAGTTCCAAAAATTATTCTAAAATGATACCAGAATTTCATAGCAAAATCTTTAAAATCAGAAATACTATGATTGCTATTGTTGATAATGTCAAACATCACTTGACGAAGTTTCTTTCTATTATTCTAGGCCAGCCATCTTTAGCTGGTATTAATCACTTATCATCATCGTCATCAACATCATCATCGTCATCATTATCATAATCATAATCACCACCACCACCACCACCACAATCATCGTCATCATCATCATTTACCGTCTGTTTTCATGCTGGCATGGGTTGGATGATTTGACTGAAAACTGGTAAGCTGAGGAGCTGCACCAGGTTCTAATCTGATTTGGCAGGGTTTATACAGCTGGATGTCCTTCTTAAGGCCAACCACTGCAAGAGTGTTGTGGGTGCTTTTTATGCGCCACCAGCATGGGTTTCATTTAGATGACACCAGCATCGGCTTTGACTACAATCTCACTTGGCTTGACAGGTCCCCTCCAAGTACAGCATTTTGTCCAACATTCGAAGGGTGTTTTTTATGTGCCACCAGCATGTATACCAGTTACATGACACTGGCTTCGGCCATGACTGTGATTTCACTTGGTTTGACAGCTCCTCTCAAGCACAGCATATCGCCAAAAGTCTTGGTCACTTGTTATTGCCTCCATGAGGCCCAACGTTTGAAGGTCAGTGTGGAACAGAATTCAATATTTCACTGATCTGACAAGGGAAAAGCACACACATGCTCTGAAGAAACTGCAATACAAGCTGTGTTATGCTACCATGCATAAAGTGGAATTCCAATATAACCACAATTCTTAATGGTTAAGACACATTAATGGTTTCAATACCAACCTGGCTGGAACCAGCTCTGGCACTGTAGTACTAATGTTTTGTTTTCATGTTTTGAATTAAAATCTTCCACCAAACCTTATTTACAATTTATGTTCCTAACACTAGCTTAATGATAACTAAGTTATTTTACTAAATTCTTTGTTATATTTAACCCTTTTCATACTAATCTGCCTAAAACTGGCTCTGGCTCTGTAGTACTAATATTTTGTTTTCATATGTTTTGAATTAAAATCTTCCACCAAACCTTAGTCACAATTTATGTTTCTAACACTAGCTTAATGATAATTAAGTTATTTTACTAAATTCTTTGTTACATCTAAAATTAATTGAAAGAAACACAGAGCATCTCAACAGAAATATGGTAGCGAAAAGGTTAAAATATATAATAGAGAAACAATTCTTAACCCCTTTGATACCAACCCTCCTGAAACTGGCTCTGGCTCTGTAGTACAAATGTCTTGTTTTCATAAGTTTTGAATTAAAATCTTCCAGAAAACCTTAGTCACAATAACTAAGTTATTTTACTAAATTCTTTGTTATATTTAAAATTAATTGAAAGAAACACAGAGCATCTCTACAGAAAAATGGCCGCAAAAGGGTTAAATTACACAGACTAACATACTTATCTTTTATCCTGGAGGAGTTGGCACCAAACTCTTGCATCAAGAGCTATACCAGCCCCTAAACTGGACGTCACTGTACTGTTCCAAAGGTCCTGTCTAGAGTGGGGACCATGTACTGCAGTAGGTTGGGATTCAAGGGCCCATAGCTATTTAATGCCTTGTCAAAACATCAGAGGGATCTTCATAGAGTAGGGGTTAGATGTTTTCAAGAAACAACTTCCTTTCCTATTGTTCATAGTCCCAGATGAACTTATATCATGGCAAGAAACTCAAAAGAGGGCAGCAGTGTCAAACTCCCTCTTTCACCAAAAGCCAATTACATAAGAGTGGCTGTAGACTTCGGTTTTCCCACCTGGAATGGCATAATCATGGAAAATTAGTGGGACTGAGCACATGCCATTAGTTGGACTAAAAAGGAGGCAGAAGAAAGCGAAAAACTTGAATTTGACCGCAAAATAACTTAATGGCTTTCTGGGGTGACTGGGGAAATGAAAAGATCTTCACAACCACCCTCAGACAGTTTTGAAAGCTCATAGAAAATGCGAGCCTTTTACGTGAAAAACTGGATTTGCATAAAGGAGACACATACACACAGACACACAGACATTTTGCTGTTTATAGATACAGAGATGAGCTTTTGATGTCTTATTCAACTATTATCGATACTTACATTGATTATGGAGACATGCAAGTGAAAGACAGAACTGAACGCAGTCAATCATTTCGTCTCGTCTGGAACCGTCTGAACTGCTTAGGGATTATCTCTCTCTCACTCTGTCTCTCTTTACTTAAATTTCAGACGTCTGATGGTTATAGGCTGTGAACTGTGGTAATAAAGGTAGAAGATTTATAGAAGCCAGAGTGGAATCAGTTGAGTGTACTCTTCTGAATGATTTTCATTCTGATTAGATATTTATTAATGGCTTTATATTGACATATAATTTATCAGCCAATACTTCTTGTACTCATATCTGTAACCCTATGGACTTTATTGAGACTTTACTATATTTTTGAAGTCTTTTCTTCATATATATATATATTTTAAAATTTAATTTAATCTCTTTTATATATATATATATATATATATATATTATATATATATATCACGTGACCACGTGACCGACCAGACCATCAGATGTTGCTTCACATCGCTGGTCACAATGCATCCGCATTGCTTTAGCCTTCAAATGATGCCACCCCACTGGCTAAGCGAGCAGGCCAACAGACGAAAGAGTGAGAGAAAGAGTACAGCAGGGATCACCACCCCATATATATATATATATATATATATATATATATAGGGAGATTTTACGAAAAAAACAAAAGACGAAGACAGGTGGTGTACAAAACAAACAGATGTATTAGTATAACGCTCAGGAATAGAAAAAGTATTTTATGTTTCGAGCCTACGCTCTTCTACAGAAAGGGACACAGAAAAAACAAGGAGAGAAAAGAATGTGTGTAGTGGTTAACGATCTATCATGGTGACATATATATATATATATCAAAGAGGGAAGAATAAGTTTTCTGAATTAGGTTATTTAAAAGGCAGATTTAAATGCTTCAGAAAAAAAGACAAAATACTTCAGTTTGTATAATAGACAGGTATGAGCACAGGTGTGGCTGTGTGGTAAGAAGTCTGTTTCACAACCACATGGTTCAGGATTCAATCCCACTGCCTGGCACCTTCACTAAGTGTGTTCTTCTGTAGCTTCAGATCAGCCAAAGCCTTGTGAGTGGATTTGCTAGATGGAAGCTGAGAGAAACCCATCGTGTGTCTATCTATCTATCTATCTATCTATCTATCTATCTATCTATCTATCTATCTATCTATCTATCTATCTATCTATCTATCTATCTATCTATCTATCTATCTATCTGTCTCACTGACTGTCTGTCTGTCTACTTACCTACCTAAGACAGATGTTAAACGAAAATGGTGTGGTGATGATAGCGATTATGATGATGATGATGATGATGATGATGATGACAACAATGATGGTGGTGATGCTGATAATGATGATGGTGGTGATGGTGATGATGATGATGATGACGACGATGCTGGTGGTGATGGTGACAATGATGATGATAATGATGGTGGTGTTGGTGACGATGACGATGATGATGATGATGGTGGTGGTGGTGATGACGATGACGATAACGATGATGATGAGAATAATGATGATGACGATGATGGAGGTTGTGACGGTGGTGATGGTAGTGATGATGATGATGGTGATGATGATGACGATGATGATAACGATGACAATAAGAATAATGATGATGATGACGATGGTGATGATATCTGTTTTTCTGTTGACACGACAAAAAAAAAAAAATAGAAAAATGTATAGACTAGTTGTAGTCTGCAGCAAATGTGAATATTCGCAAATAACAGTTTGTTGTTCTTTGAAATGCTTAAAAAGAAGTCGCACGTAATGAGTTGAGGAGTCGAGAAGTGTTAATTGTCAGAGTTAGTCAAAACATCTGTTTCGTGAAAGGTTGGTTCAGTCACACTGAACAGCAGCATGCCAGTTGAAACCTAGTGACATTTTTTTTTTTCCTTTGGCTTGTCTTTCGTAAAAAAAACAAAAAAAAAAACAGATAAATAAAGAAATAAATGAATAAAAATAAAACTCCCGAAATTTTTAATAATGACCAATAAGAAAGCTTTCTTGGAGATTGACTTCAAGTTAGTCTTCTATTCTCCTCTGAACCAGCAATCTGCATAGCATGAATTTGTAATCGTAGTTTTATACTCTCTCAATCTCTCTCTCTCTCTCCATATCTCTCTTTCCTGCACTCTCTCTCTTTCTCTTTCTCTCTCTCTCTATCTCTGTACACACACACACATACACAAACAATCGCATTATTATTGACGCCTAGGAGGGGAGAAAAGTATGTAAATATCAAATAGTCAAACTAAATGAGTGCAATATGTGAATAATTATATATTTATTTTGAAACCTAAGAATCATGTGTATGTGTGTATGTATATGTGTATATATATATATATATATATATTATATATATATATATATATAGGGAGATTTTACGAAAAAAACAAAAGACGAAGACAGGTGGTGTACAAAACAAACAGATGTATTAGTATAACGCTCAGGAATAGAAAAAGTATTTTATGTTTCGAGCCTACGCTCTTCTACAGAAAGGGACACAGAAAAAACAAGGAGAGAAAGAATGTGTGTAGTGGTTAACGATCTATCATGGTGACATATATATATATATATCAAAGAGGGAAGAATAAGTTTTCTGAATTAGGTTATTTAAAAGGCAGATTTAAATGCTTCAGAAAAAAAGACAAAATACTTCAGTTTGTATAATAGACAGGTATGAGCACAGGTGTGGCTGTGTGGTAAGAAG
>NC_043013.1:35459702-35474702 GCF_006345805.1 Octopus sinensis | reverse complement strand
ACATGTCATATAATTTAGAATTTTAATCTTGAGCTGTTTCTAACGAATAATTTTAATTAAAATATATAAGTTTGATACACAGATTTGATACATTTAAACATTGGCAATGGACACATTCAAACTGGTAGTTCTGAATATGAAAGAGTGAGAGATACATTCCCTTCATAGTTGGGAGATAATTATGATGAGCAGTAAAATAATTCTATTTTAGAATCTGAAGACATTCTGAATTCTTGACACTATTTCTAAAATAATGTAATATTGAAACTTAAAAATTGTAATTCTGATAATTAATGGCAAAATGTTTTGGCTTGGATAGAGTGGAAAGACATTATTTTTGGATAGTTAAAATGTTTGCTTCAGAGATTTGTTGGATTCAGGTACTTAAACATAGCTTTAAATGAGAGCATAGACAATAAAAAACAAACGAGAACTATTGTTTTAAACTCATGATAAATTAAACCGCATGTACACACTTGATGATTTTTTCTGAAAACTTTTTGTTTCCTTTTTTATCTTTTCAATATCATATGGCTTTTGTTTCATCACTGTTTCTTTACATTTTTGCTCTCCAATTTTTTTTTTTTTTTGGGTGTTATGCCAGGAAAGTATATTCATTAAATACACACACAAACACACACACACAAACAAACAAACATTGTGAGGATTGTTCCCTATATTTTCAGTCAATCAATCGATCTATTGATAAAATTGGACCATGGACACACTCAAATGCATATCTGAAACAGCTGTAACTCTATAATAAATAAATAAATGTATCTAACCCATTATTTGTGTCTATTTGTTATACAGACACACAGACACACACACACACACACACACACACACACAAACACACAAACATTACATTTGTTTTCTTATATATATTTGTTTACTTATATATATTACATTTGTTTACTTTTGGGCTTCTTTCAGTTTCTGTCTACCAGATCCACTCACAAGGCTTTTGCTGGCCTGAGGCTATAGTAGAAGACACTTGGCCAAGGTGCCATGCAGTGGGACTGAACCCAGAACTATGTGGTTGGGAAGTAAGCTTCTTACCACACAACCATGCCTGTGCCTATGTATGTATGACATCATAGGTGCAAGCATGGCTGTGTGATAAGAAGCTTGCTTCCCGATCACATGGTTCTGTGTTCAGTCCCACTGTGTGACACCTTGGGAAAGTGTCTTCTACTATAGCTTCAGGCCAACCAAAACCTTACGAGTGAATCTGGTAGAGGGAAACTGAAAGAAGCTAGTTGTGTATATATATATATGTATACATTCATATATATATATATATATATATATACATACATACATACATACTTACATATATATATATATGATATATATGTATATATACATGTATGTATACATATATATATGCATGTATATATACATGTATGCATATATATATATACACACACACGTGCAAACACACAAGCACACAAACACACACACACACATACACATGCACGCACACATACATACATTCATATATGCAGATAGCAGAATAAATCTGGTATTTTAAAATGTTAAACACCTTGTTTTATTGTTTACAGCTTCTTACATTTCCCTCAAAGCTCCAATTATTGCTGGTAATGGTAACATCTTTGTGTTGATTCTAGATTTCACTTTATTTTCTTACCATTTTAAGTTGGTCATTCTAAAAATTTAACGCAAATATTTATAATTAAAAATCAAGACCTGAATTCACGTTCACAGGGTATTCAGTTTATCTGAAAATCACTAAGAAGAATTTCAAACTATTCTCGATGTAATAATCATTGTAAAGGTGAAATTAGTTAACCTTAATCAGTTATGTGTTGCCAATGGAGCAGAATTACTTCTCTGTACATGAAGCAAAAGATGGAAAACACTTGACAAAACAGTCAAGGTTCACTAAATCTGAAAGTCAGTGGATGATTATGTAGCAGATAGGTGAAAGTAAGTAAATGAATGGTCGAAATACTTGACAGATGATGGGAATATAATCAAATCAATGATAGAATGATGGATAGCAATTAAAGGACACAGAATGTTAGTATGAATTCTCAAAGAGGTGAAAATGATTAAATTCACCTGTAAAACTTGGCAAATGTTTTCATGTTGTTTGTTTTTATTTTATTTGAATTTTTAAATAGACAATGTTAAATTCTGAATAAAGCTTATTTATCAGTCAAAGATTGATGAATTTGGTATAAAACTAAGCATTCAAACTAAGCAGAACTCTATGCAATAATCTCTGAATTGAAGTAGTTTACTTTGGTATATTCCTGAAAGTATTGGTAAAACAGTTTCTTCAATATCACTGAAAGATGTCATATTTTTGTAGAAGACTGTATGAGTTTAGAAATCTATTATTGAGAAAATTTGTGGCTGTGTGGTAAGTAGCTTGCTTACCAGCCACATGGTTCCGGTTTCAATCCCACTGCGTGGCACCTTAGGCAAGTGTCTTCTGCTATAGTCTTGGGCCGACCAAAGCCTTGTGAGTGGAGTTGGCAGACGGAAACTGAAAGAAGCCCGTCATATATATATATATATATATATATATATATGTATGTATGTATGTATGTATGTGTATATGTTTGTGTGTCTGTGTTTGTCTCCCCAACATTGCTTGACAACCAATGCTGGTGTGTTTATGTCCCAGTAACTTAGTGGTTCAGCAAAAGAGACCGAAAGAATAAGTACTAGGCTTACAAAGAATAAGTTCTGGGATCGATTTGCTCCCACTACAGGCGGTGCTCCAGCATGGCCACAGTCAAATGACTGAAACAAGTAAAAGAGTAATTAGAATCACTTTGTTTATCAGATAGATACAAAGCTCTTTGTTTGGTTATTTAATGACATAGTTTTCACTTGAATAGTCTGCAGTATATTATTTCATAATATAAGTTTCTGTGGCAGAAGAATATAAAGTCCCTTAATGCCAAAAATCTGAGGAGCATCAGCTGTGTGCTTGACCAGGACTGTCTTCGCAGTATCATAGTATTGTAGACCTCTGCACAAATCAGTGCCCAGGGCCCTTTAGTACTTGTTTATTGACTGCAAGCTGTGGCATGCATAAATCAGTATTGGGCCCTTAAACCTATGGGGCCAGTGCTGAATTAACCATTAAGCAAAATAAGCATGTGCTTAGGACATCAAGGGAAGGAAAGGGCACTACATAAATAGTAAATGGTTTACAGTACAAAAGAAATCATTTTAAACTTGCTAAAATAATATTCGGGATCACTTTATCTCTACTTAGTATAGATGCACATGTGTTACTTAAGATTAATTTTGAAGATCTGATCAAAGACTTTGCAATTCAAAAAAGTAGGAGGAAACTTTTCAAATATAACCAAGAGCACTCAGAGTGTGCAAATCTCCACCAAGGCAACACCAGCGTCCTCTCAACGATTATCCAGAGAGGATTTTTTAAATGGGAATATCTGAAATATACACGACTGCTCTCACAAACGAGAATACTAAAAATGAACTAACATTAAATGAAAAAACAGGAAAAATAATCCAGAATCCTTGTCTGGGACCAGATCGATCCCAAAATCTAATCAGTTCATGCTAGTCACGAGGTCAAAACATCCCTGAAAGTTTCATCTTAATCCATCCAGCAATTCTTGAAATATCTTGTCTATGGACAAACAAACACAACTGAAAACCTTCGCTAAGGTGGAGGTAATAAAGTGGAAGTATACAAAAATAAACATTATTTTTCCTCTCACTGTTTTGTTTCGTTTTGAAAAATAAAAATTTATTTCATAGTTTGTTGTTGTTTATATTTTGAATTACATAATCTTTTATGGGGGCACCAAAAACTTTTAAGTGCTTAGGGCCTTGATGGGTCTTAATCCAGCCCTGTATGGGGCCTCTGGGCAACTACTCAGTGCACTAGGCCCTCAACTATTTATTTATTGGCAGCAAGCCACAGCAAAAATAGTTGAGAATTGGGCCTTAAGAACCTAAGGATTTGGAAGAACCTTTCATTCGTTATTGTTTCTCTTAATTAATTGCAAGTTAATGCCAACAGGATAAAACAGGAACAGGAAGGTAATTCTAGGGGCTTGATGTTCTTGGAAGGAAGGTCTGGATGTAGAGCTCAGTGAGAAGATTAGAATGGTAAATAAGAGGATAAGAGGAAAGACAAATAAAGTGAGAAGTGACACAAGACCAGTTAGTTTCATAGAGCAGAAGCCACACTGTAGTTGTGCAAAAAAAGCGAAATGAAGAGACAGTGTGTCTGTTGTTGAGGAATGTATTGAGAAGTGCTGCCATGCCAGTCACTTGGGTGGCATTTTTTTTGGATTTCATTTCAGACGTTTCTATATGTTGTAAAAGTATAATTCCAGATGCAGCTGCAGTATATTGTGCATCTTGCTTTTGTCTTTATAAAAGGTTTGTAGTTGTTGGGTAAGTATTTGCCAGCTCTGAATAAGAAACTTGGTCTGAAAATCAGTGGCACAACATCTCTTCATAGTCATTGATAATGACTTCAGATAATTTCTTCTCTTCTCTGCAAAAACTGGCCAAAAGTCATGAAGCCTTATTGCATATTGCACTCTGAGGGCATAATCTGATGACTTCATCTGCAGTACCGACTTCATTTTTATGCTTTGAATCTTTCAGGTACATAAGTAATAAATATAATTTCTATGATGTCAACATCTAAAAGTTTCAGACAATATTATGAGATGCAGCATGGATTTTTGTCAGTGAACAGGTCGCGGTCTTATAGCGACGAAAATATTTTGACAAATTAAACTTAAATGTTGAAGTGAATCGAACGGCTTTTATGTGTTTCTTAAATGGTTTACAAACACCTTCCATGCTGCAATTGTTTTCGTTCCAGCGCACGATCTCAGATCAAATCACTTGCTATGCAAGTACATCTCCAATATTATTAAGTTTATTATTATTTTCACATGCTTATACTCACAGTTTGTGGAAACCTAGGACACCTTACAATGCATAAGTAGCAGTGATATTGTATGAAGACTGCAGGATGTATGAGCTGCATAAAGCAGCCACTTTATATATGTGTTTGTTGCAATTGAAGGTATGTTCGTTAAAAGAAAGAGGTAGCTAATTTGGTTTGTGCACAGAACTGCTTAGCCCCATGCTATGCTGTTCGTTGATTAGTAGTTTAGCAAAGTTGAGTGACAAAATGGCCAATGTTTGACGATATATATGGCACATGATTTTTATGACAAACATGGCTGCTTATATACAATATTAGCAGGCTAATAGTACTATGGAAAACTAACTGCCACAGATACAAATTCTGTCTTATTCCAGGATATTCTTTTCTACTATAGGTACCAGGCCTGAAATTCTTGGAGAGGTGGCTAGTCGATTAAATCGACCCCAGTATGCAACTGGTACTTAATTTGTCGATCCCGAAAGGCTGAAAGGCAAAGTTGACCTTAGCGGAATTTGCTTATTCCAGAACATTGCAATATTAATTGCTTAAAAATTATTTTATCATTACTGAAATTAAGGTATGAATTGGCAGAATCATTAGTGACATTTTTTCTGGTTTTGTGTTCTGAGTTTGAATACCACCAAGATCAACTTTGCTTCTTATCCCTTTAGGGGTCATTAAATTAGGTACCAGTTGAACACTGGGGTTGATGTAATTGTCTTCCCCAAAAATTTCAGACCTTGTGCCTCTGGTAGAAAAGATCATCATTACTGAAGCTTTAACTACATTGAATGTCTAAGCTGGTTTCTATGTTTACTAGTTCACTCTTTTATTGTTTCAGTCATTTGACTGCAGCCATGCTGGAGCAGCACCTTCAATCGAACAAAATTGACCCCAGGACTTATTCTTTGTAAGCCTAGTATTTATTCTATATGTCTCTTTTGCCAAACTACTAAGTTACAGTTATACTAAGTTATACTAAGTAAACACACCAGCATTGGTTGTCAAGCGATGTTGGGGGAACAAACACAGACACACAAACATATACACACACATACATATATATACATACATACACACACACATATATATACATACATATATATATATAATATATATATATATATATATTATGTGAAATATATGAATAATCTTGTAGTAGATTAATCAACAGTTTAACCGATACCTTAGTTTGAGGACGACTTGTGGGACATAGTTAGAAAGATTAAGTTCAGGAAGTCACCCAGGAGAAATGCCCACCTCAGATACCTAGATAAAATTACCAAGGACATTAATAGAACGGACGGAGTCCTGGTCCAGTCCGACAAGACCAGGAAACACTACAAGATGCCCATTAAGCAGTACCTAGATTTACTCGGTAAAGAGATCAAGAAAAATTATAGAAAAACCAATTGGAGTACCCTGAGGAAGGTAAACTTGGAAATTAAGGATATAATATTTAAACACCGAATTCAAATGAGAACTCAGCCGCTTAGCCCCAAGCAACCCAGATTTATAGTGAAGGACCATAAACCTAACTTCCACACCAACCCAGCGCTAAGACTCATATGCCCTGCTAGATCTGATATCGGGATAATCAGTAAGTACATTTTAGATAAATATATCCCTAGTTTAGTAAACAAGCTGAAGCTCAGCCTCTGGGCCAACTCCTCGCAGGTAGTGAAGTGGTTCTCTTCCATCCCCAATAAGAACCGTACTAGGTTCATTCAGTTTGATATCGCCAGCTTCTACCCCTCGATTAACCCTAGTGTGCTAAATAAGGCCCTCTGGCATGCTCACAACAAGGCTGGCCTCACCAGAGAAGAGATAGATATCATTTTAGTTGCCAGGAAATCGTTTATTAAGTTTGATAATAAGTTGTGGATCCGTAAAGATACTCCCAATGAATTTGATGTGCCTATGGGTAGTTCGGATAGTGTGCAGATAGCCGATATGGTCGGAATATATATTCTCTACGAATTGTCCGATCAATTCCCGGAGATCGCGGGCGGCCTGTATCGTGACGATTGTCTGTTTTACCTGCAAAACACCACGAACAGAATAGTGCAGAAAACTAAGAGCAGGTTAGCTAGGTTTTTTAATAGAATGGGCATGAGTATAGTTTTTGATAATGAACTCACCAAGGCTAATTTCCTAG
This sequence comes from Octopus sinensis, assembly GCF_006345805.1. NCBI lineage: Eukaryota > Metazoa > Mollusca > Cephalopoda > Octopoda > Octopodidae > Octopus > Octopus sinensis. The sequence continues at coordinate 35,467,614 of NC_043013.1, read as the reverse complement.
ACGTTACACTTAACCTTAATAGCGACTCATACTGCCCTTACCATAAGCCTTCCACTAATTTGAAGTATGTCAGTGTCTTCTCAAATCATGCCAAAACCGTAACAGACAATTTGGTTAAAAACATCTCTCTAAGATTGTCTGGCTTGTCCGCCAGTGCCGATATTTTTATGCAGAAAGCGGAATTTTATAACGCCGCACTATCCAAGGCCGGTTATAGGCAGAAGGTAATTTATATTGATCCGGCCCTTCCGATGCCATCATTCGGTCATCAGGATAGGGCCGTATATAATAACATTAACATTTTAAGTAAGGACGGGAGCGCGGCGGATGCCGGGGTAGTCGCTCCCGCATTTAATTTAGCGAACAAGGATAATTATCGGTCCGGGAGGTCTTACACTAACCCAAGACCCGTTATTCATCCGAGAATCACCCACCCGAATGTGAGAGCTGGCGTCCCGACCCATCACACTGATAGGAATAAGCATATATGGTTTGTAATCCCCTTTGGTAAGCAGATTAGAACTAACCTCCCCCTCATGTTTAGACAAGCCATCGCCAATAACTTCCCCAGAAATTCCAAATATTACTCCACGGTTAACTCACATAAAGTTAGGATAGCTTTCTCCAACACTAAAAACCTCGCCCATAATCGCCTCCCATAATAATAGGCTACTTACTAAGACCCTATCACCTTTTTCCGGAGGCACAGCCTCTTCCGCTCCCGGTTTAATGCTCAGTAGGAATAATTATAGTAGTAATAATGATATGAGAGCCAGTACAGTGACACATAATCTCAGCTCCAGCCAGGGAGTACCCACTAGGGGTATAGTTATAAATAGGGGTGTTGTGGTTGACGGTAACAATGGGAGTAGGGTAGAGAGCCCCATTAGCATCCCCAGCATCATTTCCCGCAATAGCAGTACCACGGGCAGTAGCAATGACAGCACTCTGATAGATAGTGGAGAATCAGGGGTTATTCCTATAGTTAATAGTGACGTAGTGGAAAATAGAGTAGTAAGCGGCTGCAGGTCTCGGAACGAATATAGTGACAGGAACGCAGTTCTAATTTCAGAAACCAATCCTAGCAGATTAAGATTCACGTCGGCAAACTCCAAGATCAAAAACGCCGTCTACCAATGCAAGGTTTACACGGACTCAGATGCCTTCACTTATGTAGGGGCATCATCCTCAAGATTGTCTTTGCGTGTCTCCAACCATTACGCAACTTTTCGGGACGTGAACAAGCGCCAGACCATGGGACTCAGTAAGCTAATATGGCGACTGAAGGATGCGAACTTAAGCTATAGGCTGGAATGGTCAATTTTGTCGGTGGCCCTCCCATTTGATAGGGGCAGAAGACAGTGCAACCTTTGTGTCTCCGAACTCTTCCATATTTTGTTTGCCAGAGGCCGGATGGTAAACGGGCTCTTACAGTCGGCTTTTCGATGCCCCCATTGGCGGCGTTACACTTATCTGGCCTTTAAATAGCGTTTTTATAAATAATACCGGCACCCATAGCCCTTGGTAACAAATTCTGAAATAGCCTTTAAGATATCTACGATTGACCACTGCAAGGGGAATTACTCCTGTAAGACAAACGGGGCTTGGTTTTTTCACAGCGGGGGGTCCTTGACAAGGTAGGCTTAGATGAACACACACACACATAAAACATAATATATATTATAATTTTTTTATTTTTTTCTTCTGCCACCCAACGGTTATCACGGCAGTAGCCCTGACAGCCGAACGATCAAACGCACACACGTACACAAAAAATGTTTTCTACCCCTACGCCAACACACACATATATAGAACAGTATACACACACACACGTCTCTAAGTAGATTTTTTCTCGCCACATATAAAACATCCAATATTCTTTAAATAGTCAGAACTTTATTCTCGGTCACAAAGAACATCTATACACCCTCACCCACATGATTGACCGATGCCTGACCCGTGAATTCTTCAGCCACCGGTTCTCAACATACACTGATAAACAGTTTCGCCATGGGCTCTTAGGAGCACAGTTCGATTTGTTTTTTGCTCCGCCTCTGTTCTGTTTTTGTTTTTCCAACGGATTTCCTTTTTCTTCCTGAAGAGAAAGACACAATATGGTCCCATTATTCAATCGGATTTTGGTAATTGTGCCTTTCGAAACACGTGTAGAATGAAATAAAACGATTTCTGTTCAATCTGCGTTCAGCTCCATTTCTTCAATTCACATATATATATATATATATATATATGATGGGCTTCTTTCAGTTTCTGTCAAGCAAATCCACTCACAAAGCTTTAGTCAGCCTGAGGCTATAGTAGAAGACACTTGCCCAAGGTGCCATGCAGTGGGGCTGAACCCAGAACCATGTGGTTGGTAAGCAAGCTACTTACCACGCAGCCATTACCATAACTTATTCTAACAGACAGGTTCTCTTCTCCTTTAGCTCTGTTAAGCATTTTTGTCAGATTTTAGTTAGATTTAAATATGTAAGTATGTTAAGAACTTCTATTTAATACAGTTAGTGAAATGGCGGTGAGTATCATGTAAGCCCACCAACAAATACATTATTTTTTGTCACATAAACAAAAAAAAAAAAATCCCCAAAATCTGAGATCTAGATTGTATTTAAAACAATTAAATATAATAAATGGTTTCATCTTTTATGGAATAAATCTTCAAAGCTGATGCTATGCTATTTTTATGCTGTTTCAGGAAATCTTGAGAAAACCATGCATTGCTGTCTAAATAGAAAAACAAAAATATTACTAAGTATTCTATTGGAACAAAACCAGGGATTTTTTTTTTTTGTCTCATAGGCATAATGCCCAACAAAATAATACCACTTTTGGTATGGCAATTGAAAAAGAGGAAATAGCAAAGCAAACCATCCCACAAAATAAATATATCTATATTGTTAAGGGAGATGTATAATAAGGGAATTATATTACATGCACACATAGAGCCAATATGCTAAAACACAAAAATATTTATCCAAACATATTTTGCTTATACACGCGTATATAGGATGTCATAACCAAAATAGTGGAACGACTATGTAATAATAAGTTACAAGTTACAGTCTATGATAAAAATAATCCCTCCTCACTCACCTCAAACAACAATGGCCAGAAAGCTTGTTCAGCAGTTATTTCATTTGTTGTTCATTCATGGCTGTTGTTTGGGTTTTATATTTTTGTTTTTGGTCTTTTTTTTTTTGTTAATAAGAAAATGCAACAATGCTATTTGTCATATTGCTTATTTTGGGGCCAAGTTTCTCATTAAGTGTTCGCCTATTGTTCTTATGTCATTTCAGAAACTCTGATATTATGTTTTTTGCATCTGTGTGCTGCATGGCGCATACGTTGCGTTGCATATGTGAGAATATTTGACCAGTGGACCTTTCAGAAACAATGAATGACCATAAATAACTTTTTATAAAGAACCAAAAATAAGTATAAAAAAAAAGAAGAAAGAAAGAAAGAACAACAACTAAACCCCTCCACCATCAAATGTTGATAACAATAACTGCATGAACATACAGCAACCTTATAATGAGCAACAAAAGAAACTACAGTTGGTTTGGTTTTCATTATAGGTATGTGTGAGTGAGTGGGGGTGTGGGATAAAGAGAATGTGTGTATATACATGTGATATATATATATATGTATATGAATATATATATGTATGTATGCATATATATACATATACATACACATATGTGAGTATATATATATATGCACATATACACACATATATATGTATATAAATACATGAATAGATATAGATACGTCTAGGTGTATAACATAATAACCATCATCATCATCATTATCATCATCATTTAACATCCGTTAAAGGATGATAATGGTGATGGTGATGATGATGACGATGATATATATTCATAGATATTCATACAAATACACATCTATATACACATGTATATTTACACAATCATACATGTTATGATATGTATATGATATATATATATATATATATATATATAGCACTTATGGTGCTCCAGTATGCCCATAGCCTCAAGGTTGAAGCATATAAAAGAATAGAAGAATATAATATATATATATATATTATATATATATATATATATATGTATGTATATATATATACATATATGCTTTATGCATATATACATATTTCATATGTATATACACACACACATACATACATACATACATATATACATACATACATACATACATATGTATATAAAAGATGAGAGAAAGAGTGAGAAATGTTGAGGAGAAAGAAAGCAGGAGAGAAGGAGAGAAGGAGAGATTGGAACAGGCAAAGCTGCATAGCCAAGAAGTTCACTTTGCAAAAGTGCATTTTGTTCAGTTCCTACACACAGCACCTTTAAATACAAGTTCACCATATTGCCCTCCATCATCATCATACTATCTTTCCATTCTTAAATGCTTCTGTGCATTTTTATTGCTTTACCTCTGGTTTCTTACTTTTACACTACCCATATTCCTATCTACATGCCCCTCATAGGCTCCATCTCCATTTATACTGTAGACTTTTCTCTACTATGTTTCCTGTTTCTTATACACACTGCAATTATGGTACATGTTTTATTACATAAACTCTGGTTGTGTAAAAACCCTATTATACACACCAGGCTTTCATACAACTACAATATCATGGTCATGTGTCCAATACCCTAACAACTAGGCCATGTGCCACCACATGTATATATATAATATTTATAAACAAACCGGAAGGCTTTGTAAGCTAGGGTTAGCTCATCATTATTTAGTCAATTTGTTTCTATATAAATGCCACTTTAAATTGGAGAATATAAATATAATAATATTATAAATATTGTTATTATGATAGATTATTATAGTTATTATCGCATTATATAGTTATTATCACATAATATATATATATTTCATTATATAGTTATTATCGTATTATATATATATAAAATGCAGATGGCTGCACCAGGCTCCAACCTTGATCTGGAAGAGATTCTACAGCTGGATGCCCTTCCTAACGCCAACCACTCCCAGAGTGTAGTGGGTGCTTTTATGTGCCACCGGCAAGAGGGCCAGTCAGGTGGTACTGGCAACAGCCATGCTCAAATGGTGTTTTTTACATGCCACCTGCACAGGAACCAGTCCAGCAGCACTGGCAACGACCTCGCTCGAATGTTTTTTCACACGCCACCTGCACAAGCGCCGAGCATTGTCATGAAGAATGATTGGCCCTTTTCTGTTGATCAGTCCGGGATGGAGGAGTAACAGTTTTTTGTTCAATTCGGCAATTTCATGGCGATATGTTTCTGCAGTAATGGTTTTCTAAGTTTTAAGAAGATATAGTAAATGAGTCCAGCAGTGCAACATCAAACAATCACTATAACCATTTTTTGAAGAATTTGGGTTTAGGGAAGGCTTTCAGCACTTCATTTTGATCCAACCACTGTGAAGAATGCTTCTTATTATTGTACAGAATCCACTTTTCATTGCAAGCTACAATACGGTCAAGACATGGAGCAATCTGGTTAAGGAGAAGAAGTGGTGAGCAAATTTCATATCTGCGTATTTTGTTATTTTCATAAAAATCATTCAAACCTTTTAAGGTGGTGCTCCAGCATGGCCACAGTCAAACGACAGGAACAAGTCAGAGGAAGAAAAGAATAAAAGAGGAGTGGTTGTGTGGTAAGAAGATTGCTTCTAAACCACATGGTTCTGGGTTCAGTCCCACGGCATGGCACTTTAGGCAAGTGTCTTCTACTACAACCTAGGGTCGACCAAAGCCTTGTGAGTGGATTTGGTAGATGGAAAACTGAAAGAAGCCTGTTGTATATATGTGTTTGTGTGTGTGTGTGCATGTTTGTCCCCACCACCATTGCTTGACAAATGATGTTGGTGTGTTCACCTTCCCTTTACTTAACGGTCCAGCAAAAGAGACCGATAGAATAAGTACTAGGCTTACAAAGAATAAGTCCTGGGGTCGATTTGCATGACTAGAGGTGGTGCTCCAGCATGGCCACAGTCAAATAACTGAAACAAGTAAAAGAATAAAAGAATACCTAAAGCTCTACCTACATACATTCTCTTCTTCTCACTCTCTTCTTTCTCCCTCATACACATACACACACACATATACACTCGCACACTTGCACACATGCAATACATACACACATACATATATACACACTCACATACACAATCATTGTTGTTCAAATGGTATAAAAACCCAGTTCTGTAGTATTCTAATGGTAAGTCTTTGTAGGTGGTGACGCGTGGCTTAGTGGTTTGGGTGACAGCATTATGATCATGCTCCTGATCATGACAGCATCATCATCATGATTGTGGTTTCGATTCCTGGACCGGGCGACGCGTTGTGTTCTTGAGCAAAACACTTCATTTCACGTTGCTCCAGTCCACTCAGCTGACAAAAGTGAGTAACACTGCGATGGACTGGCGTCCCGTCCAGCTGGAGAGCACATACACCATAGAAACCGGGAAACCGGGCACATGAGCCTGGCTAGGCTTTAAAAGGGCGCATTTATATTATTTTAAAGTTTTTGTAGGTCTGCATGTGTTGCATGGAATCAGCCATACAACCACCCAATACTCATGTTGCTTAATACCCTATTGTATTTGATACGCACGGGCACACGTTTACACCTTTTGTTTTATTTTTATATTCTTACTTTTGTTTTCCTTTTTTATCATTTGTGCTTTTTACTATCATCAAACTCACATGACCCAGCACCACAAACCACTATCACTACCATCACCACTACTTATACCACCCACCACTACTACAACTATTCCTACACTAAAGCTTCTCTATCTCAATACCTATAAATTTAATTACAGAGCTGATAGATAGATAGATAAAGCAAAACAAAGCAATCTTTGAAAAATGAAAAGAAAATCTCATTAACATCAGAGCAAATTGCACTTTAAATTCTGTGCAACGTTCTTATTTTATTTTTCTCTTATTTGTTTCTTTGTTTCAGTCACTTGGCTGTAGCCATGCTGGAGCACCACTCTTAGTCGAACAAATCAACCCCACGACTTATTCTTTGTAAGCCTAGTACTTATTCTATTGGTCCCCTTTGCCAAACTGCAAAGTTACAGGCATGTAAACACACCAGCATCGGTTCTCAAGCACTGGTGGGGGGACAAACACAGACACACACACATGCAGACACACACACACGCACATGCAGACACACACACACACACATATATATATATAAGTATATATACATATATATACATATATATACAATATATATACAAGGCGGTGAACTGGCAGAAACGTTAGCATGCCGGGCGAAATGCATAGCCGTATTTCGCCTGTCGTTACGTTCCGGGTTCAAATTCCGCCGAGGTCGACTTTGCGTTTCATCCTTTCGGGGTCGATAAATTAAGTACCAGTTACGCACTGGGGTCGATGTAATCGACTTAATCCCTTTGTCTGTCCTTGTTTGTCCCCTCTGTGTTTAGCCCCTTGTGGGTAGTAAAGAAATATATATATATATACATATGTACAATGGGCTTCTTTCAGTTTCGGTTTACCAAATCCACTCACAAGGCTTTGGTCAGCCTGACGCTATAGTAGAAAACACTTGCCCAAGGTGCCACAGTGGGACTGAACTCGGAACCATGTGACTGGGAAGCAAGCTACTTATCACACAGCCACTGTGTGTATGTATGTTTATGAGAGTATTTGTGTATTTGTGTCTATGTAAATATATATATTTATAAAAAGATGCATATATATATGTATACATTTATATGCTATATCTAGATATCTAGATATGTTTCTATCTATATACCTATACACTTATATATGTGTATATTTATATGTATATATGTATATATATATGTGTGTGTGTATATGTGTATGTGGATATATATATTTACACATGCT
>NC_043013.1:35444702-35457202 GCF_006345805.1 Octopus sinensis | reverse complement strand
CATATACATATAAAAATGCACACACACATATACATATACAAGCACACACACTTATGCATACAACTGCATGCACACACTTGCATACACCTGCACAAACATATACATACACCTGCACACACATATATATCTGCATGCACACACACTCACTCTCTCTCACACACACATACACATATATTCATGCAAATACACACATGCAAATACATATACATCCAAACACACACACATATACGTACACATGCACATACACACATACATATGTATGCACACATGCACATGCTCTCACACACACATGCAAAAACATCCACATCCACACACACACACTTATGCATACACCTACACACACATATACATACACCTGCACACATATATACATACACCTGCACACACATATCCATACACCTGCACATAAATATACATACACCTGCACACACACACATACACACACCTGTACATTTATATATGTACACCCGCACACACATATACATATACCTGCACACACACATATACATACACCTGCACACACATACATGCACCTGCAAACACATATACATACACCTGCACACACACATACATGCACCTGCACATGCATATACATATGCATGCACACATACACATACACACACTTTCTCACCCTCTCTCTCACATGCACACACAAATTCATGCAAATACATGCACACACATACAAAAATATGTACATCCACACGCACACATATAAATACTCCTGCATACACACACATATGCATACACCTGCACACATATACAGATACACATGCATGTACACATACACACACTGTCTGTCTCTCTCTCTCACACATACACACAGATTCATGCAAATACATGCACACACACATACATATAAATATATGTACATCCACACACACACACACATGTAAATACACCTGCACACACACACCTATACATACACCTGCACACACATGCATATACATATATACACCTTCACACACATATACATACACCAGCACATACATATGCATACACCTGCACACACAGAGATACACATGCATGCACACACACATATAAATACACCTGCACAGACACACCTATACATACACCTGCACACACACATATACATATATACACTTTCACACACATATACATACACCAGCACACACAATATGCATACACCTGCATTCAGACACAGATACACATGCATGCACACATACACACACTGTCTGTCTGTCTCTCTCTCTCACACACACAGATTCATGCAAATACATGCGTGCACACCACATACAAGTATATGCACATCCACACACACACACATATAAATACACCTGCACACACACACACACACACACATACGTACTCCTGCATACATACACATATACATATATACACCAGCACACACATATGCATACACATGCATTCAGACACAGATACACATGCATGCACTCATACACACACTGTCTGTCTGTCTCTCTCTCTCACACACACACAGATTCATGCAAATACATGCATGCACACATAAAAGTATATGCACATCCACACACACACACATATATAAATACACCTGCACACACACATATACATACACCAACACACTCACACACATATACATACACCAACACACTCACACACCACACACACACACACACACACAGCACAGAGCTCACACTGTTTGTGCTATTCTGTACAGTAATCCTGTGGAAATTTTATCAGGTAGTGTTTAGGTATATTTTACATGAAAGAAACTCTCAAACATACTTGATATTTATTAACAAATTTGTTTATTCTTTTTTTTATATAAATTCTATATTACATATTTTCTTTTATTAACTTATCTATATAGATATATATATATTTTATTTAAATATTTTTGTTTTTATGCTTTTACTTTTTTTTTTACTTATCATACACATTTGTTTTTTTTTATTATTTCTTATTCTCTCCTCCTTTCATTCTTTCTTTCTGTTTCTATCTTATTCTCTGTGCCCTTCACCCCACCCCACTCCCACACCTGCCATATCACTACTGCCACCGCCATCGCCACCACCACTCTTTCTCCCCCCCCCTGCCACCGCCATCCCATTATTCTTATTCTGGAAAATTTCATTTTAGTGATTTTTGTGTCAATTATTTCATGTTCAAACTGTTTATCATGTAATTTAAAACTGACAACAACAACAACAATGACAATGAAAATAATAATAATAATAATAAAATAATAATAATAATAATAATAATAATAATAATAATAATAATAATAATAATAATAATGATGAGGATGATGATAATAATAATAAAATCACTAATGATAATAATTTCTTTGTGTATACCTGAGTATATATTTGTATGTGTGTGTGTGCATGTGTATGTATATATGTGTGTGCATGTGTATGTATATATATGTGTGTGTGTGTGTGTGTGTGTGTAATGGTCATAGTAAGTTTTTGTGTTCTCGCTGCTGCTGTTGCTGCTACTGCTGCTGCTACTACTACTGGTGCTGTTGTTGTGGTTGTTGTTGCACTTCTGTTATTGTTATATTCATATAATTTTCTTTTTATTACATTATTTTATCCTTCCATTTCACTGAAAACAAACAAAACACACACGAAAAATATAAAAATAAAAAAAGCCAAAACAAAAACAAAATACCAAAAAAAAAAGCAAAGCAAAACAAAAGAAGACAAATCAACTCACCCTCGCTGAATGCTGATCTAGCGAGTAAAATGTCTAACCACAACTGTATCAAAAAACCAGAAGTTTGAATATATATATATGTATATATATACATATATATATGTATATATATAAATAAACACACACACACACACACACACACCACACACACACATATATATATATATATATATGTATATATACATATATATGTGTGTGTATATGTGTGTATATATATATATATATGTATAAGTATAATTGATGAATAGCTAGTATTTGGTTGTCTGGCTGATGGTTATGTAGATAATTTAAATTTTTGACTGTAATGTTCTAACTACTCGTAGAAAGCATAAGTGAAAAAAATAGCTATTTTTCCTGGCAAAAATTTTGAATTTTCTATAAATATATATATATATATATATATAATATATATATATATATGTATATATATATATATTATATATATATATATATAATATATATATATATATATATATGCATGTAGATGCAGACACACACACACACACATACACTACCCATGCAAAATTACATTTTTTTTTTCTGAATACTTAACAGAATTACAGCGGTTCAATAAAGACTTCTCTGTTTCAAAAAGCAGTGGTGTATGATTGAGTTTGAGAATATATATTTGCACATCTGTGTGTTGTTACTTGTCTCCAAGTGTGTAAATTCTATTATTATACATACTATAAGCATTTCTCTATCAAACACTTTTATACATGCATAAGTTGTTTGTTTTTTGTTTTGTTTTTTTTTTCACCAGGATTGTATATATTTATAAACAGTTAGTCTACTCTGGATATCTTAGTCATAAACAGTTTGTTTATTACTGAGTCTGTTTAAGCCTATATACTTGCACAAATCTCTGATTTTGTATACGTTAGATCTGTCACCTACGCCTGTATAAGTCTCTAAACAGGAGTGCATTTTTGTTTGCGCGTGTTTCTCTGTAGATAAGTATGAGCTTATCAGTTTATCTTGAATGTATATGCTTTATATATATATATAGGCGGAGGAGTGGCTGTGTGGTAAGTAGCTTGCTAACCAACCACATGGTAGTGGGTTCAGTCCCACTGCGTGGCATCTTGGGCAAGTGTCTTCTGCTATAGCCCCGGGCCGACCAATGCCTTATGAGTGGATTTGGTAGACGGAAACTGAAAGAAGCCTGTCGTATATATGTATACATTTGTGTGTGTGTATGTATGTGTGTGTGTCTGTGTTTGTCCCCCTAGCATTGCTTGACAACCGATTCTGGTGTGTTTACGACCCCGTCACTTAGTGGTTCGGCAAAAAGAGACCGATAGAATAAGTACTGGGCTTACAAAAAGAATAAGTCCCGGGGTCGAGTTGCTTGACTAAAGGCAGTGCTCCAGCATGGCCGCAGTCAAATGACTAAAACAAGTAAAAGAGTAAAAGAGTAAAAGATATATATATATGTTGTTATTCATCTATTAAATGTGAGTGGATTGATTATGTCTGTATACTTACATGAGAATGTGTTTTATCTGAAGATTGTCATGAGACTGTGTTTTGGTACAACAGAGGTCAGTGTGTGTGTGTGTGTTTCTGTAAGTATATTGATTTACCAATGCCTACATGTATATTTGGTAAGTGAAGTGTATGTTTCTGTATTGGAAACTGATTCACATCAGAGAAGCTAGGCATTTGGACATTTGGATATACTGTTTCTGTGTGTATGTATGGTGTGCATATGTATGTATGTATGTATGTATGTATGTATGTATGTATGTATGTATGTATGTATGTATGTATGTATGTAAGTATGTATGTATGTATGTATGTGTCTATTGCCTATCTATTTGTCTACCTATATATCTATATATCAATCTATCTATTTACCTATCTATCTATCTATCTATCTATTTATCTATCTATCTGTCTGTCTGTCTATTTATTTATTTGTCTGTCTATCTATCTACTTGTCTACCTGTCTGCCTGTCTATCCATCTGTCTGTTTGTCTATCTATCCATCTACCCATCTATCTACCTACCTACCTACCTACATACCTACCTGCTTACCTACCTACCTGCCTGCCTACCTACCTACCTATCTATCTATCTACCTAGCTATCTCTCTATCTATCTATCTATCTATCTATCTATCTATCTATCTATCTATCTATCACTCTATCTCTATCTATCTATCTATCTATCTATCTACCTACCTATATATATATATATCTTTATCTGTCTATCTCTCTCTCTCTATCTCTTTGTCTATCTGTCTATCTCTCTATCTATTCTTACACACACTCACACATACACACACACACACACACACACACACAAACATACGCACTCATAAAACACAGATTGGTTAAGATGAGGAAAATGAAGTGATCGAATTGATATTTACTCCATTAGTTGACAGCTGTTTCGTAATCTATGTTATTTACATAAACAATGCTACACCATTGTCTCACATATATAAATATACATATGAATATATGTGGCTGTGTGGTAAGAAGCTTGCTCCCCAACCACATGGTTCTTGGTTCAGTTCCACTGTGTGGCACCTTTGGCAGGTGTCTTCCCCTACAGCTTTTGGCCAACTAGAAACTTGTAAGTAGCTTTGGTGGACAGAAACTGAAAGAAGCCTGTCATATATATATATATATATATATATATATATATATATGTATGTAAGTATGTATGTATGTCTGTATGTATGTATGTATCTATGTATGTGGGTGTTTATTGGACACCCTGCAGGATGAAAAACAAAACCCATCAAAGAGCGAAGGAACTCTTGAGAGTCAACGGCCATCCAATGGCTGTATCCAATGGTCTTAAGGCTGTATCATGTGCGGGGACATAGAAATAATTGGACTAAATACCTGATCGCGTGATTAAACCATTGGGAGTGAAGTACTCTTAGCTTTTCCTCACTTAAAAAAAAAATCTTCTTGCACAGGCATTGCACGATAACAACATTGATTAAGCTTCGTGCAATGGCCATACTCGATAACGAGGGGCAGCCACCATGTATGTATGTGCAAATATTTATGTGTGTGTGTTTGTCCCCTAGTCATCACTTGACACCCGATGCTGGTGTGTTTATGTTCCTGTAACTAAGCAGTTCGGCAAAAGAGACTAATAGGATAAGTACTAGGCTTATAAAGAATAAATCCTGGGGTTTTTGATGGGCATCAGGGTGCAGTGTTTTACCAGAAAGGAAAACTAAGTGTGTCTAGGGTGTTAGAAACACTTACATTGCTAGAAATAAGAGCTAAAATGCTCTAATACATAATTCTATGCATTGTGTCTTTGGGTGATTATCGTCCCCGTCAGTGTATATACATACAATCATGTGCTCTGACAACAGCATTAGAGCATTTTAGCTCCTATTTCTAGCAACGTAGGTATTTCTAACACCCTAGTCATACATATATATATTTTATATATATATATATATATATATATATATATATATACATACATACACATACAGGGTGCATAAGATATTTGAGGACATACGGTTTTTGTGTCATTGCTGCACTTTTTAATAACTCTGTATAATCTTTGTCTCAGAAAATAATAATGGTAGACCCTCAGCTTACTCAAGAAATAAAGAGGCATGCTGTTATTGTGGTTATAAAGGCTGAGCATAGCAATTTAGAAATATCTCTATTTTTAAAAGTTACCAGGTCTTTCATCTACAAAGTTTGTCAGGAGATAGAGACTGAAAATTGAAACGTATCACCAGTATCAATGCATAAAAAGTATTCTAAATGCTCTGAAATCATCAGAACGCTTGAATTTATCCAGCAAGTTCAACAGACCATTGATTACTATCCCAGAAAGTCCATGCAGTCAGTTGCAAAAGATCTCCATGTGTCAGAAGGAACAGTCAGAAATGTTATCCACGAAGACATCAGATATGTCTTATATTATGAGGAAAGATCAATTTATCAGAAAAAGCAAAAGAAAATCACTACATCAGATCTAAAAGGCTCTTAAACAAACTGAGAAATCCAGTAGAAGATTTGTATATATATATATATATATATATACAAAATAAGAAAATGGAGAAATACATCAAAATCAAATATCCATTACCAGATAATACTCAATCACATACTTTATTAAACCACTACATAAGAAACTATAAGCTTAAACATAATAATGCAGGGTAAAGCAGTGTACACGAAGGAGTGTACATAAAATAGTAATGTTATACAATAAGTAGAATATGTATAATAGAACATAAATATAAGTACACATAAATATAAATATAGACTATATCTTACAGCTGTTTCGGCCATGTAGATAAGCATGTCTCATTCAACTCATATTAGCCATTTATGGTAGGTCAATATGTAGTTATAAATGAGACATTTACAAAAACATCCTAAGGCCTCTTCGGAGATTACAAATTAGATTACATATATACTTATAAAGGTGTATCCCATGGTGGGTTGCATTTACAACCCCTATCTCAATTTGTATATATATATATATATATATATATATATATATACATAAGCCATGATAGTGTGGTTAAGAAATTTGCTGTAGAACCACATGTTTTAAGACCACATGGCATAGTTCCTCAAGCAGTTGTCTTGCATTAGGAATTGTGCTGATCAATGTCAGTTGACTTTGCAAAAAGAAATTGAAAGAAGCCTCTTATATTCATATTTGTGGTTTTATGTTTATATTCGAATGTATGTATGTATGTGAAATATATTACTTTTCTGATATAGGTTAACCTTGATTTGAGCGATCAGATGTTAAAATCATTGAAGCCATAACTATCCCAGCTTTCTTTGTCATAGAATCTTAGAACTACAATATTCTGCCATTTATAAATTGTTAATGAATATTTTGAAGGGAATTTGGCTGTTATTTCTAGCAGCTTGAATAACTCCCACTGAGTCAGCTTTGCTGGCTTAATCCAGAAAGTTTAATTCTCTATATTTCATGCAGTCATTTTCTACACATGAATTTGTATACAAATTATGTCTTCTTTGCTTGTGTGTATACATGTGCAGGTGCGTTCATGCATGTGTCTGTGTATACGTGTGTTTGTGTGAATCTAGGCTTAAGATTGTTGGCAATTTTAATGCTATTTAGAGGAAACTCAAAACTTATGAATCAAAAATGTTGATCTGTTTATTCTTATTGTATGTTTGTTTCAACACAGTAATCTTGTCACGTAAAAGAAATGGCTTACTTTTAAAAGTATACACTTGATCTCATAATCTACTAGTTATATTATCTTCATAACTGGATTGTTAGTTATTTATTTAAATTAACAAAATCTTCAAAATACAAAATGGATTTGTATTTGTTTTTGTATACTTATAATGATCTGCAACATTTTTTTCTCTTTCTTTCACTCTCTCTTTTTTTTTTTTCTAATATCCTTTGGGAATCTGTAGTACTCAGAGTTTATATTCTTCTTCTTCATCATCATCATCATCATCATCATCATCATCATCATCATCATCTTTTAGCGTATTTATTATTTTTTATTTTATTTTATCTAGTTTCAGCTCACGAGCTTGTGGCCATGCTGGGGCACCGCCATTTGGTGTTGCTACATGATTTTTACTTCACAAATGCTTTTTAGCAACTGCCATTTGGTGTATGAGAGAGTTCGATGCAGCTGCCCTCATCTGCACCTCCTGCCGTGAAGTTGGTTCATCTGGGATACCTGACAGGAAGAGATCCAGTCCTACTTTAAAGACATCTGCATCCACCCCATGCAGGTCCCTCTTGGTTAGACGGTTTGGCCAGGGGTGGTAAGCTGAGAGGTCGCACCAGATTCCAGTCTGATTTGGCATGGTTTTTCTGTGACTGGATGCCCTTTCTAATGCCAACCTTCTCCGAGAGTGTAACGGGTGCTTTTACGTGCCACCAGCATGGGTGTCGGTTGCATGACACCAGTATCTGCCTTGACTACAATTTCACTTCACTTGATGGGTCTTCTTCTCAAGCACAGCACATTGCTAAAGGTCTCAGTCATTTGTCATTATCTCTGTGAGACCCCGTAATTCTACATATTCTTTTATTTTACACTTATGCTACCATATTTCTATCGAAATACATTGCCATTTCAATTAATCTTAGAAATGGTGCACAACTTAATAAAATAGCTTTGGCATTTTATTATAATGGTGTCTGAAACTTATATGAACATTCCTTACTCATAATTGCAGAAGGCAGTTTTGTATTCCAATCTATCTTTTATTACTACTACTACTACTACTACTACTACTACTACTACTACTACTACTGCTACTGCTACTGCTGCTGCTGCTGCTGCTGCTGGTGTTGCTGTTGTTGCTGTTGTTGTTGTTGTTGTTATTATTATTATTATTATTATTATTCAGGTTACTGCCTAGAATCAAACTCAGAATCTTGGGGTTAGTAGCCTGCACTCTTAACCACTACAACATAAGCCCATGGGCATATGATCTAAATTAAAACCCTTCCAATGAAATTTCCTGTTGATATAAGTTTCAGACACCATTACAAAATGCCAAAACTATTTTATTAAGTCGTGCATCATTTCTAAGATAAAAGAAAAACAATTAACATTTACATTTGACAGATATTTGCCCTCATCTTGTTTGTTGTTAACACCACATTTCAGCCGATATACCCTCCAGCCTTCATTAGGTGTCTTGGGGAAATTTTGAACCTGGGTTCTCATTCCTAAGGTATTTTTCGATGTTATTATTATTATTATTATTATTGTTATTATTATTATTATTATTATCATTATTATTATTATTCAGGTCACTGCCTGGAATCGAACTTGGAATCTTGGGGTTAGTAGCTCGCGCTCTTAACCACTATGCCATATGCCGTAATAATAATAACATCGAAAAATACCTTAGGAATGAGAACCCAGGTTTGAAATTTCCCCAAGACACCTGATGAAGGCTGGAGGGTACATCAGCTGAAACGTTGTGTTAACAACAAACAAGATGAGGAGAAATATCCGTCCATTGTAAATAATGTACATAATTACTCGTCTCTTAAATATAGATGACATTAAACCGAAGGATTACTCAGTACATTTGAGGTATGTTTATTATACATTTACAAA
Source organism: Octopus sinensis (assembly GCF_006345805.1). Classification (NCBI taxonomy): domain Eukaryota; kingdom Metazoa; phylum Mollusca; class Cephalopoda; order Octopoda; family Octopodidae; genus Octopus; species Octopus sinensis. Next base: position 35,447,460 of record NC_043013.1, on the reverse strand, counting down.
ACTTGAGTCTACACTGTGGAGTGGTTGATGTTAGGAAGGGCATCCAACTGCAAAAACCATGCCAAAACAGACACAGAAGCAGGGTGCAGGCTTCTGCCTGGCCAGCTCCTGTCAAAATGTCCAACCCATGCCAGCATGAAAGGAGGATGTTAAACGATGATGATGATGACGACAACGATGATGGCTACGACGATGATGACGACGATGATGATGATGATGATGAAGACTAATAGTGCTAATAGTGACTTAGCAAGCCAAAACTTCAAAATCCCTCTCACCACTTAATGTTCGTTTCGATATCAAGTTAATATACAAAAGCAATTTAACATTAAACTGAAGACTTATTCAATACTTTTTAGTAGATTACAAGAAGAGATATGACAGTAACTTCGAAGTCACTGTCATCCTTTGTTGGACTGTATATTCTGTATTTCTGTTTGCTTTTAGGTTTCTGAATATGACAGGGCTTTGTTTTAATGATTATATTTTATTATACACTTCATATTGTAATTTTGTATGAATATATTCACAAACATCTAGTTCTCTTCTCATTAAATTGTGGTAACCATTGCATATAATTAGATGTTAACTACAGCACAGTTTTCTGTCTCTCAGACAGAACATTTTGAGTTCCTTATAATTTTGGTATAATCTTTCAAATCATTATATTATATACTATATGCATTTCAGTTTGGGAAAATTATCTTGTGTAGCCATTATAATTGACAATTTAAGTAAACTATGCACTTCTATGAAGATGCTGCTTGTTCTAACTCTTGTATTTAGTTGTAATGCTTATGAGAAGTGATTGGTCTGTTTTCAATATTTATGAATCTCGGTATGTGATAGAAATTGCACTGCTATGGTACTGGGGATAATAATTTACAATTTAGGATTTCTAGTTCCTGCAGCAATGTTGTTCCACAATTCTCATGTCATTTCATCACCTGCAGCTATTATTTCATGGCACATTAAGTTCCTTAATTAAAAGGTTAATTATATTTTATCTAGAAAATTGGCTTCCTAAGAAAACTAATGCTCTTCAACGAATATTGAGAAGAACACCTCTATTGAGTCTTAATGATTACTTCCATAATTGTAGAATTAATAAGATTAAGCTAGGCAAATATATTTAACTATTTCAACCCAAATGAGGACTCTTAAAGGTAGTAAATTCTATCTCTGCTACGTCATCTTCTTCCAGTACGTTTGACTTTCTTTGTTGTGTTTGCTTTGTTGTTTTCCTTTGTTGTAATTTTAATGTGTTAACAGTTGTATATGACATTTAACCTTTCATTTCATCATTTAGATGTTATGAATTTCTTTAGCCTCCCTCTTTTCAACATATTACACCAAGTTAGTTTTTGGAGATTGTCTGTAAATTTGAATGATATATAAAATGGCACTAAGACAAAACCCTCTACCATTGTCATCATCATCATTGTCATCGTCAGTCATCATCATCATCATTAACATCTACTGACTTCAAATCCTTTTCTGATTTAATTTTCAGTTTTCAGTATGCGCAAGATATGTTCCACTGAGGTGACTTAGCTTTTCATCCTTCAGGATCGATAAAATGAGTGCCATTTGAGCTATGGGGTTGATATAATCAACCTACACCCTTCCCTGTAATTTGAACTGCCAGATGAGCTATGGGGTTGATATAATCAACTTATACCCTACCCTGAAAATTCTGGGGTCATATGCCAAAATTTGAAACCAATATTTGCATAAGACAAAAAGCAGGAAGCTGAACAGGATGCTAGAATTACAGGTGCTGGGCACCATAATGTACCAATTTCATTATTCAATTCTCATAGAATCTTCAGTTTAGTTTCTGTACCTGTCCTCACCTATAGTCATAAATGTTGGGTAATGACCAAAAGAGTATGATTTCAAATGCGATTGGCTGGATTGGAATTCCTCCAAAGGATCTCTGGAGTAACATTACTACTCAACTGGGTGTGTAAATCATAGATCAAAAGATCTCTCCAGGGCAAGAGGCTACTTTACCACATTTAGAGATCACAGTTTCAGTACTATAGACACAGGGTCAGAATGCTGCAGGAAAGAATTACAAGATATATTCTTCAAATCGAGCCAAACAACAGGAGACCTAGGGGTAGACCAAGAATGAGATGTTTGGATAATATCCACTTGATAATCCTAGTGGATATTATCATACTTAAGAATCCAGCTGGAAAATTTAATAATCCTTTCTACTATGGCCTGAAATTATGGGGAAGGAACTAGTTGATTACATCGACCCAAGTTTTCACTGGTTCTTAATTCGTCAACCCCAAAAGGCTGAAAGGCAAATATCATAATGTAATAATAATGAGTGCTTCTGTTAGGACTCCATGGAGGAGGCACTTGATGACTCTATCCCCAAAGATCCTCCCCTGTAATGGTAGGTGGAGCACATAAAAAACACCATTTGAGCGTGGCCATTGCCAGTACCACCTGACTGGCCCTCATGCTGGTGGCACATAAAAGCACCCACTACACTCTTGGAGTGGTTGGCATTAGGAAGGGTATCCAGCTGTAGAAACTCTGCTAAATCAGATTGGAGCTTGATGCGGTCATCTGGTTCACCATTCCTCAAGTCAAATCGTCCAACCCATGCTAGCATTGAAAGAGGACGTTAAACGATGATGATGATGATGATGAATGTAGTATCTAGTTATTTTAGATTTTACTGATGGTGATCTAAATTTGCTGTTTGTGGATCTTGATGTACTTATTTTATGCTTGT
>NC_043013.1:35409702-35434702 GCF_006345805.1 Octopus sinensis | reverse complement strand
ACTGGAATGCTTTTTGTTGGGGTCCAGATACGAGAGGGCATTCTCCTTTCTAATTACTAATGCTATTATTTACACTATTTACTTTTGATAGATATTTCTCCTCATCTTTTTTGTTGTTTACACAATGTTTCGGCTGATATACCCTCCAGCCTTCATTAGGTGTTTGGGGGAAATTTCGAACCTAGGTTCTCATTCCTAAGGCATTTTTCAATGTTGTTGTTGTTGTTGTTGTTGTTATTACTATTATTATTGTTGTTGTTGTTGTTGTTGTTGTTGTTGTTGTTGTTGTTGTTGTTGTTGCTGCTGCTGCTGCTGTTGTTGTTGTTGTTGTTGTTGTTGTTGTTGTTGTTGTCGTTGTTGTTGTTGTTGTTGTTGTTGTTGTTGTTGTTCAGGTCACTGCTTGGAGTCAAACTTGGAATCGTGGGGTTAGTAGCCCATGCTCTTAGCCACTATGCCAGATGCCAGTGCTCTCTTAACCACTACGCCATTGGCTTCAACTAAAGCCTCCAGATGATTTTGGAATCTCCTCCAACTCTTCTGGATGCCCTCCTTGTTTAAGATGGTGAATACTTCCAAAATTTTTGCCTTCAGTCCATCTTTTGTGTTATAAAGAGTTTTGTTGATCTGCCACTCAACTGCACCCCACACATAATAACCAAGGGAGTTGCAGGCTAGGGAGTCAGGTGGCCAGATGTCAGGGGTGATGTGGCTGCAGAAATTGTCTGAAAGTTATGACTGGGTCCTCCTGACTGTGTGGCATGGTGCAGAGTCCTGTTGCGAGACACAGGGTCTTCCAGCAGCCACACTCTTGACCCAGGGTAGCACTACCTAAATCTAAATCAGCACTAAATCTGCTCTTGTTTGTTAGACATATAAAGATACTTTATATAAAGATACTTAGCCAATACTTCCAAAGGGCAGTTTACTCATTTATATGTGTGTGTGTGTGTAACATACTGAGGAAAGGAGTCCCTCCAAAGTGGTGTGTTAAACATTCAATTCACTGGTACTTCAGTTGAATACCATATAAATATAGATATAACACAATTACAAAGATAAATTAAACAGTGAGATATTATTTGACAAGACAATAATTTATATTATAATATTACACAATATACTATGAATTTAATATAACATAATATTACATAACATAAACAATTATTTCAAAAACCAAAAAGGCCAACAAATTGTTTCGATTTATACTCTTTTACTCTTTTACTTGTTTCAGTCATTTGACTGCGGCCATGCTGGAGCACCGCCTTTAGTCGAGCAAATCGTCCCTGGGACTTATTCTTTGTAAGCCTAGTACTTATTGTATTGGTCTCTTTTGCCGAACCGCTAAGTTATGGGGATGTAAACACAACAGCATCGATTGTCAAGCGATGTTGGGGGAACAAACACAGACACACAAACACACACACACACACATATATATACATATATATGACGGGCTTCTTTCAGTTTCCGTCTACCAAATCCACTCACAAGGCTTTGGTCGGTCCGAGGCTAGAGTAGAAGACACTTGCCCAAGATGCCATGCAGTGGGACTGAACCCGGAATCATGTGGCTGGTCAGCAAACTACTTACCACACAGCCACTCCTGCACCATATTTATTTTTCTGCGCCATATTTATACTTTCTGATACATATATATATATATATACACAATTACAGTTCCCTTACATATATAAGTCACTTCAAGGTATGGTTTAAAGATAGACGAAATTCCGTGTGAAAGGATGGGTGGTTTGTAAAAATTAATTTAAATGTCTATGTATTATGAGTGTGAGTGTTATCTATTCAATCATACATCAATTACAATTAAAAAACAACAAAAGCACTCTAACGGACAATACAGCCAAGTAAATGCAATCCACAACCATCGAAATTCACTTCATTAAATCTCAAACATGTACCAATTGAAACCCTTTCATGTCCTAGAGATTCCCTATGTATGTATGTATGTATGTGTGTATGTGTGTGTGTATGTATGTATATATGTATGTATGTATGTGTGTGTGTGTTTGTGTGTGTATATATATATATATATATTTATGTATGTATGTTTGTATGTATATGTCTGTAATTGGCCGGTTCACCTAGCCAGCAGGGTTGTGCCATTTGAAAGCTAAAATAATGTGAAGCGCATTGTGATCAGTGATGTATAAGAACAACCAATCGTCTGGTCGATACCGTGATACCATAATATGTATAAATATGTGCAGACATATATATATATATATATACACACACACACACACACATATATATATATATCCATATACATGTGTGTGTATGTATGTTGTGCGTGTGTGTTGTGTGTGTGTGTGTGTGTGTGTGTGTGTGTGTGTGTGGTGTGTGTGTGTGTGTGCATTATATCCGGGACAGAATTACTGTTTGTTTACATCTGAGAGAGCCTATTATTAAATTTAGGTAGCACATGCATGTTAATGGCTCTTCAGACATGCAAATCCTTTTAATTGGTCTTGTACAAATTAAGTTCATGGTAATTTCACAATTATACTGAAATATTTCTTCAGAATTATACAAGTAGCATTTGCTTAGACAGTATAAGCAGAGACGTAACAAACCTCATGTACCCCACAACTGCCTCCGAAAAGCACAATCATATCTGACATGAACACACTCACACACACACACACACACACACACACACACCACACACACACACACCACACACACACACACACACGCACGCACGCACACATACACACAACACAAATGCATGCACACACATGGGTGCACACAAAAACATACACACAAGCATGCACACACATGCACACACACACACAAACCACTCATATACTCAAACACACAAACACACAAGAACGAACGCACACACACATGCACACAAACACTCATACTCATACACACATACACAACACAAACACCCACACACACACACAACACACACATACACAAAAACATACACGCACACAACACACACTCATTCATACGCACAAACACACACACACACAGGAACATGTGTACATATACACTCACGTACACACAAACACTCATACACACACACACAAACAAACACATATGCACAAACACTCTCTCTCTCTCTCACACACACACATGCAAACACACACATACAAACACACACACAGATTTATTTGTAGTTGTAATCCTGTGAAAGCCAAAATTTAAAGAAAATTAATGAAAATACTCCATATTCTTCTATTCTTTTATTCTTTTATTAGCTTCAGTCATTTGATAGTGGCCATGCTGGAGCACCACCTTTAGTCGAACAAACCAACTCCAGGACTTATTCTTTGTAAGCCTAGTACGTATTCTATCTTTTGCTGAAACACTAAGTGATGGGGATGTGAACACACCAACTTCGGTTGTCAGGCAATGTTGTGTGGGGAGAACAGAGATACACAAATATATCCACACACATATACACATACATGTATATATGACGGGTTTCTTTCAGCTTCTGTCTACCAAATCCATTCACAAGGCTTTGGTCGGCCCGAGGATATAATAGAAGAGACTTGCTCAAGGTGCCATGCAGTGGGACTGAACCCAGAACCATGTGGTTGGTAAGCAAGCTTCTTACCAGACAGCAACTCCTGTGCCTATTCTTTAACCTTTTACTGTTTGGATTACTCTGTCAAATTGTCATAGCACTCTGTCAGTTTTGACGATGAGGGTTCCAGTCGATCCGATCAACGGAAAAGCCTGCTCATGAAATTAATGTACAAGTGGCTGAGAACTCCACAGATACGTGAACCCTTAACGTAGTACTCAGGGAGATTCAGTGTGACACAGAGTGTGACAAGGCTGGCCCTTTTAGCCACCACCTCCTGACAGAGCCTCGTGGAGCTTTAGGTGTTTTTCACTCAATAAACACTCACAAAGCCCGGTCTGGGAATCGAAACAGCGATCTTACAATTGCGAGTCTGCTGCCCTAACCACTGGGCCATTGCACCTCCACACTCTGTGAGCTGGTTAAATTTAATTATTATGCATTTACCCACTTTTGAATTAATTATGCATTACCTCATAGCGTTGTTGATGTGATTGTTTAGTTTTGGAATGACATTGTAGGGTAGGTGTGAAAGATTAGATCTGGCAAGTTTGAAAAATATTGGGACCAAATATGGTTGCTTTAAATACTTAAAGGTTAGAATGTGTTAAATAACTATGAACTATCTGCTTCTGTTATTATAGACTTAACAGCATCTCTCTCTCTCTCTCTAACTACCTACCTATCTATCCATCTATCTATCTATCTATCTATCTATCTATCTATCTATCTATCTATCTATCTATCTATCTATCTATCTATCTATCTATATCTATCTATCTATCTATCTATTTATCTATCTATCTATCTATCTATCTATCTATCTATCTATCTATCTATCTATCTCTCTATCTATCTCTCTATCTATCTGTCTGTCTGTCTGTCTGTCTGTCTGCCTGTCTGTCTATCTGTCTATATCTGTCTCTTTCTGTCTCTATCTCTCTCTATCTGTTTCTGTCTGTTTCTTAATCTCTCTAATCTAATGACTACTGGTGGAAACTGCAGTATGTGTGTGTGTGTGTGTGTGTGTGTGTGTGTATGTGTTTGTTTGTGTGTGTGTATTCATATTTGTCCCCTGCTTCCATTTGACAACCAGTATTGGTTTACTGAAGTCCCCGTAACTTAGCAGTTTGGCAAAAGACACTCACAGAATAGATCTAAAAGATCTAAAAGATATGGTTTAAGGTCAATTTGTTCAACTAAATTCTACAAGACAATTTCCCAGCTGAATCAAGAAACATCACTGAATCAAGTAAAATATAAAAAATAAAAAGACAGAATATTTGAAACTAAAAGATTCACTTAAATATGATGAGGCACACAATACAACATTTAACATAAATAATCCTTTCTATTATAGGCACAAGGCCTGAAATTTTGGGGGAGGGGACCAGTCGATTAGATGAAACCCAGTACCTAATTTATCTGGTACTTAACTTATCAGCCCTGAAATGATGAAAGGTAAAGTCAACCTCAGTGAGATTTGAACTCAGAACATAGCGATGAGTGAAATACCGCTAACCATTTCGTCCAGTGTGCTAACAATTCTGCCAGCTCACCGCTTTAGTAATAATGATAAACCTTTCTACTATAGGCACAAGGCCTGAAATTGTGGAGGAGGGTCCAGTCGTTTAGATTGACCCCTCCCCTTTACGCAACTGGTACTTAATTTATTGACCCTGAAAGGATGAAAGGTAAAGTCAACCTCAGTGGAATTTGAATTCAGAACATAGTGACGGACGATATACTGCTAAGCATTTCGTCCAGCATGCTAACAATTTTGCCAGTTCGTTGCCTTTTTTATAATTATAATAATCCTTTCTAGTAAAGGCACAAGACCTGAAATTGTTGGGGAGGGGGCCAGTCGATTAGATCAACCCCAGAATGAACTGGTACTCAAATTATTGATCTGAAAGGATGAGAGGCAAAGTTGACCTCAGCAGAGTTTGAACTCAGACGGTAACAATAAGCAAAATACCACTACGCATTACATGCAGGGTGCTAATGATTCTGCCAGCTTGCTGCCTTAGTATTGTAGCATAAATGATAAGGCTTTCTCCTATACATTTAAAATTTTGGTATAAGGCCAGCAATTCCAGGGCAGAGTAGTCAATTACATCAACCCCAGTGTTCAACTGGTCTTTAGTTTATCAATCCTCAAAGCATGAAAGGTAAAGTCAACCTCAGTGAAATTTGAACTCAGAACACAAAGACAGATGAAATGTCGCGAAGCATTTTGCCCAACACGCCAACGTTCCTGCCAGCTTGCTGCTTTGAGGTTTTCCCATATTGGCACAAGGTTATTATTATACATTACTATGAATCACCCAGTATCGTCCACCCCCATCCCTCATCTTCATTGGTTTTTAATTTATTTATTGGTACCAGGAGGCTGAAAAAAAATCAAAGTTACTTTTGGCAGGTTCTAAGCTTATAAAGTATAGGTATAATATTAAATATTTCCTGGCATTTAGTTAGACACAGTAAAATGATAATAATGATAGCTATAATAATAGTTAGTTTATCAACTTTAAGTAGAATGTGAGTCTAAGTCAACTTCATTGGCATTCCAATGCAGAAATGTGAGAAACCAAATTACATTAAGAGAGAAGTTTCTCATTCACCGCTTTGCTTTCCTATCAATAGTAGTAACCATAGTCATTGCAGAAATAATAGTACCACTGCTGTTACTACTTCTGAATAATAATATTATTAATAATATTACTGAATAACTGTATCAGAAAGACTAAGAAGTTAAAACAGAAAGCTCTATCTATCACATTTCATTAGTATTACTAAGTTAATCTTATTTCATACATCACAAACTCATAACCATATAGCTAACACCTGCCAACTAGTCAGCAATTATTCTCAGATAATGTCTGTTAATAGTGTAATATATTCTGAAAGCTAATTTAGAGTAAGTCACAATGGTGCTTTGGCAAAATGTCTATTCAAATAAGTGCTGCCGTTACAGACAGCTTCAATTGCAGCAAAAACTGTAGTTGGATAGCAAAGAAAAGTGTTCAATAATGCAGTGAAACCAAAATCACATATAGGTTCTTGATAATTTTCCTGTGAAGCACAAGTATTTTTGTCATGGTCTACAGGTAACAGTCAAAAGCTATGAGCTACTGTGTTGCTTATGCTTCATCTTGTGCATTGTTTCATTTCAAATGATATTTTGGTTTGATTTTGATTGTTTAGAGCAAAAAGGCCCTATAGTTACAGCCTTGTGTAATTTATTTATGTGAGAAAGAAAGGTCTGTAGTTAGAACCTATGTGGTTATTTAATGTAATAGGGGCTTGTAGTTACAGCCTTGTGTAATTTATTTATGTGAGAAAGAAGGGTCTGTAGTTAGAACCTATGTGGTTATTTAATGTAATAGGGGTCTCTAGTTACAGCCTGTGTAATTTATTTATGTGAGAAAGAAGGGTCTGTTGTTAGAGCCTGTGTAATTATTTAATGCAGAAGGGGTCTGTAGTTAGAGACTATGTGGTTATTTGATGTAATCAGGACCTATAGTTACAGCCTGTATAATTCATTTATTTGAGAAAGAAGGGTCTGTAGTTAGAGCCTGTGTGGTTATTTAATGTAATAGGGATCTGTAGTTACAGCCTGTATAATTTATTTATGCAAGAAAGAAGGGTCTGTAGTTACAGCCTGTATAATTTATTTATGTGAGAAAGAAGGGTCTGTAGTTAGAGTCTGTGTGGGTATTTAATGTAGAAGGGGTCTGTAGTTATAGCCTCATGAGATTCGTTTATGTGAGAGAGAAGGGTCTGTAGTTACAGCCTTGTGTGACTTATTTGTGACAACTCTGGGGCCTTAGCCTTGTAAGATATGAGGTAATCCTCTCGAGTGTTAGTGTTGTGCAAAAGCTTCCAGTACTCTCTGTAATAAAAGTCGTTGGTATTAGGAAGGGTGTCTAGCAGTGGAAACCATGCCAAAGGATATAATGGTGTACGATGAAGACTTCCGACTTGGTAGATCCTGTTAAAACTATCAAACCCATGCTAGCAGGAAAGTGGAATGTTAAATGATGACGACAACGACGACGACGATGATGATAATGCTGTTGCTGCTACTGATGATGATGATGATGATAACAATGACGATGAGGACGACGATGACGATGACGACGATGATGATGACGATGATAATGATGCTGTTGATGATGATGATGATGATGATGATGATGTTATTGATATCGGTGGTGGTGATGATGATGTGTATAAAAAACCAAAAAACATTAGGAATGATGAGAGAAAAGAAGCAGCCAAGGTCTATAAAACTGTTTGGGAGCAAAAGTTGGTGCAAAAGATTTCTAAAGAATTAGGTTCCATTGACAAAAGAAAAGACAAAAGAAGATAAAATATGTTGTCGAGCCGACGCCATTAGCTTGTTGGTATTAATATAAACATTCATAGTCATCAAGCATTAAATTTAGTGGCTCTCAACTGGAATCCACATGAACCTTTAGGGTCCATGTAAGGTTTTGTTATTAAAATGTGAATTAAATTGCTTATAATTCTACAATACGCAAAACATTAAAGAAGCTTGCTTCCAAACCACATGGTTGTAGGTTCAGTCCCACTGTGAGGCTCCTTGGGCAGTTGTCTTCTTTTAAAACCTCGGGTTGACCAAAGCCTTGTGAGTGGATTTGGTAGATGGATATTTAAAGAAGCCTGTCATATCTATCTATCAATCTATCTATCTATCTATCTATCTATCTATCTATCTCTGTGTGTGTCTATCTTTATATATATATGTGTGTGTGTATGTATATCTATATCTATATTTATATTCTTTTATTCATTTATTTGTTTCAGTTATCTGTCTGTGGCTATGCTGGAGTACCACCTTTAGTCAAACAGAACGACCCTAGGGCTCATTCTTTGTAAGCCTAGGACTTATTCTATCAGTGTCTTTTGCTGAACCACTAAGTTACATGGACGTAAACACACCAACATCAGCTGTCAAATGATGGTGTGGGGACAAACACAGACACACAAACATATACATATATACACAACAGGCTTCTTTTAGTTTCTGTCTACCAAATTCCCTCACAAGACTTTGGTCAGCCCGAGGCTATAGTAGAAGACACTTGCCAAAGATGCCACGCAGTGGGACTGAACCTGGAACCATGTTGTTGGTCAGCAAGCTACTTACCACACAACTACTCCTGATATATAAAGTTGAAATTTAGAGAAATATAAAAGATGAAGACAGGTGAGTAAACAACAAACAGGTGTATTAGTTTGACACTTGGGAAGGTGAGAAAGTCTTTTACGTTTCAAGCCAACGCTCTTCAACAGAAAGGAACACGAGGAAATAAACGGAGAGGGAGTAAAAAATAACTTGTGGATTTAGCGGTCAATCATATATGTATGTATATATATATATGTATGTATGTATGTATGTATGTATGTATGTATGTATGTATGTATGCATGAATGTATGTATGTATGTATGTATGTATGTATGTATGTATGTATGTATGTATGAATGTATGTATATCTATGTGTGAGTATCTTTGTGTCTATGCTTGTTCATCCCACCACTGCTAGACTGATCTTGGTGTGTTTGCAGTTCAGGAAAAGAGACCATTAGAATAAGTACCGGGCTTAAAAATATATCTCTGCAAGATACCTCTTCATGTGGCCTGGGGGTCGACCAACACGAGGTGTGTCAACCCAGCTAGATCCTCAGAGAAGGGAACACACTTAACAGAGTCTAATATGGGGAAAAAAAAAAAAAAAAAAAACCGAGCCATATGGCCAAACAGTCAGTGCTGGCTGGCTGGCTGGCTGGTGCTCCTGAACCATACAAGTAACAGGATCACATCTCGGTTCCTGGATAAATGAAAAATAAATTAACAATGCTTTACCAGTTCCAATTAATCAGGTCCAAATTCAAGAAATTCTTTAAAATTAACAATTAATGATCTACTTGACATTGCAATAGAATTTCCTTGTCTATTTCAGTTGGGGTTTGCTACTCAATCCTATTTTCATATTTCTCTTGGAACCCTTTGCTTTCTCATAATTAAATGCCAGGTACAGACACAGATTTCAACTTTAATATTAAAGTATAGTGTAAGTAACGGCTTTGTAAGTATTGGTTCTTGAAAATTAATCAGATTAAGACTCTTCTTCTTCTTCTTCTTCTTCTTCTTCTTCTTCTTCTTCTTCTTCTTCTTCTTCTTCTTCTTCTTCTCGTCTTCTTCTCTTCTTCTTCTTCTTCTTCTCTTCTTCTTCTTCTTCTTCTCTTCTCTCTTCTTCTTCTTCTTCTTCTTCTTCTTCTTCAATGTATCCATTAATATATTAATTTATTAGTCTGTCTATTATTCTATTTATGTGTTGAGTATGTATATATATATATATACAAACCCACGTATATATATATGTACTTATATAAATATGCATACACATATATATTATTTGTATGTACATCATTCAAAATCTATCTATCTATCTATCTATCTATCTATCTATCTATCTATCTATCTATCTATCTATCTCTCTCTCTATATATATATATATATCTATATATATATATATGCATGTATACATTTCTATCAATCTATCACTCTCTCTCTCGCAATATATATGTATATGTATGTATGTATGTATGTGTATGGTGTATATATATATACATACATATAGCAGTGTATGTATAAGTGTGTGAACATTTGTATAAATAAATATATATACATAGGTATGCATAAACATATATGAAATGCATCTTCGTCATGGGTGATAGAGACTTCTTCATGACTTTTTCGCAATAATTCATTTCGTAATCATACATTAGTATAATTAAGTCATTCGTAACATTCAATCTAACTTTAGAACCTGATACAAAACGAAAATGGATGTGTATGTAGCTGCAACTAGAAACTGAGACCACATTATAAGCACAGATCTGATGGCAACTTACCTTCCAATTTAAAGATATTGCTTAATACACATGCATGTTCGTGCGTGGGAGAGAGATTACTACACAGATATTTATACAACAAATGCATGCATGTGAGCTTGTGTGTATGTGTGAGTATGAGAGAGAGAGATTTATGTATTATATATTGTGATGCTTGATTATGATTGAACATTTCAACTTTATAATGAGGCCGAATCTCAATAACGTTTTTCAATGAGAAAGTTTGATCTGGTATCAGTCTTGATCTTGTCTATCAGATGCTGTGACAAATAGCAGAAATTGATCAGCAAACTATTATATTTCGGTCAGGAACTGAGAACATTGATAATTTTATTTGTCTATGTAGGATAAAATATACTCCTATTGTCAAAGTCAGAAAGGTTATAATTTTATATTACATTTCTTTGTATGTTTGTGTGTGTGTATGTATTTTTGGGGTTTTTTTTTTCTCTCTGCTCCTTTTCAAAAGAGATGTCTTTTAATCTTCGCCAAATTTTTTCTTTTTTTTTTTTCATTATTCAACTTTAATAATTTGTCACAAGATGTTTGTTTGAATGTGTATGTATATAATGTGTATATAAAAATATGCTCAAACAAACACAAACACACACATCCTTACACATGCACACACAATAACATACATACACTCGCATACACTCTCAAGAAATTTATCAAAGCAAAATTTATGAAATTAAATATAAATATCATATACCTTCATCTATCAAACTAATATACATACTTGTGTGTGTGTATATGTGTGTATATATTTATATGAGTATAGATGCACATACATACATACATACTTATGTATATGTATATATATATATATACACATACATATATATATGTATGTATGTATATGAAAAATTCTAAGTCAGATAGGATTTCTTTCGAACAGAAACACACAGATACTTATATATATATATGTATATATATATATACATACATACATATACATATATATACATATATGTATATATACATAAATATATATACACACATATATATATTTGTGTATATATATATGTTCATATATATATATATATATATATATATATATATACATATATATATATATACATCACACATTGTCTGTATTGATGGACTCTGTTCAAGGGTTTCATTGAAGAGGTAGTTGAATAACTTTCGAATTTTAATCTCTCCGTTAAACAGGAAATTAATATACATCACTCTCTTCTGTTAGAGATAAATAGTGAAATTTGGATTAATTCATATGATGAATAGGCTGGATATCTGTCAAATCTTTTCATAAAAATCAATTAATCTTTAATAGCAGTTTATGTTTCCAATATGAAGTTTTTTATTTTGATTTTGTTTTAAATAATTTTTTACTTCATAATTTATATATATATTTCTTTCTTCAGTGTTATCTAAAATTCATGACAGATTGAAATTCGTGTCGGTGTGAGAGTAATGTGTGTGTCACTTTTTAAATGTACATGTATATATGTATGTATATATATACGTATGTATATAGTGTATATATGTATGTATGTATGTATATGAATATAGATATATACCTGTGCTTATATATATTTATCTAATAATTTACAATCACATATACCCGATTATTTATTTGAAGATAATTGTAACTATATATTTTAGTGTGTGTGTAAATATATATATATATACACTCACACAACCACACATATATATATATATATATATTACATACATACATACATACATATATATATATATATTTGTACACACACAGAAACTCCCAAACATACATATATGCACATAAACATAAATATATATATATATATCTATATATATATATATATGAGATTCTAATTCACATACACACACACATATATATATATATATATATATATATACATATACATATAATTTTAATGTCCTTTTTTCCATGCTTGCATGGCTCTGTAAAGTAATATCTCTTGTAATTTAATTCAGTCTGGTATATGTTAATCTATACATCTTCACTTGATATACCTTTTTTCAAGCCAGATCATAATACTTAAGGGTTTACAAGGTTTTCTTCTCTTTTCTTGTCCCTCTTTCAAATAGTTTTTCCCTTAAATTCACACAAAACTACTTTTATTTGCAATTTTCTATTCAAGAACAGACTCCGAATGCTTTAAAGGTGAGAGAAATAATTTAGATTTCAATATCTGTTGATTGCCTATGGGGTGCTAGATTTCTCTACAATTGGGAATTGTTCATTTGCAGGACGGTTATTCTATCGAGTTCTTATCAAAATTATAACTGAGCCACATTTCAAAACTCTACCCATTAAATAAAGACCTTTTTACTTCGAGAATCAACCAAAGCCTGTGCCTTCTATTTTTCCCCTACTTTAACTGTATAGATGTGGCTGTGTGGATAAGACATTTCTTTCAACCACATGTTTCGAGGTTCACTCCGACCATGTGGCACCTTGATCAAGTGCCCTCTACTATAGTGCCAGGCCAACTAAAGTTTTGTGAGTGGATTTAGAAGATGGGAAATTGAAAATATATAGGCTATGTGCGTGTGTGTGCATAGATATTATATATATATGTATGTATTATATATATATATATATATATATATATATATATCTATGGAATATATATTATATATAATAAATATATATAGATGCATGCATTATATATATAATATACACATATATATCTATACACTATATTATATATAATATTCTATATATATATATATATATATATATATATTATATATATATACATGCATACACACATACACACACACATATATAATATATAAATATACACATATAACCATATCTGACATAACTTTTGGTGCTCCTGATATCCTAACAGAAATAGATAAGATCAAGCACAGTTGCAGTGGTGATAAGCTCCTGGTCACTGTCCTGAAGATGTGTCGATATCAAATTGCACCCCCTCCAGCTGAGGGGGTGCAATTTGATGTTGACATGTTGTGTTTGAGGGAATACGATCCAGCTCAGCCAAAGTCAGTAGTGGTGTCCGACAAGGTACTGTGTTGGGCCCACTCCTCTTCATTATTTATATCAACGACAGTCATGTCATCAAACATTCTACACTGAAAATCTTTGCAGATGATTCCAAACTCCAGAAAGCCATAAACGGCATGAGAGACTGAACAGGCCTTCAGTCGGATCTGTTTGTTATTGTCCAATGGGCGGGAAAAAAGAATATGCTTTTAAATAAAGAGAAGTTTGATTTGATCCACTTTGGGAAAGAGGAAACTCTGAAATTACCATATGCTCTTTCCTTGGGTGACTCCCTAGTGTCATCCAACAACACCAGAGATCTTAGAGCAATTGTTGATAGCAATCTAAGCTGGAGTTGACTAGGCCCGCAATATGTGCTCCTGGATTCTGGGAACTTTCCGGTCTAGAGATGCCCACACCATCATCCTTCTCTACCCTACTTTTGGCTGACCCCACCTTGAGTACTGTTGCCCAATGTGGTTCCCCCATATGAAGCAACTCATTATGAAAGTAGAAGCACTCCAGAGGTCAATGACAAGAAAGATAGATGGCATGAGAGGCACGGATTTTTGGGGTTGACTAAAAAGTAAGTATTCGTGTTTTGTGGAAAATATTCCATCAATATTGCACAAATGATGTTAGCATCAGTTTTAAAATCCATCAAAGATTTGACCCCCATGCTATCTGCCCACTACAAAAATCGAAATCGGTACACATAGCAACATTACGTCACAATTACTTTACCTCAACCAGTCCAGCTCTCTTTAATACCATACCAAAATATGTCAAAACGGACACAGATCCCATAAAATTCAAATATTCACTGGACAAATTTCTTCAGAAAATCCTGGACCAACCTACTACACCTGGATATGTCTCCAGCAATAAAATCTCTTTGCTAGAGTGGGCCATGGTGCCCCATATATGACTAAAATCTTCACGGGGTGCTGCTATTGAGTTAGATATGACCTGGGCCTGTACTGGTCAAAACCTATCAAAGTTATCAAAGCACACATTACACTCTCAGAGTGGTTGGCATTAGGAAGGGCATCCAGCTGTTGAAACACTGCCAGATCAGACTGGAGCCTGGTGCAGCCCTGGCTTCCCAGACCCCGGTCGAACCGTCCAACCCGTGCTAGCGTCGGAAAATGGACGTTAAACGATGATGATGATGATGATGATGATGATATATATATATATATACACACACATATATATATGTAGGTGCAGGCGTAGCAACTATAAAGAGTCTTCTTCTTGCTCATTTACCAGATGAAGTACTCGGGTCATACCGTGCTCAGTTAATCACAGAAAACAACAGAAGTAAACAACAGTTAAGGTAGGGGGGGTTGTCATTAACAATGAATCATATACACACTTAACTATGAAACCGCAACATGATTGGTTGTCTATTTTTTCAGTATTTTATCTTCTTTACCTACCTGTGTTGTTCATTACCACTTAAATGAGAATCCGGTAGAGATTATGTTTAGGCTATTCCTGCTATACTTGGAGCACGGCACAACAGCATTAAACACAGTACTTGGGTGATCCTTTCTCTCAAAAACTGTATCCCTCAGGAATTCTCACATGACCCCTTTTCCTATTTCTACAGGCAACAAATTCAGGATAAATCACAAAAACATTCACCTCTCTGTTCTAGGAAGAATAGTTGGTACCACCATTCTGAGATTCAGTGCTGGTTGTCATTATTCCATAGACAACATAATAACTATCTGTCAATTATTGGAGATCCATTTAATTATGAAATCTATATTTATAACAAAAATGTTAAATCTGATCAGGAAATTGTTAACTTGAAATTTTATAGACTTTGTTAGAAAAGATTTTCCAGTAGGTTAGTTTATTTATTTATTTATTATTTATCAGAGATTTCTGATTTCTGATTTCTGTAGACAAAATCATAAATGTACCATTTTTAATTAAATGTTAGTATGAATTAATCTAGTTTTAAGAGCTTCTTGCATTCAAAGATATATTTTAATTCTTCTTGAGCCTACATTAATACATACATACACACTTACATGAGTACATACATACATACATGTACATCATACATACATACGCACTTACATGTGTACATACATATATACACACTTACATGTGTACATACATACATACATACATGCATACATACATACCATACAGCCATACATACATAAATGCATACATACATACATGCATGCATTCAAACATACATACCAGACAACGATACGTACATACATACATTCATATATACATGCGTACATACATATAAACATTCATACATACGTACATATATACATGCACACATACATACATACATTCATATACATACAAACATCCATTCATACAAGCATGCATGCATACATAAATACATATATAAATAAAGGCATGCATACATACATTCATGTACATACATACATACATTCATACAAACATACATAAATACATACATTCATATACATACATACGTCTTTACATATGTTCACACACACACACACACTCATAAATACATATATAAATACCATGTACATGTGCATAATAATATGCATACTCCCATGCATATACACAGAGGAATACATATAAATATTTCAATATATGTGTCGGTTATGGCAGTAAGCTGTCATATATATATGTGTGTATATATACATATGTGTGTATACACACACACATATACAATATACATATACATACTATATATATATATACTATATTAGAGAAAAAATCAAAGCCAAGGCAGAATGAGTATCTCAAGTCATTTAGAATAATCTAATTAGGGGAAGACTTTAAATTCGTCTTACCTTAATTAAAATTATTCTAAATGACTTAATATACTTGTTCTGCCATGGTTTTTATTTTTCCTCCAATATAATATGTACCAGATATAATGGAACCCTAATACTGGTCCACAGATCCAGCCTTAGCTGTGATCTTGGAGCCTAGCGGTCAACCAACTATAGCACTTAACCAGCATACCTGTTCATTTAGGTAACCTTCATATTCTTTTTATTCACATTCCACCCTGAGTTACACTTTGCCTTTCAACTTTTCAGTGATTGATGTAATAAGTACCAGTTGCGTGCTGAGGTGGGGGGGGCGATGTAATTGATTTATTCCCTCCCTTGAAATCATTGACCTAGTACCAAAATTTAACCAACCACATGGTTTGGGGTTCAGCTCCACTGTGTGTCACCTTGTGCAAGTGTCTTCTACTATAGCCTCAGGCTAAGTAAAGCCTTGTGAGTGAATTTGAGAGACAGAAACTGAAAGAAGCCCAACATTGCCAGTGCCGCTGGACTGGTGGCACATAAAAAGTACCTTTTGAGCATGATCGAAGCCTGTACTGACTGACTAGCCCTCGAGCTGGTGGCATGTAAAAAGCACAAACAACACTCTTGGAGTGGTTGGCATTAGGAAGGGCATCCAGCTGTAGAAACTCTGCCAGATCAGACTGGAGCCTGGTGCAACCATCTGGCTCGCCAGTCCTCAGTCAAACCATCCAACCCATGCCAGCATGGAAAGCGGACGTTAAACGATGATGATGATGATGATAATGATGATATGTGCTTGTCCACCCTACCATCCCTTGATAACCGATGCTGGAGTGTTTACATCTACGTAACTTAGCAGTTTGGCAAAAGAAACCAATAGAATAAGTACTAGGCTTACAAAGAATAAGTCCTGAGGTCGATTTGCTCAACTAAAGGCGGTGCACCAGCATGGCCAAAATCAAATGGCTGAAACAAATAAAAATAATGAATGTATACACACATGACTGTTTTCAGTTTCTGTCTACCAAATCCACTCACAAGGCTTTGGTCAATCCAAGGCTATAGTAGAATACATTTGCCCAAGGTGGCATTCAGTGGGACTGAACCATGAACCATGTGGCTGGGAGCAAGCTTCTTACCACACAGCCACTCCTGCGCTTAGTGGCATTTTGTCTATCTCTATGTTCTGACTTCACTTTCTGCTGCACTACACTTTGTCTTTGAATAGTGGGTTGATGTAATAAGTAGCAGTTGTGTGCTGGGGGATGATGTAATTCACTTTTTCCCCACCCCGAAATTGCTGGCCTTGTGCCAAAATTTGAGACCAACATAGATGTTAGATTAATCTAATGCAAATACTTTTTTTTTAACATAGGCGCAGGAGTGGCTGTGTGGTAAGTAGCTTGCTTACCAACCACATGGTTCTGGGTTCAGTTCCAATGCGTGGCAGCTTGGGCAAGTGTCTTCTACTATAGCCTTGAGCTGACCAAAGCCTTGTAAGTGGATTTGGTAGACAGAAACTGAAAGAAGCCCGTCGTATATATGTATATATATATGTATGTGTGTGTATATGTTTGTGTTTCTGTGTTTGTCCTCCCAACATCGTTTGGCAACCGATGGTGGTGTGTTTACGTTCCCGTAACTTAGCAGTTTGGCAAGAGAGACCGATAGAATAAGTACTAGGCTTCCAAAGAATAAGTCCTGGGGTCGATTTGCTCAACTAAAGGCGTGCTCCAGCATGGCCACATTCACATGACTGAAACAAGTAAAAGAAAAGAGAGAAGAGGCTATATATGGCAACCGATGTAATTAACATGAGAAATAGAATTGTAATGCTAAAGATATAAGCACTATCTTTTATCCTTTATCGTTTAGTTGTATCAGTTATTAAACTGCGCCCATGCTGGGGCATCATCTTGAGGAATTTTAGTCAAAGGAGCAAATCCTATTACTTATTCCATAGGTCTCTCTTGCTGAATTATTTAACAGTAGTGGGGCGGGGACAAACACAGACACAAAGATACACATGCATACATATATATATATATATGTTCACACACACACACACACACACATATACATGGTGGCCCAAAAATAGGTTTACAGTTATCACGTAGGCACCTTAATGCTCTTTTAAAAACATTTTATTACATTGAAATTTCTATCTTACAAACTGAAAAGGGAGCTTGACAAAATTAACTAAATTAGCATAGAATAATGGTTTCATATTCTTTAATAATTAAGATCTAAACTGTTAATACATGAATGCAAAAGAGATAATTGAATAACTGTAAACCTACTCTCGGGCCACCCTATATATATGTATATATATATATGGTATAATTATAAAGGGCAAATTTTAGCCATTTCTCTGCAGACTGAAAAATATGATGAACCACTTTAATCAAGTTTTGATTTTTCCTACATCATTCATATATACACACACACATGACACACGCACACACACACATATATATACACACACATATATTCATACGTGTGTGTGTGTATGAGTGTGCAGGTTTGTGTGCGCGTATGAGTGTGTGACAGATTTCTTTCAGTTTCCATCAACCAGATCCACTCACAAGGCTTTGGTTGGTCTGGAGCTATAGCAGAAGACACTCACCCAAGGTGTCTCAAACACTTGGACTGAACCAGGAGCCATGTGGTGGGGAAAGAAGCTTCTTATCATACAGGCATGCCTGCGCCTATTGGTTTCCATAAAGCTTCCACCTATTACATCTTACTTACAAAGTAAAGATCAGTCTGAGGTAAAGGCGGATGGCACTCATTCTGGATGCCTCTCTGTGAGACAGAACCTGGATCCATATAGTTATAAAGGAGCCTCTTAAACAACATATATACTAATTGTTGTAATCTTTTGACATTGGATTGTTATAAAGCTCCCTCTGGTATAGCAGTATAGTTAGTAAGACAAGTAAGACCATGACATTCTATGACTGTCTAGTACGTATTCTCTCTTTCTTTATACTGCCTAATGTCACCTTATTTATAGTGACTAGCACATACTGCTTGCCACCTGGGAGGGTTGTACAAATATTACTATTATGCCCACAATACTTATACACGGAAGAGACAGAGAGAGAGAGAAAAAGAGAAAGAGAAGAAAAATAATAAGAAGGAAAAGGGGAAGAAGGAGGAGGAGGATAAAGAAGGAGATAGATAGACATGTCAACAGGCAGAGAAAGTTAGAGAGAGAGAGAGAAATTTATACAAATTTATACAGAATTAGTAAATTAGTAACTCGTGGACAAAAGAGAGACATATCTAGAGAGATAGGAGCGAGACATATCTATAAATAGTAAATTAAATGCTAACACAATTAATTTGATGAGCAAGACAATTTTAATTAATCAAGACTAAATGATGATTGCAGACCCAGTCTCCTCTTCAGTGAAATACTGCACACAAACGTGACAATATAACATAATGATTGATGGAAATTATCTAGGGACAT
Organism: Octopus sinensis; assembly: GCF_006345805.1. Taxonomy (NCBI): domain Eukaryota; kingdom Metazoa; phylum Mollusca; class Cephalopoda; order Octopoda; family Octopodidae; genus Octopus; species Octopus sinensis. Next base: position 35,414,962 of record NC_043013.1, on the reverse strand, counting down.
CAGTAACAGCAGCAGTATAGAAAAATAATTAGCAAAGTAAGCACTAATATAATTAGTGTACTAATTAGAGCAAAGACGATGAGGTTGATAGGATTCTGGACAATATGTCAAAGGATTGAGAATACATATATTGTCACCAGTGTGGCATTGTGTTACTTGCTAAGACACAAAGCTCATTTGTTATATCTACATAGCATTATGAACATATGTGTTGCTATTAGGGGACTGAGAGGAGTGACTGCTCCCACCAAGCCCATTTTTCAAAGTTGGTACCTTCTCAGCAATATGTTTTTAACTCTTTAGTTTTTCTCTTCTGATAAAAGTCAAATCTCATTTTTATTGTTAATTGATTGGTCTTGGAAGACCTTTCTGGAGTCTTTACTTTATTTAACCCACCACCCGTGTTTTTGGAACTGTCTGCTCAATCTCCCATGATGTGTTGGTGGTGGTCGCTGACATCTGATGAACCCCAAACAAACCCTGACTTCATAACCTCTTAACACTGGATGATCCCATCGAATTTCATCTTTTTTATGTCACACCTTTCTCTGTAGTTGTATGTTTCATACATAACAACATCGTTACTAAAACATAAAATTAACGAATGCAAAATAGAATTACATATAATTATAACTAATGAAATATTTTGCACGATACTGTGGCACTCCATCGGTTATGACAATGAGGGTTCCAGATGATCCGATCAATAGAATAGCCTGCTTATGAAAGTAATGTGCAGGTGGCTGAGAACTCCACAGACACATGTACCCTTAATGTAGTTCTCGGGGAGATTCAGCATGGCACAGACTGTGACAAGGCCGGCCCTTTGAAATACAGGTACCACAGAAACAAGAAGAAAGAGTGAGAGAAAGTTGTGGTGAAAGAGTACAGCAGGGTTCACCACCACCCCTACTGGTGCCTCATGGAGCTTTAGGTGTTTTCGCTCAATAAATACTCACAATGCCCAGTCTGGGAATCGAAACTGCGATCCTATGACTGTGATGTCCGCTGCCCTAACCACTGGGCTATTGCACCTCCATGTATGATATAAGAGAAATGAATTTAAAAAGTGCTTTGTATGTGTCACAACACTTCTTTTTTATGTACTTACTCCCACTGACCTTAGATCTTAGCTACACCACTCATTAAGAAGGTATGAGTTTGTTGTTGTGAATACTAGCCATGACCAACACACCGTTTTAAGAGCATGCTGGAATGGATTATCTAAACTATCTTTTATTAAAAGGTAGAACAGTGCTTTTTAAGTGCCACACTCGAATGGTGCTTTTTGCATGCCACCAGCATTGGTGCCAGTCAGGTGTCACTGGTATTGGCCATGACAATGATTTCACTTGACTCAACAGGTCTTCACAAGCAGAGCATATTGAGAAGACCTGTTGAAGACATGCTTTTCAAATACTATGTGTATGATATTGGCTTCAAATTTTGGCACAAAGCCAGCAATTTCGGGGTTAAGTCCACCTTGGTAAAATTTAAATTCAGAATGTCCAAGACATACGAAATGCCATAAGCATTGTGCCTGGTGTGCTAACGAGTCTGCCAGCTCACTGCTCATACTATGTGTATGATACTGAAAATATTTTTTCTCTCTTAGTACATATAGGTACAGGAGTGGGTGTGTGGTAAGTAGCTTGCTTACCAGCCACATGGTTCCAGGTTCAATCCCACTGCATGGCACTTTCGGCAAGTGTCTTCTACTATAGCCTCAGGCCGGCCAAAGCTTTGGGAGTGGATTTGGTAGACAGAAACTGAAAGAAGCCCGTCGTATATATGTATATGTATATATATGTGTGTGTGTGTATTTGTGTGTCTGTGCTTGTCCTCCTAACATTGCTTGACAACCGATGCTGGTGTGTTTACGTCCCTGTAATTTAGCGGTTCAGCAAAAGAGACTGATAGAATAAGTATTAGGCTTCCAAAGAATAAGTTCTGGGGTCGATTTTCTTAACTAAAAGTGGTGCTCCAGCATGGCCACAGTCAAATGACTGAAACAAGTAAAAGAGTAAAAGAGTAAAAAGAGTATACATTTATTTTGGGCTATTTTTATAATTGAATTTTATTACACTTCGTTTTAATAGATTATGGAAACTATAAGGTGATGCACAAGTACTAAACTCTGAGCACACAGCTTCTTGCAGCAGAAAGAGCTGTAAGCTAATGAAGTTGATTACATAATTCATGTTTATATTATTCTCTGTACTAACCTAATACTTCATTTTAAAGCATAGATATATTGAGTTTTAATGACAGGTTATTAGTATTGCTCTGCCAGTTGCAGAACACACACCACAACAAATAATTGGAGTCTGGATAGCTCTCCAGCTGGCCAGCTCCAGTCAAACCATCCAACCCATGCCAGCATGGAAAACGAATGTTAAGTGATGATGACAATGATGATATATACTTATATGTATATATCTATCTATCTATCTATCTATCTATCTATCTATCTATCTATCTATCTATCTATCTATCTATCTATCTATCTATATATATATATATATATATATATATATATATATATATATAGAATGGTTGTATACTGTCAATCTAACGTGACGGTAGGGGATTACACCACCGCTGTTTAGCCCTAGGAAGCATCGACGCTTCCTGATGGCTTCGACACATTTTTTCCTGTGTCCTTATATATATATACATATACACACACACACATATGTATATATGTATATATGTGTGTGTGTGTGTGTATATGTATATATATATATATATATATATATATATATATATGGGAGAGAAAGAGACAGACAGAGTGTAAGTGAGCAGGAGAGATGGGCAGATATACATAGATAGATATTTATTGTATTTTTTCAGCAATTTCTAGTTACTTTTTAATGTTATTATTGTTCTTGCTTCAGTTTGTCTCTTGGGAACTTGACTTCCTTTGGTCTATGCACACTTACTTATTTATTTGTTTATATATTAATTAATTTATTTATTCTATTGATGTTGTCGCAACCTTGTATGAAGGTCAGCTATGTTGAACTGTACAGTTAAAGATCCTGTGCTACATATTAAGATCGGCTGCTAATCTGTGGTTACTATGAACACACTTCGAAATACCAAAATTTTTCCCCTTGTCTGAAAGAAATTTTCATTAGGTTCTGAACCAGGAACAAGGAGGTTTTCTCAATAATAGTTTTACAGCATTGAATAAAACTCACTGCCGTAACCAGACCAGTTTCAGCAGCACAGTGAAGTGTTCCATTAACTTGTAGTTTCTAAGTTTTGGTATTCTCATTAAGAAATCTTCAGTATCTTTTATATAGGAAAGCATATCTCTTGTCCAATTAAGATCATGGGAGCCATATTGACACTTATAATTCACAAAAGGTTTAGCTGACATTTTATATCCATATATCAATATATGTAAAGAGAGTTTGTATGTGCGTATGTGCGTATGTTCCTTATGCATTCGGAAACTGAGCTGCTGATTTTGATGTATGGGGTATCAAAAGATTTAGTAATCTTTCAGCTACCAAATAAACTTTATTTTCATTTGCCTATTTTCATTCGCATATTTATCTTAACAACCAGCTTTAGTTATTTGAAAGGCACTGCTCTACAATGACCAGGTTTCAATAGAAAGTGAAAATAGTTTCACACTTTCAATTTGAACCAAAATTACAAAGTGTTGCATTACAAGAGTGATGATGTGTGAATAATGGAAATAATGTTTCTCCAAATAAGTCACATTTGCTCTATAATAAAAAAAGCAGCTAATCATTTATCTGTAAATATATATTGGGTCATCCCATAAGTAATGCAGTTTTTTTCAGTTGCGTGAACTAAAAGTCGGAAAGGGACAGGATAAACTACCTGCATCAACTTGCTATAAAAGCAGGTGATAATTTTACCTTGTACTTATTCTTAGTCAAGGTTTTGAAGAGTGCTGTTCAATTTTAACAGTTATTTTTTTCAAAGCTATAATGGAAGTTAGAAAGGAGCATATTTGGCATATTTTGCTTTATGAGTTCAATAAAGGCAGCAACACAACGGAAAGTGCGACGAATATCAAAGCAGTATGTGGGGATTGGATGATAAGCGTAACTCTGTTTCAATTGTGGTTCCAGAAATTCCGGCTCATCTTCTACAGCCTAGAAGAAGAGCCTCATCCTGGAAGATCCATAAAGCTCAACAATGACCTCCTGCAAACCCTGGTGGAATAATTCTCGAATGGTGATTTCTGTATGCAATTCTGTTCTTTGACTACAGCATTAGAGCATTTTAGCTCTTATTTCTAGCAATGTAGGTGTTTCTAACATTCTAGTCACATTTAGGGACGATTATAGTTTTCCTGTGTTGCTCTGTGTTTCTTTCAATTATTTTAAATATAACAAAGAATTTAGTAAAATAACTTAATTATCATTAAACTAGTGTTAGGAGCATAAATTGTGAGTAACATCTGGTGGAAGATTTTAATTCAAAACTTATGAAAGCAAGACATTTGTACTACAGAGCCAGAGCTGGCTTCAGCCAGGCTGGTTTCAAAAGGGTTAACATCCAACTTCCATGCTGGCATGGGTTTGATAGTTTGACAGGAGCCAGCCAGTTAGAAGACTGCACCAGGCATCTGTGTCTGTTTTGAGCATGGTTTTTTATGGCTAGATGCCCTTCCTAACACCAACCAACCAGCAAACCAATCCAGAGCAGACTGAGTGCTTTTTATGTGGCACCAGCGCAGATGAGGTCAGTTTTGGCATGGTTTTTACAGCTGGATGCCCTTCCAAATACCAACCACTTCACAGTGTGGACTGGATGCTTTTTTATGTGACACCAGCACCGGCAGGGTCACCAAGTAACTTGCAAAACAAGGTATTTTGAAAGGAGAGGGGACATTGGAAGAGGTGAATGTGTGTATAAAATAACTCTATGTATGTGGTGTGTGTGTATTTGTGTGCATGCGCTTGTATACATTGATTTGAATGTGGCCAGTTATGGAGTATATGCATCACTTTCTTTTATCTTTTACTTGTTTCAGTCATTGGACTGTGGCCATACTGGGGCACCACCTTGAAGGGTTCTGGTCAAATGAATTGACCCTCCCCACCCCCAGTGCTTATTTTTTTAAACTCCTGGTATTTCTTCAATCAATGTCTTTTTGCCAAACTTCTAAGTTACAGGGTTGAAAACAAACCAACACCAGTTATCAAACAGTGGTGGGGGACAAGCACAAGCACAACAACACGAACACACATATATACACACATACATATACATA
>NC_043013.1:35394702-35407202 GCF_006345805.1 Octopus sinensis | reverse complement strand
TAGATTTTAGGTATAATTATACTAATGTGTCCATCTGTTCTTATTTAATTAAATTCTATGTCTTTGTGCAGCTGAGGATTGCTCTGCATTTTAAATTGATGTAATGATTGCATTGTTCAATTAAATGGAGTTGCATGATACGATTGTACTGCATTACCTCTGGATATTTTGATATATATATATATACACACACACAAACATATTCATTCAGGAAATAGCAATAGATGGATTTTGGAATAATACATATATATTATCTTAACTCAATTTAAAAAGCAGTACATTTTATCTCGAATATAAAACATTAGTACTAATAAAATAGATTAATTCAGTCCCAATGTATTTTTCTATACACTTTTTTCTTCAAATTTAGTTTTATATATTTAGTATTGAAACAGATATGAAATATTGTTTTCTTCAAGAAGTATAAGGTCAATGTTATTTCCTTCAGAGGTGTGTAGTTGATTGATTTAAAGTTAGTACATTATGATTGAGTATTTTATTAATTGGAGAAAGAAACTGGTAGGAGATTAATTCCAAAGTAAATATAATATATGTAATCAGCTACCTCAATGCTATGTCTGCTTTGTAAAGAAATATCTTGACGTTGATTCGTTTATTTTTCAGTAGATTCTTTTCTGTTCTTTTCTACCCAAGGCACAAGGCCGGAAATTTTCTGGGGTTTGGGGGGGCCAGTCAATTAGATCGACCCCAGTACACAACTGGTACTTAATTTATCGACCCTGCATGGATGAACAACAAAGTCGACCTTGGTGGTATATATTTCACTAATGCTAAAATATGAAAAGCAAAGCTGACTTTGGTGCAATTTGAAATCAGAATGTAAAGATGGACAAAATGCTTAGCAGCATCTTGTCTGGTGTGCTAACAGTTCTGCTGCTTTCTGTTTTACCAAACTGTATAGTAATTCTTTCTACAATTGGCACAAAGCTTGAAATTTGGAAGGAAATAGCTACATCAACCCAAGTGCTCAACTACTTTTTATTTCATCAATGCTGGAAAAATGGAAGGCTAATTTGACTTTGGTAGATTTTTAGCTTAGACTGTAAAGACAAAAGAATTATCACTGCAACGCTATTTATTTCTTGCGAAAACCTGCTGAAGCAAGTGAAATCGTAGTTGTGGCTGATGCCAGTGTCACCTGACTGGCACCCATGCCAGTGGCACATAAAAGACACCATTTGAGCATGGTTGATGCCAGTGCTGCCAGTGCTGCCAGACTGGCACCCATGCTGGTTGCACATAAAAAGCACCTTTCGAGTGTGGCCAGTGTCAGTGCTGCCTGACTAGCACCCGTGCTGGTGGCATGTAAAATGCACTATTTGAGCATGGCCAATACCAGTGCCACCTGACTTGCTTCTGTGCAGGTGGAATGAAAAAAAGTGCCCACTACACTCTCAGAGTGGTTGGCATTAGGAAGGGCATCCAGCGGTAGAAACCTTACCAAATCATATTGGAACCTGGTGCAGCCACCCGGTTTGCCACTCCTAAGTCAAACCATCCAACCCATGCCAGCATGGAAAGCAGATGTCAAACGACAACGACAACGACAATGATGTTGATGATTTTGTCTGGCATGCAAATGACTCTGCTAACCCCCACCCTCTACCAGCCTTACCTCACTATACAACAACAACAAGCAGTTCTTTATACAGAATCATTTCTCTGTGAAAGTCAGTTGATGGATCTTTCCAACGTACCGTTTTAGTATCCCATCATCATATTTACTTTCTATATCAAAGAAAATTGTTTATATCAAAGAGAATGCTTTAATTTCTATCTCACTGTTTTGATTATGATTTACTGATTAAATCATTTATTTCTTCAAACAAATACATTTGCATTTCATATTAAGTAGAAAGTGAAATGGCTATGGTTCAGATAGTCGCTACATACATGACAAAGTAATAGTGACAACTAGTGTATCTATTCCAGCTGTAGTTATCATTGCTGATGGTAAATGATAAATGGTAACAATTAAACAAAAATAGAATTAAAAATAAAGTTAATTCTAAAACATACTTATGCATTAATAAATTCGTCTGAATTAATAAATCATTAATATAATCGTTTTAACATCTTTTTTTCCATATTTGCTTGGTTCAGATGGAATTTATGGAGGAAGATTTTTCTACAGCTGGATGCTCTTCCGGTTCCCTACTTGTGCTTGTTTTTAACCATGGTAATTTAATCTTCCATTGGAAGATGGCTAACCGTTAAAACTTGACCAGATAGGTGCAGGAGTGGCTGTATGGTAAGTGGCTTGCTTACCAACCACATGGTTCCGGGTTCAGTCCCACTGCATGGCATCTTGGGGGAGTGTCTTCTGCTGTAGCCTCAGGCCGACCAAAGCCTTGTGAGTGGATTTGGTAGACGGAAACTGAAAGAAGCCCGTCATATATATATATATATATATATATGTGCATGTGTGTGTGTGTGTGTGTGTATGTGTGTGTTTGTGTGTGTGTGTGTTTGTCCCCTCCAACATCGCTTGACAACCAATGGAGATGTGTTTACGTCTGCGTCACTTAGTGGTTCAGCAAAAGAGGCCGATAGAATAAGTACTAGGCTTTCAAAGAATAAGTCCTGAGGTCGATTTGCTCGACTGAAGGCGGTACTCCAGTATGGCCACAGTCAAATGACTGAAACAAATAAAAAGAAAAAAAGAGATGTGTCTTAATACCAGATTGGAAGCAAATGATACTGTTTTTATCATGGTGGCACTCATTTGTGACCATTATGCAATGTTATGGCAAAGTGGGACAAACAGAAATACCCACACATACATATACACACATACATAATACATGCATACATACATACATACATACATACATACATACATACATACATACATACATACATACATACACACAAACAAAAATACCCTGTTGTTGATGTTGAAATTCCAATGAAGTAATCTTGGATTTAGGTTAGAAAATGTTTCTTTTTCTATTGGCAAGAAATCTTGAAATAAAACTGAACAATAGCATACACAGAAACACACACACACACACACACACACACACACACACACACACATACACACACTCACACATGCACACACACATGGCTGTGTGGTAAGAAGCTTTCTTCCCAACAACATGGTTACGGATTCAGTTCCACTGTGTGGAACCTTAGGCAAGTGTTTTCTACTGTAGCCCAAGTCTCACCAAAACCTTGCAAATGGATATCGTAGATAAAAACGGGAAAGAGACCCGTTGTATATGTTTCTGTATGTTTGCATGTCTTTGTGTCTGTGTTTTCCCCCATCACCACCAGACAACAGGTGTTGGTGTGTTTACTTCCCTGTAATTCAGTGGTTCAATAAAAGAGACTGATAAAATAAGTAGAAGGTTTAAAACAATAAGCACTGGGGTCTATTCCTATTAATTTGACCAAAACTCTTGAAGGTGGTGCTTCAGCATGGCTGCTGTCTAATGACTGAAACAAGTGAAAGATACATACATACATACATATATATATATATATATATATATATATATATATATATTATATATATATATATATACAAAGTTAATCCAAACAAGAAAGCACAAAAAAACACAACAATGAGAGGACGTGGAACAAATATAGTATTATTGGACGCTCAGGAAAGAAGGAAAGAAGGAGGGTTTAACGTTTTGAGCGGAGCTCTTTGTCGGAAACATAGGAGAAGGAAAGATCCAGAGAAGGGAAGACAGAGGGAAAAAAATCGCCAACGGTACACACGCGGTCGTATATATATATATATAGATATAGATATACATACATATATACATATATATATATACATAATAGATATATATATGTATATATATATATATATATATATATACATACATATACATATATATACACACACAAACACACAAACATGTATATATATACATATACATACACACATACACACATATATATGATGGATTTCTTTCAGTTTCCACCCGCTGAACCTGAAACCAGATGGCTGGAAGCATATTTATGAACAACACCTATAAAAAAACCTGGGTGATATATAAAAACAAAAAAAACATAAGACTTGTGTTCTTCCGTTGTTTAGTATACCAGTGTCACACTTCAGGGTAACAACTACAATTAAAAAAAGTACCAGCATACTAAGTAGAAAAAGGCTCACTCGGAGACAATAGCAATGGCAAACAGATGATACAAGGATGAGGTAGAGGTGACTAGTGGGGTAACTTCATGAAAATAACAATAATAGGATTAGACGTACCAACGGAGTTAACTGAAATTAAATGGTGGGTGCCAATGGAATTAATGTACCATGCTTACAAGTCAATTGAAATATTTCTGGTTTTACTCAGTCATCACTCTCAAAGCCATCAGCATCTTTGTCATCACTGTCATTGCCATTGCCATCATCGCTACTGTTGTTCTTGTCACTATTGTCATTGTCATGTTGGCATCTACAATTCAATGCATGTATGGGTCATATGGATTTCAGTGGGGGTGGATTTTCTACAGCTGGATGTCCTTTGTGGCATCAACCCTCATTTGCTCCCATGCAAGGTTTTTTTATTTTCCAATGACTGGACATATCTTCATTGAAGACTGGAAACAAATGACACCACTTGTATGGTGGGGACACTCATTTACAACATACCTGTGATATTCAGACAAGAAGGCACAAATGCATCAACACACACACACACGGGCACATTCACATACCCAACTTTTTTTTTCTTCAGTTTGATGTTTTTTCAGAATGATATTATTATTATTATTATTATTATTATTATTATTATTATTATTATTATTTTTATTATTCATGTCACTGCTTGGAATCGAACTCAGAATCTTGGGGTTAGTAGCCTGCACTCTTAATCACTATGTCATATTCTGAGTTCAATTCCAGGCAGTGACCTGAATAACAATAATAATAATAATAACATTGAAAAATATCTTAGGAATGAGAACCCAGGTTCAAAATTTCCCCAAGACACCTGATGAAGGCTGGAGGGTATATCAGCCAAAACATTGTGTTAACCACAAACAAGATGAGGACAAGTATCCGTCAAATGTAAATAATGTAAATAAAGTAGTTCTTCTGTTTTGATAATTTGCTTTTTAAATGAAGGACAATGTCTTCAAATTTCAGGCTTTCAGCAAATTGTTTATTTATTGTGCCTGAAATGCTATGGAAATCTAAAGTTAAGTCATGTTCACCCATAACCCATACCGTTTTTAGCAGCACTACTGCAATGGCTTGGTGCAAATACTACCCAAGTTCTGCAACAAATTTGAGGTGAATCTAAATAACACATGAGAATATGAAGCAACTCTGGCCTCCACAGTTCCTAGCAGTGCCTATTGAGTCCCCCAAATGTTTTCTTGTGGAAACTAGGTCCCTCAATGAAAGAAAATGGTAATGCAACACAACTGCCAATCCATCCATTTGAAATGTCACTATGCATTTGGTCAATCGAGCTGTGAGAACATTTTGCTCTGCATTTCCACTGATTCTTTTGAACCCATTGGAGTCATCCTCCACCAACTATGTAATTGCTATTGATAATGTATTCTTATGATAATCTTCCTCCCTAACAAACCATTTCAAAAATCATTGATTTGTTGCATCATCTTGTATGTGTTATGATGCATTGAAGAAATTTTCTGTTATTATTCACACATCACGTCTCAACTTTTCTCTCCTCTTGGGAACAAGAAAACAAAGGGCAATAAATCATAATCCAGATTCAGTTTAATGTTTGCATAAAACAATATCACATCATTCGCCACTGTTTTCCTCCGGTTCCTGAGAGAATGGTTGTTGTTTTAGAAGTAGCAGCAACACTGTAATTTCTTGTAGAACATGAACCAATGGCCAAATTTATATGTTGCATATCACAGTTGCAAAATTATTTGATATATGATATGCAGATGTTCCCACGCTTGCTGTATGTATTGCAGAAGCTCTGTCAAAGCATCAGGGTTCTTTCATTAAAAATGTAACCTAACATTCATTTGCTGACCATCTATAACACCGAGGTAAATTTTGACAAATGATACTGTTGGATCAGAGACAGGCAATAAGCTCAGTTTACAGAAGGTAGCAAACAACATCTTTGAACTCTCCGTGTGTATACGCCAATACTTTTCTGAAAATCTGTTTCTTTCTACCTCTTAAGGTCCATGCCCTTATATATTCATACACTATGTGCAAAAGTACTTTTGCATACTTCAAACCAATAAAGATGCCACCTTAACAATGTTCCATATCCCTTCCATTACCATTAAACTTGTGTTGGTTATATGACTGTGACTAACGCGGCGAGCTAGCAGAAACATTAGCATGCCGGGCGAAATGTGTAGCTGTATTTCATTTGTCGGTACGTTCCAAGTTCAAATTCTGCCAAGGTCGACTTTGCCTTTCATCCTTTCAGGGTAGATAAATTAAGTACCAGTTACGCACTGGTGTCGATGTAATTGACTTAATCCCTTTGTCTGTCCTTGTTTACCCCCTCTGTGTTTAGTCCCTTGTGCGTGGTAAAGAAATATATATGACTGTGGCCATGCTGGGGGGGGGTCACTTTTAAGGTTTTTTTTTACCAAACTAATCAATCCTACTCCAGAGATATTCTACTAGAATATCTAGAGTGTGTGCTGTCTAGGGCAGCCCTTCTATTTTCTGCCCCCGGACCCTACAAAAAATACATATTGCCTACAGCAGACCTAAAAGTGGCACCCCTTTAAAAGTGCCACCTGGGAGTGGACCACCCCTACCGCCCCACCCACTAGCTATGCTAGTGAGCTAATTCATATACGCACCAAACTCTCCAGTCCTTTTCTCTGTCTCCTTCTCTCTGTGAATGTTTATATGTATATATATATATATATATATGTGTGTGTGTGTGTGTGTGTGTGTGTGTGTGTGTGTGTGGGTGTGTGTGTGTCTTGGTGATTGGCTTAGCGGTTAGGGCGTTGGAAACTCATGAATGTAAGACTGTGGTTTCGATTCCTGGACCAGGCAATATATTTTTTTCTTGAGCAGAAACACTTCATTTCACATTGTTCCCGTCCACATAGCTGGCAAGAATGAGTAATCCTGTGACAGATTGGTGTCCCATCCAGGGAGGAATATATATGTCAGAGAAACCAGGTTACCAGCCCTATGCTCCTTATGGAGTAATGAGGACTAAACACACACACACACACACACAAACAACCATACACACACAGAGATGCAAACAAGCATCACTAAGTATCTGTCTGCCAAAAATCCACTCCCGAGGTTTGGCTTGCCCCTGGGTTATGGTAGAGGACACTTACCCAAGGGGCTGTGCTGTGGGACAAAACCTGAGCATTCAGTTTTGGTTGGCATGTGAACATACATCTAGCTGTGTGTGTGTGTGTCTGTCTGTCTGTCTGTCTATCTGTCTCTCTATTGATGTATTTATTTCTCTTTCTCTCTCTGAGAAGGGATCTACAGAAGTTGGGAGTTGCAGAGGGGAGGACAGGGGACTGAGACTCCTGGTGATTTGCTGTGCTTGAAAAGCCACCTCAAGCTAAGTAAAAGCATGGCTGTCCTTGCATACAGGCTCATTCCTTGCAACCCTCTCCAGCTGAGCATCCCTAATCTTGTGGGTTCATAAGTGCTGATGTCGTGTAAAAAAGCACAAATACCAGTGCTGCATAAAAGCACACAGTAAAACTCTGTAAAGTGGTTGGTATTAGGAAGGGCATCCCAACCATAGGAACCATCCCACAACAGACATATAACCTGAACAGCCCTTCGGCTGGTCAGCTTCTGTTAAACCGTTCAACCCTTGCCAGCATGGAAAATGAATGTCAAACAATGATAATGGTAATGATATGTGTGTGTGTGTGTGTATCTTTATACACACACACATGTATATATGCATATGCATATATATATCTATATTTACATCTATCTATATTTATATCTATATCTATCTATCTGTTTACATATATATATATATACACCACAGATTTTGGTGAAGGTATTTAATTCTAATATTTAAAAGTCTTTAATTAAACCAACACTTCTCTTTCAAAGTATGAACAATGCACATTTTCCCAGCTTAGAATTCTGATAAGAACTTAAGTAAAGACGCATGAGAAAACCCAAGAATTCCTGTAGCAGGCCATTAACTTATGAATCGAACCATTAACATATGAATCAACTATGTAGAATGCTTTGCGACATAGCTACAGAATGTCCTTATTTGCCACTTTACCTCTTAGGAAGTAACAAATTTGTCCTGCTTTATTAGATGGAATGTTAAAGAAACAGTAAGCATTATCCTACTTACTCAGCTTTTGTGAAAGGCGAACATCTTATCAGATCTATCTTATAATATATTTAATCAATCAATCACTTATGTCAGATAACTCAGAAATATTTCTCATAGTAAATATCTGTCGTTTTTGTTTGATTATTAGTTTGGTCGGCTGGTGTAAAGTTGCTTCACTGTAGCATCATTCTCTTCTAATACAAACTTGCTTAACTGGATTATAAATGACATTACAAAGTCAACATTTGTTCTGTATCCTTTGCTTCCTTGGTGTCAACATCAAATGAAATTCATTTATCGTTTTATGTATATATATATATATATATATGGGTGTGTGTGTGTGTATATATATGTTTGGGTGTGTACGTGTGTCTTTGTCTGTCCATGTGTATGCCTGAGGCATGCCTATGTATACGTCTGCCTATATGTGCCTGCAATTATATCAAAGTATACGTGTGCACATCAGTATGCAATATTTATGTGTGTGTGTGTGTATATATATGTTTGGGTGTGTACGTGTGTCTTTGTCTGTCCATGTGTATGCCTGAGGCATGCCTATGTATACGTCTGCCTATATGTGCCTGCAATTATATCAAAGTATACGTGTGCACATCAGTATGCAATATTTATGTGTGTGTGTGTGTGTGTGTGTGTGTGTGTGTGTGTGTGTGTGTGTGTGTGTGTGTGTGTGTGTGTGTATATACATATTCATATATATAATTACATATATATATATATATATGTGCATATGTATATATATATGTGTGTGTTTATATGTACATATATACATATATATATATACATATATATATATATATATAAATGCATGCATGTGCACACATATATATACATATATATACACACCACACATTTATAAACGTATATATGTATATGCATACGTATATATATATATATATGTGCATATGTATATATATATGTGTGTGTTTATATGTACATATATACATATTATATATATATACATCCATACATCCATACATACATATATATAATATATATATATATATTAATATATATATATATATATAATATATAATATATACCCTTGTTTTCATATTCAACCAAAACTTTAAATGAATGTATATGAAAAATAAAGAAATCAAACCGAAAACGTAAGTAAACTCCACTGAAAATGAAGAATGGCAAAAAGAAAGAAATTAAAATATCGAAATTGCTGTTTGGTCGGGGAAGAATCATAGAGAATGAGAATTCCAAGAGTTAGATATCTCATTAAGATATACTATTATTTCCAGCGATGAGATAAGAAATAGCTTAGCGGTAACGTTGTGCAAATTTGCCCTTTGTTTTTTTGTTTTCTACACACACACACACACACACAAATGCATATATATATATATATATATATATATATATATACATACATATATATATATATATATATATATATATATATATGATAGATAGATATATAGAATGATATATATCTGTATCTATGTATACATATATAATATATATATATATATATATATATATATACACATATGTATATATGTGTGAGTGTATGTACATATCTGTTATGTGTTTGTTTAATCATTTTTATTTTCATTTTTAGTTTATACACCAAACATGGGATGTTCATTTAATAAATGGGAAACAATGAGCGTCTCCATAAATTATTCTTAGCGAAGAGTTGTTATACAAGGGCTAATGTAACTAGCAGTGCAGAACCGAACGGTATCATGTGCATATGCATTGATGGTACAATAAGCTGATGTTTATTTCAAGGGATTAGGAAGGATTATGGATTAATGAGGCTTTGAGTGCCATTTCAAAGCCATTGAAGTACTTTTATTAACTCCATTCATGTTTGAAGATTACTCTGTCATAGTTCTTCATAATCCCTTTAGTCATTCTGTCTAACTCAGTTTTCGACAATTCTTTGAAATTGATTTACTCGCTCCCACCTATCCTCCTCATTCCTTCCTTCCTTCCTTCCTTCCTTCACACCCATACATCCTGCCACACTACCCTGCCCCGCCACCACTAACCCCATGGCCATCGCCACTACCATGATCTTCATCATCAGTCATCATCACCGTCATCATTAACATCATCATCATCATCATCATCATCATCATTATCGTTATCAACATCGTCATTATCATCATCATCCTCATCATCATCATCATCATCATCATGATCTTCATCATCACCATCTTCATTATCATCATCGTCATCATCACCATCGTCGTCGTCATCATCATCTTAAACACCAACAACAACACCACTATCACCACCATTCTCATCACCATCATCATTATTATCATCATCATCATCATTATCATCATCATCGTCATTACTACCACCACCACCACCACCACCACAACATTTATGGCTATGAACTCCACTACATTGTTACCATTGCGACAACAACCATCATCATCATAACCATTAGCATCACTACCATCATCATTACCGTTGCCACCACCACCATCACCAGCACCAACACCATCTGCTTCCCCCTACGACTACCACCACCAACACCACTACCACCATCACAAACACCACAGATTTTTGCCATCACCACTTTGACGACAACTGGCCCCACCTCCTTTCACTCCTTGACTGCTTACCTTTTTTAAAAACCCACACCCCGAATAACACACACACACACATACTCACTGACAGATACACACACACACACTCATACACATACATGCTTTCCTACCTGCTCCTTTTATTATTATTGTTTTTTTTCTCCATATCTTCCCTCTTTCATCTCATTCATTTATTGTTGCAGTTAAATGTTTTCTTACAGTTGTTTGTAAGATGTGCAGTTTTACAGTTGCATCTGCTGCAAATAACAACAACAACAACAACAACAACAACAACAACAACAATAAATAACAGTTGAGTTGCAGGAGTTTTTTGACAGCTTAAGTGTCTACTGATTGCTTCTTGAATTAAATTGTGAAGAATGACAAACAATAGACTTACAAAAAAAAAAAAAACAAAATGAATAAATAGCTAAAAAAAAAAAAAAAAATTGCAAAGAGGAGAAACAGCGATAAAATAAAATTTTTAAAAAAATATATAGAATAAATGAATTTAAAACATTTTAAGAAAAATATGAAAGAAAATATTACATAAATAAAATATAAAAAGCATTCTAGCTTGAAAGACGTTAATGAACAAAAAAAACATGAGTTTATCAACGAGCATGTCTGGTTGTCTTTGCTTTCTGTATGTCAGTTTCTTATCATAAGCATATGTGCATATATCATTCTCATCAACGTCGTCGCTGTCATCATCATCATCATCATCATCATCATCATCATCATCATTATCGTCATCATTTTACATTTGTTTTTCTTTTATTTTTTTATGCTATGCTTGCATAGGGTTTTCTAGGTCTACTCGCACATTGTATCTCACCTTTGCTGTGGTCCTGTTTGACAGGGACTGGCCAGCTGGAGAGCTGTCCAGTCTCCGATTGTCTGTTTTGCCATGGTTCCTATGGCTGGATGCCCTTCCTAACACTAACCACTTTACAGAGTGTACTCGGGTTGGGGAGTGTTTTATACATGGGACCAGCACAGGGTTTTTTTTATGTGACACTGCTAATGGTGCCTCTACATTGCACCAGCACAAGTGCTTTTTAAGTGGCACCAGTGAGGGTGCCTTTTACATGACACCAAACTAATATTCTTTTCTACTCTAGGTACAAAGCCACGAATTTTGGGGGAGGGGCCAGTAAATTAGATTTACTCCATAACACAACTGGTACTTAACTTATTGACCCCAAAAGAATGAAAGGCAAAGTCGACCTTGGTGGAATTTGAATTCAGAACTTAAAGACAGATGAAATACCACTGAGCTTTTTGCCTGGTGTGCTAACATTTCTATTTCTTTATTGCCCACAAGGAGCTACACACAGAGGCGACAAACAAGGACAGACAAAGGAATTAAGTCGATTACATCGACCCCAGTGCATGACTGGTACTTAATTTATCGACCCTGAAAGGATGAAAGGCAAAGTTGACCTCGGCGGAATTTGAACTCAGAACGTAACGGCAGACGAAATACCACTAAGCATTTCACCCGGCATGCTAATGTTTCTGCCAGCTCGCCGCCTTGATACCACACCAATATTACACATCCATCAGACCATGCTTGACCCCATTCATTTTAACATTCATGCATTCAATGTATCCAGTAATCACGTTT
>NC_043013.1:35389702-35392202 GCF_006345805.1 Octopus sinensis | reverse complement strand
ATATATATATATATATATATATATATGTATTTATATTAGGGTAGAGCGTTTTCTCATTATTCCTCAGAATTTGAACTCAGAATGTAAAGACAAGTAAAATGCCATTAATCATTTTGCCCAGGGGCCTAATGATTCTGCTCGCTAACAGCCTTAAGGATGCTTATCAATAAGAAATTATTATTATTAACCAAGTTCAAATTTCGCCAGGAGTAAGTTTGCCTATTATCCTTTTTGAGCTCAATGAAATAAAGCACCAGTTATGTTATTAACTATACTTTTAACTAACCCTGTTTCCTCAAAATTACTGGCTTTGAATCTAAATCAGAAACCATCATCCTCATCTAACATCTGTCTTCTATGCTGGCATGGGTTGTATGGTTTTACAGGATCTAGCAAAGCTGGAGATCCACACCAGACTCCAGTCATCTGTTCTGACCAGGTTTCTATGACTGGATGCCCTTCATAATGTCAACCACTTTACTGAGTGTACTGGGTGCTTTTTATGTATCACCAGTACAGGTGCTTTCTTTCATGTAGTGCCAGCACAGATGTTTTTTTACAAGGGTGCGAGTGGCAAAATTGTAAGCAGATTTGAAGGAATACTTTGCAGTATTTTCACAAGCTCTTTACATTTTGGGTTCGAATCCCACTGATGGCAACTTTGCCTTTCATCCCTCCTGGGTCGTTAAGATAAAATGTCAGTCCAGGAAGGGGAACAGAAGTATCAGCTAACTCCCTCCCATTAAAATTGCTGGCCTTGTGCCAAAAATTTTAAATAATCATCATTATTATTGGCAGGTTGGCAAACTCATTTGCCTGTGGGACAAAATGCTTATTGGCATTTCTCTTGGTGCTTTACACCTGAGTTCAAATCCCACCAGGTGCATACTTGCCTTTCTTTCCTCTGAAGTCAAAAAATAAGTACCAGTCATGTAATGGGCAGATGTGATTGATGCCTTCAAAATTGCTGGCCTTGTGTCAAAATCCGAAACCATTATTATCATTATTATTCTTGCTGCTTGGAGGTCCTTCAGTTCTGAAGACAACGATGTCTATTCAAGTTGGTGCTGAGCGCAGTTGGCGACCTCACTGATGTAAAGCTGAGCAGCAGAGTTTTTCACCAATCAGACAAGGGACTGATGAGCTGGGTGCTGGAGGTACTGCAGGGGCAGCTGCAGCATGCATTGCTCAGTGCTCATTGACCCGTTGAGGATGCCTTGTTTTAATGGTTTCACAAGCTTGATGGAGATGGTCTGCCATTGGCTTTGATCCACAGCAAGAGCTTCCAGATCTATAAGATCTTTAAGAGGAGCATTACATCTGTAAGAGGAATATTACATCTGTAAGTGGAACAGATCTGTAAGAGAAACATTGCGTTTTCACAGAGTGGTAGTGATCTGATCTTTGTATCCCTTCCTCTGTCCTTCAATGGGTTGTTGGCCTTTGATCAGAAGACAATATGGGAGAGACAGAAGAGGGGCATTCCGAGCAGATGCCCAGTCCAGCGAAGTTGATGCTTAACAATAAGATACTCAATACTAAAAGAGATGCAGCAATCCAAAATGGTTCAATGTGGAACCATGTCTTCCCACGAGATTCCGAGGGTGCATTATCTGGCAGAATTGTAAGCACGCCGGGCAAAATGCTTAGCAGCATTTCGTCTGTCTGCACTATATTGGTTCAAATTTCACCAAGGTCAAGGTTTATCTTTCATCCTTTTGGGGTTGATAATTTAAGTACCAGTTGAGCACTGGGGTTGATGTAATCAACTAGTCTCCTCCCCACTAAATTGCAGGCCTTTTGCTCTTAGTAGATAGGATTATTATTAAGGTGGCAAGCTGTCAGAATCGTTAGCATGCCGGGTAAAATGTTTAACGGTATTTTGTCTATGTTCTGAGTTCAAATTCCACCAAAGTTGACTTAGCCTTTTAACCTTTCAGGGTTGATAAATTAAGTACCAGTGAAACACTGGTATCAATGTAATCAACTAGTCTCTTCCCCAAAAATTTCAGACCTTGTGCCTTTAGTAGAAAGGATTATTATTATTATTATATTATTATTATTATTATTATTATTATTATTATATTATTATTATCATTATTATTATTATTATTTACTTTTAATCGGCATGTTTGTTACAGTCACTTGCCAAGAGCACACTCAGGATCCTGGGGCGAATGAAGGATAAGGGATGTTACAGTATGACTTAAAGCTTGGGGAGGGGAAGTGGCAAGGGTAGTAGTAAAATATCTTCATGTAATACAACACAGACATTTAAATTAATAGGGATCTTGTAAGTATATTGGGAGGTACTTATCAGCACAATATTTGGATTTCTCTGAGACATGGTTCTCCTGGGATATTATTATGATTCTCCTGGGATATTATTGTTATCATTGTTGTTGTTGTTGTTGTTATTATTATTATCATTACTATTATTATTATTGTTATTGTTATTTTTGTTATTGTCAATGATTATATTGAAAATATTAATAATGAC
>NC_043013.1:35382202-35384702 GCF_006345805.1 Octopus sinensis | reverse complement strand
TATATTTAATTGATGTAGTGTTGCCAGAAGAAAAATTTCTGTCATAACAAGGAACATTTTTTTCATATAATTTTACTTGGATCTAATGAGTCCTCGTTACCTGCAAGAATTTCATTTTACCCCACTTGGGGTAATTTTCCCCAGTTCACCAACCCCTATTCTAGATCATAAAAAAAGAAGAAATAGCAAAGGGGAGAAAAGAAAAAGGAAAATTATCTAGTTTTGTTTTTTGTTTCAGAAAGGGTGGTCATATACATCTTGTTTAATTTGATTTGCCATAAATGTTAGGGAAGAAAAAGTTTTTTTCTTTTTCAGAAAGTATCTGTATTACAAAAATACACTATCCCAAATACAACTCTAATTTACTGTTTCAAGAACTTGCACAATACATTTATAGATCCATAGAAACGAGAGCAAAGATGAGATGATTTTTTTTGATACATCATTATGAACTAATTCAAAATTCAATGACTAATACAGAGTTTCAATAATAAAAATGGTCTACCATCAAAGATAAAATTCCATTGGGATTCAGTATTATTTCACTAAGCTCCATAAAATAAAGATCAATAATATTCTGGACTCTGTTCAATTGACTATACCTTTTTCTTTCAGTCTATTTCTTTTGCTTAAAAAAATTCAGAGTTTTCTTCTAACATGTTCAAGAAATAGAATGGAATTTTATGGTTTGGATTATAAGGAAATTCAACCTTTAATATCCATGTTAAATGAAGGCATATGCTTCATGTGACTTTTAGGTAACTTTAGGATAACTTTCCAGGTCATTATTTTAGATTGTGGAGGCAACGAGCTGGCAGAATCATTAGCATGCTGGATGGAATGCTTAGTGGTATTTCACTGAGTTCAAATTCTGCCAAGATCAACTTTGCCTTTCATCCTTTTGGGGTTGATAAATTAAGTACTAATGACGCACTGGGGTCGATGTAATCAACTATCACCCTCACTCCAAATTTCAGGCCTTGTGCCTTTAGTAGAAAAGATTATTTGAGGTATCCTAAAGCAGTGAGCTGGCAGAATTGTTAGCATGCTGGGTGAAATGCTTAGCGGTATTTCGCCCGATGCTACATTCTGAGTTCAAATTCTGCCGAGGTCAACTTTGCTTTTCATCCTTTCAGGGTCAATAAATTAAGTACTAGTGGAACACTGGGGTCGATGTAATTTGCGACCCCTCTGCCCCCAAATTTCAGACCTTGTGCCTATAGAAGAGATTATTTTAAATTGCTTAAGGCAGTGAGCTGGCAGAGTTGTTAGCATGCTTGACAAAATGCTCAGCAGCATTTTTTCCAGCTTTCCATTTTGAGTTCAAATTCCACTGAGGTAGATTTTGCCATTTTGTTTTTCCTGGATTGATAAAATAAACTACCAGGGAAGTACTAGGGCTGATGTAATCAACTAGCACTCCAACAAAAAATTTCAGACATTAGGCCTAAAAAAGAAAGACTTAGTTCATAGGTTAATTAATAAAGGTAATTCATTCTAAATCTTTATCTGCTCTAGGAAGTGCATCCAGCTGTAGAAACTCTGCCAGATCAGATGGAAGCCTGGTGCAGCCTACTGGCTTGCCAGACCTCAGTCTAATCGTCCATTCCATGCTAGCATGGAAAGCAGACGTTAAATGATGATGGTGATGATGATTGCAAGATTTTGTTGGGTGTGAATAAAAATGTGTTCCACAGGGAAAGTTTAATCCTTTAGCATCCAGGTTACACAGTCAAAGGTAATGCTTATTTATTCACATTATTTTGATTTGCTTTTCTTTCTTTCAGGGTCAATTAAGCAAGTACCAGTAATTCACTGGGGATGATGTAATCAACTTGCCCCCTCCCCACAACTTCCAGGCCTTATGCCAATTGTAGAAAGGATTATTTTGATTAATCATGCATTATCTTGTAGCTTTGAGATTTCAATTGTTTGCTTGTTTTATTGTTAGAATGGCCTTGTAGGATAAGTGCAAGATGCCAGATCAGGCTTGTTTGAACATAAAACAGGTAGAATATTTGAGCTGGATATGGTTGGTTTGAATGCTAATGGGTTAAACAATTCTGAAACATATCTGGAATTGTTGTTATAATTAGCATGTATTAAACCACCCCCCACTGCATATTCCCATTAAATTTTTAATCAATTTGGATTGAAGAGTTGCCTCCCTCACCTGTTTTGACAACATCTTTCGCTTCATTTTCTTTTTCTTATCTCTTTTACTTGTTTCAGTCATTTGACTGCGGCCATGCTGGAGCACCACCTTTAGTCAAGCAAATCAACCCCAGGAATTATTCATTGGAAGCCTAGTACTTATTCTATCGGTCTCTTTTTTGAAGAACCGCCAAGTTACGGGGATGTAAACACACCAGCATCGGTTGTCAAACGATGCTGGGGGGGAAACACAGACACACACACACACACACACACACACACATGTATACATATACATATATATACGGTGGGCTTCTTTCAGTTTCTGTCAACCAAATCCACTCAC
>NC_043013.1:35374702-35377202 GCF_006345805.1 Octopus sinensis | reverse complement strand
TAAGGAATTTTGTTAAAATCGTCGTTCGACTCCATTCTTTCATTTATTTATATATATATATATATTCTTGTGTGTAGAGCATAGTTAACTGATGACTGTTGAAAATCGAGAAATCATTGACCTAGCCACTGTTTCACCCTACTGGCTCTCTTTAGCTGTGTGTACTGTCCATCTCATAGCCTAGGCTATGATATGTCTCAACCCCGACCATTCATTTGCATAAAAAGTGCTGAACTTATAATATATATCCTAATTATTCATGGTGAACAGGTTACTGATTTGCTGTTAGATGAGAATAATATTAATTTCATAATATGTCAAAGAAGGCTTTCTAATTCAAATTATATTACATTTTCAGCCTTGCCTAAGTGAAACCCACTTAATATGGTCACCTTTGAAGCCACCATAGATTTCTCTTTGGCAAAGCTACGAATGATTGCTATAATATAATTTGAATTATGAAGCAATGTTTGTTACAATTTGGATTTTTCTGGTTCCAAGTCAGCAATCATTTCCAATAAATTAGATATTAATTCTTGTAGTTTATCCCTACTCAAACAGACCTATGACAGCATAAAGAATGGTCAAAAAGCTAGAAGTGTTTCACTGACAATGTGTTCAAGACACATACACCTTGCTTAACTGAGAACCACACTGCATACTTCAACACACAGTAGTCAACCAAAGGAGTGTAGACTATCAGCTGAGACGTCTTACATATTCTTATTTCTTTATTGCCCACAAGGGGCTAAACATAGAGGAGACAAACAAGGACAGACAAAGGGATTAAGTCGATTACATCGACCCCAGTGCGTAACTGGTACTTAATTTATCTACCCCGAAGGGATGAAAGGCAAAGTCGACCTTGGCAGAATAAGAACTCAGAACATAGTGGCAGACGAAATACCCCTAAGCATTTCGCCTGGTGTGCTAACATTCCTACCAGCTCACTACCTCCCACCTTTTACATATTCTGTACCCTCCTGTTAGCTTCTATTTACTTGCATGCTATGATGGTATTGAGAGTGGATGCAGCCAAATGGTGGCATGGCATTCGCATACCAACAATGGTTGGCATAACCACTGCTGTTGCAAATCTTTTTGTCCTTGTCTACTACTTTTATTTTTCTGATTGTAATATATATATATATATATATATATATATATATTGATTTCAAATCTTGGCGCAAGGTGAACAAGTTTGCGGGAGAGAGAAGTGCTCAAATGGAACTTATTTTACCAACTCCAAAAGGATTAAAAGCAATGTTGACCTCAGCAGGATTTGAACTCATGATGTAAAAGGACTGACGAAATACCACTAAACATTTTGCTCGGTATGCTAACAATTTTGCCAACTCATTACCCTTGTTCTGAATACAATATGTATTGATTTCAAAATTTGGCACAAGGCCAACATGTTTGAATGAGAGGTCTAGTTAATCCCATCAACGCCAGTGCTCGACTGGTATTTATATTATAGACCCCCAAAAGGATAAAAAGCAAAGTTACCTTCAGTGGAATTTGAACTCTGAATGTAAAGACAAGCAAAATTCTTGCTAAGCATTTTGCCCAGCATGCTATTTTGTTTTCTCCTGGAGTCTCTTCTTATAGTAGAAGAAAAAGCTAAGGTTCTTTGGCTGCTCTTTCTAAACT
Organism: Octopus sinensis; assembly: GCF_006345805.1. Taxonomy (NCBI): domain Eukaryota; kingdom Metazoa; phylum Mollusca; class Cephalopoda; order Octopoda; family Octopodidae; genus Octopus; species Octopus sinensis. Next base: position 35,375,549 of record NC_043013.1, on the reverse strand, counting down.
TCGGCATGTGGTAAAGCAAATCTTTGCTGAACCCTAATTATAATTATACTCGTAATTATAAAATATTGTCTAAATTTACCGAAAAATGGTCCTTTTTCATGCCAAATTCTACCTGGTAGAATTATTAATTACTAGTTAATTAATTAATTTTATACTTAATTATTATTGATTATATATATATATATATATACGATATTTACCATGTGAGGTACAATGAAAAAATATGAGAAAGATATGGTATATACTTTTTTTTTAGCAGGGGTTCTTTGAGACGTGTAATTTATTTTAAGGGTTATGCAATGGTGAAAAAGTTTGAGGAACGATGCTGTGGAGATTTAAGGGAAGTACATATTTGAAGAGGTCTGCCCAGCTGGGACCTTTGCCTCTCCTAAAATTTTGTCATCAAAGATCTTTTAACGGAAAATTGCATGTTTTCATGACGTTTGCAGTAAGCACACGTGTGTGTGTGTGTGTGTGTGTGTGTGTGTCTGTGTGTGAGGTGGTTAGTCAGTAACATTAATCCCAGTGCTCAATTGGGGCTTATTTTATCGATCCCATGGGAACGAAAAGTAAGGTGGACCTTTGTAGAATTTCAAACGAGAATTTAAAGATGGACAAAATACTTCTAAGCATTTTATCTGGTGGGCTAAGGATTCTGCTTTCTTGCCTCATTACTACTACTACTACTACTAATATCACCACCACCACTACAACTACCACCACCACCACCACCACCACCACTGCCACCATCACTACCACCACAACCACCACCACTACTTTTAAAGATAGTTTTATTTTTGTTATTGCTACTATGACTGTTATTATTGTTATTATTATTATTATTATT
>NC_043013.1:35364702-35369702 GCF_006345805.1 Octopus sinensis | reverse complement strand
AGGTGAACTGTGATATGGCGAGGGATTACTGCACAATCTGTAACTGGAACAGTAAGAATGTGCAAGGCTTTTCCCAAGTTTAAAATATGAATTTCTCTTTCTTATCTACATTCTAGCAAAGGAGCTTGGTATCTTTGTTAGAAATCAGCTCCCTTCTTTACGGAAGATATTTATCAATTAAAAACAGAAGGGAACACACATGCATGTTTGTGAAAGTTTGTGTTTGTGTGCATGTCTATGTGTGTGTGTATACTTACATATAAAACAAGACCATACTAGAGGATGAAAATGCATACACATACACAAATGTGTATATATAAATATACATATATATATGTGTGTGTGTATATATATATATATATATATATAAAAATATATATATAAAAAAAAAATATATATATATATATATATTTATATATATATATATATATAAAAATATATATATATATATATATATATATTTATATATAAATATATGTATATATATAATTTTCTTTTTCAGAATGAGATAAAAAACTAAGGCTATGAAGATTTTAGAACATTTATAAATAGAATGTCTTACAGCTGTTTCTAGGATATTTATTATATCCCTTCATCAGAGACAGTGTGAGAAAATGGTTAAGTAATAGTTAATTTAGATAAGATACGAAATAGAGGGTGAAGTGGAGGAATGAAAATAGATGTGAGATATGCAGGGATATTGCATTTGTAGATCCATTATTTAGGAAGAATATATTTATGTACATATATACATAAAGATATGTATGTATGTACATGTGTCAGTGTGTATACGAGAGGTGTTCCTGGTAATTAATTGAGCCTCATATATTTTCTTTCTTCCAAAGCTGGGAACTTTGCAGCACCCTTTCATACATACATATGTATGCATGAGAGTGTGCTATATCTATATCTATGTCTGTCTGTCTGTCTCTTGCTCTCTTTCTCTCTCTCTCTCTCTCTCTCTCTCTCTCTCTCTCTGTCTCTCTCTGTATATGTATATATATATGTTCTTTTATTATTCTATTTGTTTTTTTCAGTCATTTGACTGTGGCCATGCTGGGGTACCACACTTAGTCAAGCAAATCGATCCCAGGACTTATTCTTTGTAAGACTAGTACTTATTCTATCAGTCTCTTTTGCTGAACCATTAATTTACGGGGGGTGTAAACACACACACACACACACACATATATATACACGATGGACTTCTTTAATTTTCTCTCTACCAAATCCACTCACAAAGCTTTTATCAGCCTGAGGATATATAAGAAAACACTTGCCCAAGGCGCCATGCAGTGAGACTAAACCCGGAACCATGTGGTTGGTAAGCAAGCTGCTTACCACACAGCCACTCCTGCACCTATATATATTTAGATAGACAAATATATGGGTAAGCAGAGAGATAGCTAGATAGATTGATAGACAGACAAACAGACAGATAGATATATGAAATGTACAAAACACTTGAAACAAATATCAAGAAAGCCAATATTGAAAGGGGTTCCAGTTGGAATTTTACCAATAACTGTTGAGTGAATAAGGCATATTCTTACAGATATATTGTTTTAGCAAAGAATCCCTGAAATATAATTGTATGTGCTCGTACACATGTGTATATGCATGTATACGTGTGTGTGTGTGTATGTGTGTGCATGCATAATCTTTGTCTGCAATAATGCAACTTTGGGTCCACACCAGTTTTGTGTTCTGCACTAATCTTGTCTAAAGTCTGTCTTTCATTTTATAATCTTGACAATTATAATGCGCACAACATACCAAGTTCAACCTTCAGAACACTGCGAGATGTGTAAACATGATTAATGAAAGCAAATGTAATAATTTCAGACCTATTCAACCCATGCTGTAAAAAAAAGAAATGCGAAAATGAATTAGAATGACTCTGATGTCACTGATGATGACAATGATGATGGTAGTGATGGTGGTGGTGGTGGTGGTGGTGGTTTTGGTGGTGATGTTACTATGAGTGTAGTTATTTAATTCAAATTTTAAAAAAAATATTTTTTAAGAAAATGATTTGCTCAAATTACCAAGAATGCTGAGGCAAACAGTTCAAAAGGAAAACACTAATAGCAATATTTGTTCAATAAAGCTGGTTAAGATGTTGATGATTAACATTCTAGTTGCAGAAACGATAATGATAATAATAACAACAACAACAACAACAACAACAATATTAATAATAATAATAATCCTTTCTACTATAGAAACAAGACCTGAAGTTTGATGGGGAGGTGGGGCCAGTCGATTAGATTGACCCCAGTACACAACTAGTACTTAATTTATTGACCCTGAAAAGACGAAAGGCAAAGTCGACTTTGATGGAATTTGAACTCAGAATGGAGCAATGGGCAAAATACTGCTTAGCATTTTGCTCAATGGGCTAATGATTCTGTCAGCTCACCAACTTAGATAGTAATTATAATAATGATAATAATGATAATAATAATAACCTTTTCTACTATAGGCACAAGGCCTGAAATTGTGGGTGAGGGGAATAATCAATTACATTGACTCCAGTATGCAACTGGTACTTAATTTATCAACCCTGAAAGGATGAAAGGTAAAGTTGACCTCAATGTAATTTGAACTCAGAACATAGCAACAGGACAGGAAAAATATTGCTTATCACTTTCTCCAGTGTGCTAACGACTCTACCAGCTCACCACCTTAAATATAAGGATAATAATGATGCCCTGATGCAGTATCAGGCAGTGGCTCTCATGGTTTCTCATCTTAACTGATTGCAAGTGTTAATATGTTTTGTCTTCAAATAAAAGATGGGTTACAGCAAATATCCTGCTCAGTATCACAGATTTGCTTGTCAGTTGCTTGCCCTCAAGCATTTTACCCAGTTTGCCATTATCATCATCATCATCATTTAACGTCCACTTTCCATGCTAGCATGAGTTGGACTATTTGACTGAGGGTTGGCGTACCAGATGGCTGCATCGGGCTCCAATCTGATCTGGCAGAGTTTCTACAGCTGGATGCCATTCCTAATACCAACCACCCCGAGAGTATACTGGGTGCTTTTACATGCCACCGGCATGAGGGCCACTCAGGTGATACTGGCAATGGCCACACTCAAATGGTGTTTTTTATGTGCCACCTGCACAGGAGCCAAACCAGCGGCACTGGCAACAACCTCGCGCAAATGTTTTCCATGTGCCACCGGCACAAGTGCCAGTAGGGTGACACTGGTGACAATCACACAAGAATGGTGCTTTTTACGTGCCACCGGCATGGAGCGTACCAAATAATAATAACAATAATAATAATAATAATAACCCTTTGGTGACCGGAATGTTGGGCTCAATCTCATTGAAATTTCAAGACTTTTTAAGGCAACTGGAAATCCCATGCAAGATTGATGTCTTGCAAAAAGCAGTCTCATTGGGCACAGCTCATATCTAACGGTAAGTATTATCTGTCTGAGGTCCTTGTTGTGACTTGACAGATGACTCCAGAGTATTTTTACCTACACTGTGTTATGAAGGAATAATAATAATAATATTAGTAATAATAATAATAATAATAATAATAATAATAATAATAATAATAATAATAATGCCCTGATGCAGTACCAGGCAGTGGCTCTCATGGCTTCTGATCTTAACTGATTGGAAGTGTTATCATGTACATTGTTTTGTCTTGGTATAAAAGATGGGCTACAGCAAATATTCTGCTCAATACCACAGATTTGCTTGTCAGTTGTTTGACCTTAACCAGTTGAGCATGTCCCTTAGTGGCTGACGATATGTGCATCTCTGATCACGAGCAGAAGTAGTGGGGGAGCATCATAGCCATGTGTTGAGAGGGATTCTTTGGGGTTTGAATATTTCACCTCTGGAAACATGGGTGTTTCTTTCAACATCCTTAAACAACCCTTATTCAGGGACCGTTTGAGCGGGATGGGCTACTCAACCTGAAGAAAATTCTAACTGGGCCCCACCTGCAAGGTCATGTGCTGTTTATCTTGATATGAGATCACCATGTCGCGCACATATGGTTGTGATGCATGTGCCTGGTGTACCTTTATCAGACGGGTAGTCATGATGGGTATATTGGGCTTCGTATATTTTACCCCAGTGTCACTTTGATGGCATGAACTGCTCTCTCACTCAATAATAATAATAATAATATTAATAACAACAACAACAACAACAATAATAATAATAATAATAATAATATTAATAACAACAACAATAATAATAATAATAATATAATAATAATAATAATAATAATATTAATAACAACAACAACAACAATAATAATAATAATAATATTAATAACAACAATAATAATAATAATATTAATAACAATAATAATAATAATAATAATAATAATAATAATTGTCACAGTTGCACTGGGAATGATAGCAAAAGGAGCTGATTCCTACCTAGCTCAGATTCCAGGAAACCCCAAAATGGCAGAAATTCAAAAGATAGTGCTCATGAAAACTGCTCATATCCTACGCATTATACTTTCTATGTGATCTCAAGTTTTAAAACAAACATAGTTTTCTTATGGTTTCTTAAACATTCTCTAGAACAACACTATGTACAAAACCAAATATATGGCACCCTAGGCATAACACCAACATTAACTTCTAACTTGTTGTTTCTTGATGTCTCTGGGTGAGACTTAGAGCAAACTTGTACAAATGTAAAGCAAAAGTCAAGCATAAAATAATGATGATGATGATAATAGGGTATCAAGCAGGCAGAATCATTAGTATGCCAGGCGTAATACTTAGTGGCATTTTGTCTGCCGTTACATTCTGAGCTCAAATTTTGCCAAGGTCGACTTTTCCTTTTATCCTTTTGGGGGACGATTAAGTAAGTACCAGTTACGCACTGGGGTCGATGTGATCAACTTAATTCCTTTGTCTGTCCTTGTTTGATTCCTCTATGTCTAGCCCCCTGTGGTCAATAAAGAAATAAATAATAATAGTAAAAATAATAAATAATCTTTTCTAC
>NC_043013.1:35347202-35354702 GCF_006345805.1 Octopus sinensis | reverse complement strand
ACAAATCAACCCCAGGACTTATTCTTTGTAAGCCTAGTACTTATTCTATTGGTCTCTTTAGCTGACCTGCTAAGTTGCGGGGATGTAAATATTTCTTCTAATATATAATACCTATACATCACCTCCAACCTTCCAATACACATATATATATATAGGTGCAGGAGTGGCTGTGTAGTAAGAAGCTTGCTACCCAATCACATGGTTCTGGGTCCAGTCACACTGCGTAGCACCTTGGGCAAGTGTCTTCTATTATAGCTTTGAGCTATATATATATATATTCAACAGGCTTCTTTCAGCTCAAGGCTATAATAGAAGACACTTGCCAAAGGTGCTACGCAGTGTGACTGAACCCAGAACCATGTGATTGGGAAGCAAGCTTCTTACCACACAGCCACTCCTGCACCTATATATATATGTATATTAGAAGGTTTGGAGGTGATGTACAGGTATTACATATTAGAAGAAATATGGTACTAAGAAATCTGTAAATATAAAACCATCCAGATTTCTGAGTACCTTATTTCTTCTAATACATATGTATATATGTGTCGAGTGGTTAGAGCATCAAGCTTATGATCGTAATGTTGTGAGTTCGATTCCCAGACTGGTATGCATTTTGTGTTCTTGAGCAATGCCAGCCCTCTTGCCCTGAGTGGATCCTGTGCTGGTGGCACATAAAAAGCACCATCTGAACGTGGCTGATGCCAGTGCTGTCTGATTGGCTCCCCTGGTGGTGGCACGTAAAAAGTACCTACTACACTCTCGGAGTGGTTGGTGTTAGGAAGGGTATCCAGCTGTAGAAACACTGTCAGATCAGACTGGTGCCTGGTGCAGCCTCCTGGCTTACCAGTTCTCAGTCAAATCATTCAACCCATGCTAGTATGGAAAATGGACATTAGATGATGATGATGATCATCATCATCATCATATACATATATAACATATATATGCATATCTGTACACATGTGTGTGTGTGAGTGTATGTGTGTGTGTGTGTGTGTGTTGTGTGTGTGTGTGTGTGTGTGTGTGGTGTGTGTGTGTGTGTGTGTGTTTGTGTGCATTTGGTTTTCTCCAGTTCCAGTCTTCCAGTTCCACACACAAAACTTTGGCTGGAACTATAGAAGAAAATATTTAGCCAAAGTGCTGTACAGTGGGATTGAACCCCTATGCACATGGTTGGGAAGCAATAACATTATGCTACAAAGTCAACATGAAATTTGCTTTCTGTTAGGTAAACAAATAGAACAAGCAATGCTTCGTGACTTCATTAAGGCACACCTGAACATTTGTTGTTCATGAATAGATGCAATGATATTTCAATTAATAACTTAGTTGTTAATTATCTAGCATCTTAACCTCTAATCAACTGTGCTTTTGATTATACAATACTCTTGGCTAATTAATGTTTTTTGCTTAATAATAATCACATCTGGTCTAAATGATCCATAACAGTGAAACACCTGGATGAATAAAATTGAAATAGATGGAATGAGAAAGAGAGAGAGAGAGAGAAAGAAAGAGAAAGCATGAGTGGGAGTGGGTTGGAAAACCCTTTATATCTGATTGGATTCAGTTTTAGCCCTGTTATGGCTGCGTATTCCTCATTATTCATGTCTTGTTTCCAAACTACCTGATTCTGAGTTCAGTCTCACTGAATGGCATCTTGGGAAAATGTCTTCTACTATAACCCGCGGCCAACCAAAGTGAATTTGTGAGGCAGGAACTGAAAGAAGTCCATTATATATGTATATGTGTGGGTATATATATATATATATATATATATATATGGCTATTTCTTGCTGAAGAATCTGAGGGCCTATGGAAGATTGGCTTGATTTAATTTAATCAGGTTAGTTTACCATTAACAGCAGATGAAACGGTGCATCGTACAAGAAATTACAGGTAAATGTTTTTTAATTTTTTTCTCCTGTTATGGAATTGATCTTTATTTGCGGTTGAAGCTTTGGCTGTTATTTCTAGGGGGTGAATGGCCTATCATGGCCGTTCCTTGATTGTTGATGTTGAACTTAAAAATGGTCTATGACTATTTAATTTTTTCCCACTAGGCCGCTGGTGGCAAAAAAGAGTTCTACAAAATTTTTTTGATACCCTATATTGATTAATTATGAATTTTCTGGTTAATTCCGTAATGGAATCGACGGCTTATATTATTTGCTGCCGATAAATTTGGCGCGAGTGCGACGATTTGAAAATTTTAGGTCAGATATTACCTTGGCAGGGTCGGAAATGCCTCGTGAAAATATCTGTTCCGACTGGCTATTTCTTGCTGAAGAATCTGAGGGCCTATGGAAGATTGGCTTGATTTATTTAATCAGGTTAGTTTACCATTAAACAGCAGATGAAACGGTGCATCGTACAAGAAATTACAGGGTAAATGTTTTTTAAATTTTCTCCTGTTTACGGAATTGATCTTTATTTGCGTGTTGAAGCTTGGCTGTATTTCTAGTGGGTGAATGGCCTATCATGGCCGTTCCTTGATTGTTGATGTTGAACTTAAAAATGGCCTATGACTATTTAATTTTTTCCCACTAGGCCGCTGGTGGCAAAAAGAATCTCTAAAAAAATTTTTTTTGCTACCCTATATTGATTAATTATGAATTTTCTGGTTAATTCCGTAATGGAATCGACGGCTTATATTTATTTGCTGCCGATAATTTGGCGCGAGTGCGACGATTTGAAAATTTTAGGTCAGATATTACCTTGGCAGGGTCGGAAATGCCTCGTGAAAATATCTGTTCCGACTTGGCTATTTCTTGCTGAAGAATCTGAGGGCCTATGGAAGATTGGCTTGATTTAATTTAATCAGGTTAGTTTACCATTAAACAGCAGATGAAACGGTGCATCGTACAAGAAATTACAGGGTAAATGTTTTTTAAATTTTCTCCTGTTTACGGAATTGATCTTTATTTGCGGTTGAAGCTTGGCTGTTATTTCTAGTGGGTGAATGGCCTATCATGGCCGTTCCTTGATTGTTGATGTTGAACTAAAAATGGTCTATGACTATTTAATTTTTTCCCACTAGGCCGCTGGTGGCAAAAAGAATTCTACAAAATTTTTTTTGCTACCTATATTGATTAATTATGAATTTTCTGGTTAATTCCGTAATGGAATCGACGGCTTATATTTATTTGCTGCCGATAAATTTGGTGCGAGTGCGACGATTTGAAAATTTTAGGTCAGATATTACCTTGGCAGGGTCGGAAATGCCTCGTGAAAATATCTGTTCCGACTTGGCTATTTCTTGCTGAAGAATCTGAGGGCCTATGGAAGATTGGCTTGATTTAATTTAATCAGGTTAGTTTACCATTAAACAGCAGATGAAACGGTGCATCGTACAAGAAATTACAGGGTAAATGTTTTTTAAATTTTCTCCTGTTACAGAATTGATCTTTATTTGCGGTTGAAGCTTTGGCTGTTATTTCTAGTGGGTGAATGGCCTATCATGGCCGTTCTTGATTGTTGATATTGAACTTAAAAATGGTCTATGACTATTTAATTTTTTCCCACTAGGCCGCTGGTGGCAAAAAGAATTCTACAAAATTTTTTTTGCTACCCTATATTGATTAATTAATATATATATGTATATTTTTACTTTTTTAATAAAGTTGCAAAGACATCAGAAAAACTATTACTCAGAGTTTCACGTTCCCATTGTTGGACAGTTTGGTTGAGAATAGTACAAAATAAAATAATATAATAATAATAATGATAATGATAATGATAATATTAATAATAATAATAATAATGATAATGATAATGATAATAATAATAATAATATAATAATAATAATAATAATAATATAATAATAATAATAATAATATAAATAGAAGAAGAAGAAGAAGAAGAAGAAGAGAAGAAGAAGAAGAAGACAGAAGAAGAAGGAAGAAGAAGAAGAGGTATTATAATGATGATGATGATGATGATGATGATGATAATATTTCTTAGAGCAAGGTGTCCGGAAGACACTTGGCAAGGAATGGAAACAGAATTGAAAGAAGATGCTAATGAAAATGATAATAATAATAATAATGATAAAAATATAAATGAAAATAAAAATAAAATATTTTTTTGCTCCATTGTCAACCAAAACTGTCCAACGAACAGGAACATAAAACTCTGAGTAACAGTTTTTGTGATGTCTCTGCAGCTTTATTAATAAAGCATACTGATCTACCTCCAGTATTTGAGAATTATTTTTTCCACCTTGTTTCACATTTATGTCTTTACGCTGGAATCTATCTATCGATCTATCTATCTCTATCTATCTATCTATCTATCTATCTATCTATCTATCTATCTGTCTGTCTGTCTATCTATCCATCCATCCATCCATCCATCCATCCATCCATCCATCCATCCATCCATCCATCTCTATCTATCTATCTATCTATCTATATATATATATACAACACACACACACAAAGAGGTACCCAAAAGAAACAAGAATTTTGCAATATTGTTTTGTTCACTTCGTTTTACATGTTTACACTTTTATCGCCTTCAAAGCAATGCATCAATCCAGATGCATTTTCCACTGTTGGAAAAAGTGCTGGAACTCTTCCAAAGTGATGCCTTTTAATATCCCTATTACTTTTTTCTCCTCTTCTTCCAAATCGGCAAAATGTTCCTCTTTGAGGACTTTTTTCATTTGGCAGAACAAAAAAAAAATTGCCGGGACCAAGATCAACAAGTAAAAAATAAAAGTTTAAAGCTACTAGGATGGGATACTTCAGTTTCAGAAATATACAGGGTCAGCCACATTTGGATTCAGATTTGAAATTCAGGAAGTGAAGATGCATGGCATTGTGGTTAGGGTACAAAGCTGACAATTGTAAGGTCATGAGTTTGATTCCTGGTGGTACGTCAGGGATGGACCCAAGGATGGCAGGGACTGAGAGGCATGTTCCTCACTCAAGAAATAAAGTGCACCTTCCCAGACAATGTTATTACACCTGTTTTTTCTGGAGTTGTATTCCCTCGTGACCTTGTGCCCACCCTTTGGAAAGTTCCTGGGAGCGTACCTGCATGGAGTGTCCTTGAGCAAGACATTTTATTTCACGTTACCCCAGTCTGCCTCAGTTGGCAAAAATTACTTGTGCCTGTAATTGAAAGACTTACTTTTTCCACATTTAGTGTTTCATACTAAATCTCCTGAAGAACTACATTAACCCTTTAGCATTTAAACCGGCCGTATCCGGCCAAAAGTGTTCTACCTGTTTTATGTTCAAACTGGCCAGATCTGGTCTCTCACACCAGCCCTACAATATGGTTTCAAACATTAACAGCTACCTCATCAAAATCTCATAACTCCAAGATAATGCTTGATTAGTTCAAGGTAATGTGGATAAAAAAGGATTAATTTTGGCAGAATAATGCGAACACTAAAGGGTTAAGGGTATTTGTATCTCTAGGGTGCTCAGCCGCTTGCACAACAATTTCATGAGCAGGCAATTCATTTGATTGCATCGACTGGTGCACTCATTGTTATAATTAATGAAATGCCAGGTCAATCAGGACTTGTTTGACACTTCTAAACAAAATATCGGAAAACTAACTACCAGACTATTAGGATACAGAGAGATGTAAAAACCAATGCTAAGAGGAATCATACAACAGTACTTCTACATTAAAAATGAGTCTAATGTAACAAAATCTTAAAGTATAAGATTAACTGTAACATAACTGCTACAAAAACAAAACAAAAGAACATGAAACGCTGTGTGCACCAGAGCGTGGAGGGGAGCTTTGTATTGGAATTGAAAAAGTTTATATGAAACTAATGTCATGCTTTACTGACCATAGCATGACAGACATAGTAAAACTATATGTACTTTGAACTTACAGAGGGCTGGATTTTCACTGCTTGTACTCTATCAGCCTCAACACATTTAATGAGGATGAGCCAATAAAAGGAGTTTCTGCCTATGTTATCACCCAACTTGCTAGAAATAGCAGACAAATCATCCTCAGATTGTAATCTACCAGTTAATAAGGGAGGGAGACAGTAGATAATGTAGGCCACAGATATTATGTATGCATATATAACCACACACAAACACACATAAGCACACACAAACACATACACACACACACACACAAACACACACACACACACACTATTGAACCTGGTGAAGGGCCAGTTTACAGTAATAAATATAGAGTGCTATACTTCTTAGAGCCTGCTTCTTCTCTGGATTTATGTTTTTCTAAAGAATGCTATATATATATTCTTTTATTCTTTTACTTGTTTCAGTCATCTGATTGCAGCCATGCTGGAGCACCACCTTTAGTCGAAAAGATCGACCTCAGGACTTATTCTTTGTAAGCCCAGTACTTATTCTATGCGTCTCTTCTGCCGAACTGCTAATTTATGGGGATGTAAACGCACCAAAATCAGTTGTCAAGTGACGTAGGGGGGGCAAATACAGACACACATATATACACACATACACACATATGTATACATATACGACGGGATTCTTTCAGTTTCCATCTACCGAATCCACTCGCAAAGCTTTGGTTGACCCAAGGCTATAGTAGAAGACACGTGCTCAAGTTTCCATGCAGTGGGGCTGAACCCAGAACTTTGTGGTTAGCAAGTAAGCCTTTTACCACACAGCCATGCTTGCAGCTATGTATGTATGTGTATATATTTACAAATACCATTCGAGCATGGTCGTTGCCAGACTGGCTCCTGTGCAGGTGGCCCATAAAAAGCATCATTTGAGCGTGGCTGATGCCATTACTGCCTGACTGGCCCTTGTGCAGGTGGCACATAAAAGCCCCACTACACTTTCAGAGTGGTTGGCATTACAAAGGGCATCCAGCTGTAGAAACTTCGCCAGATCAGATTGGAGCCTGGTGGAGCCTTCTGGCTTGCAAGCCCTCAGCCAAACAGTCCAACCCTTGCCAGTATGGAAAGTGAACGTTAAACGATGATGATGATGATGATGATGATGATGATACATACAGAAAACAGATTCCATCACATCACATGCCAGAAGAAAAACTAAAAGTAGTTAATAGCTTCCACTACCTAGGTGACCAAGACTGTAGTGGGGGTGGTTGCTCTGAGAATGTAGCGTCTAGAATAAGAATAGTCTGGGCAAAGTTCAAGGAGCTCCTACCTCTGCTGGCAACTAAGTGACTCTTGCTCAGGATGAAAGGTAGACTGTATGATGAATGTCTGTGAACTGCTATGCTTCACAGCAGTGAAACATGGGCCATGATTGCTGAGGACATGTGTAGGCTTGAAAGAAATGAAGCTAGTATGATCCGGTGGATGTGTAATGTCAGTATGCATACATGACGGCGTAAATGCTCTGATAGAAAGTTGAGCATAAGAAGTATCAAATGTGGTGTGCAAAAGAGATAGCAGTGGTATCATTGTCATCATCATCAAATATCAACTTTTGCATGCTTTCTAGAGTTTATTTCTATATATATATATATATATGTATAGACACATATACATAATTA
>NC_043013.1:35332202-35342202 GCF_006345805.1 Octopus sinensis | reverse complement strand
TGATGATGATGATGATGACGATAATGATAATAAAACTCGTAAAATAGGGTGAAAGAAAACTTGTGTCAAACAACAGTTAATATAACAATAGCTATATTTCTTTTAATGTTGAGCATTTTTTAAAAATAAAATTTAAAACAATTTTTTTTATGTGGTGTATGTTTGAATTTGTGGTGTGTGTGTGTGACTCTATGACACTGTCTGTTTCAGATTTTGGGTAGTATTTATAGACTAGTATATAGTCATTAAAATTCAAGCCGTTTATTTTATGAAACCATGAGATTATTAATGATTATAATGCTTAATATCCATAGTATACAATATTATCAATAGCTCTTGTGTAACTCCTCTTCATGTTCTTCTCTATCTGACTATGTCTCTGTATTTTTCTAAATACAAGTATATATATATGTGTATATATGTGTGCATGTATGTATGCATGTTGTTTTATTCTTTTATTTGTTTCAGTCATTTGACTGCGGCCATGCTGGAGCACCGCCTTTTAGTCGAGCAAATCGACCCCAGGACTTATTCTTTGTAAGCCTAGTACTTATTCTATTGGGCTCTTTTGCTGAACCGCTAAGTGAAGGGGACGTAAACACACCAGCATCAGTTGGAAAGTCATTTTGGGGGGACAAACACAGACAGACAAACTTATACACACATACACATACATGTATGTATATATATATATGCATATATATATATGTATATTATATATATATATATATATATATATATATATATTATATATATATATATATATATATATAATATATATATACATATATACGACGGGCTTCTTTCAGTTTCCATCTACGAAATCCACTCACAAGGCTTTGGTCGGTCCGAGGCTATAGTAGAAGACACTTGCCCAAGGTGCCATGCAGTGGGGACTGAACCCGGAACCATGTGGTTAGTAAGCAAGCTACACACACATATACATATATATACATATATACACATATGGATATATATGCATATGTATACACACATATGTATATACATACATATATATATATATACACACACATGCATACATATAAATATATGTATAGATATACATATACATGTTTGTGTGTGAATGTGTGTTTAAGTAAATAGAATTATCAATTGTCCAATTGTATAGAATATGTGCACTCTCTCTCACGCACATACACACACATACTCTCTTTGACCTGCAGGCAAAAACACTAAATAAGATTCCTCATTTGGAGACAGCATATTAAAAGATAAATAGAATTATTTCATAAAAGAGCATTGGAAAGAAACAAGAATGGTAAATTTCAAATATTTCCAATATTTTTCTGATTCTGTTTAGCTTGATACACATGGTACTTTTGGTGCTGGTTTAAGGCTGACACGTGATGCAGAGAATGGTAAATAATTCTTGTGATATTGGCATGTCAAGAGGAATATCAGATTCCAAAGCTTGTGGCTGTGTGGTAAGAAGCTTGCTTCCCAACCACATGGTTCTGGGTTCAGTCCCACTTCATGGCACCTTGGGCAAAGTGTCTTCTTGCGCTGACCAAGGCCTTGTGAGAAGATTTAGTAGATGGAAACTGAAAGAGGCCTCATATATATATATATATATATATATTAGTATATATATATATATATTTACATACATACATATATATATATATATATATATATGTATGTATATATCTATGTGTGTGTGTCTTTGTGTCTGTGTTTGTCCCCTCACCACTGCTTGGCATCTGGTTTTGTTGTGTTTACATCCCTGTGACTTAGTGGTTTGGCAAAAGTGACTGATACATTAAGTATTCAGCTTTTAAAAAAATAAGTGGTGCTCCAGCATGGCCATAGTCAAATGACTGAAACAAGTAAAAGATAAGTAAAATATACCTCTGCTGTACATTCAATATACTTATTGAGAACGCTCTCTCATCCCCCTCACACTGTCATCTCCATCATCATTATCGTCATCACCATTTAAGATCTATGCTACATTATTGCAGGGGTTGGTTGCTGCGACAGAATCTCATGGATCCGCAAGGACCACAACGAGTTCTAGTAACACCTTAGGCATGGTTTCTATATCTGGATGCTTTGCCTAATGCCAACCACTCTTCTGTGGTTACAGAGTGCTTTTTCGCCTACCACTGGCACTAATGAGGTCACCATACAGCTTGAAAACCTACAAAACACAATAAATTTAGAACAGTTTGACTCAGCTCCACATGATTTCAAGTTTCATGTGTGTGTAAAACACTTGCATCTCATCAGATGTTAGGTGATAGAGTCATATGGTCGAGGGAAATTCAGGATGACTTCTAGGTGTTTAGGCCCGTTATGGTCTGCTTAGATCATATCATGTGATATTTATACTATCAAAGTGAAACCAGAAATTTTCTACATTTTCTACAAGGCTCACATGCTTGGACAGGAAATTGTCAGATTCCTGGGGACACTTTGGCGGCAGTCTGCAGCATAGAGCATTATCAGTGACATCAGTTACTTTCAATGATAACACATATGGTGGGAGGTGGGGTGTCAGTGAGTGTCAGTTCGGTTAGTGTTCAGTGGAGTATGACCGTATCATCAATATCACCATCATCATCACCGTCTTCGTCATCGTTGTTGCCATTGTCGTCGTCGTTGTTGTTGCCATCATCATCATCGTCGTCATCATCATCACATCATCATCATCATCATCATCATCATCATTGTCATCATCATCATCATGATCGTCATCATCATCGTCGTCATCATCATCACATCATCATCATGCCTGTGGGCATAGTGGCATAGTGGTTAAGAGCGCAGGCTACTAACCCCAAGATTCCAAGTTCGATTCCAGGCACTTACCTGAATAATAATAATAATAATAATAATAATAATAATAATAATAATAATAATAATAATAATAATAGTAATAATAATAATAAAAATAATAATAATAACAATAAAATGCTCTGATGCAGTACCAGACAGTGGCTCTCATGGCTTCTGATCTTAACTGATTGGAAGTGTTATCATGTACTTTGTTTTGTTTTGGTATAAAAGATGGGGTACAGCAAATATTCTGCTCAATACCTATTTCTTTATTACCCACAAGGGGCTAAACATAGAGAGGACAAACAAGGACAAAATTCTGCTCAATACCACAGATTTGCTTGTCAGTTGTTTGACCGTAACCAGTTGAGCATGTTCCTTAGTGGCTGACGATATGTGCATCTCTGGCCACAAGCAGAAGTAGTGGGGGAGCATCATAGCCATGTGTTGAGAGGGATTCTTTGGGGTTTGAATAATTCACCTTTGGAAACATGGGTAGTTCATTCAACATCCTTAAACAATCCTAACTCAGGGACCTTTTGAGCGTGATGGGCAACTTGACCAGAAGAAAATTCTAACTGGGCCCCACCTGCAAGGTCATTTGCTGTTTATCTTGATATGAGATCACCATATCGCACATATGGTTGTGATGCACGTGCCTGGTGTACCCTTATCAGGCAGGTAGTCGTGATGGGTATACTGGGCTTCGTATATTTTACCCCAGTGTCACTTTGATGGCATGAACTGCTTTCTCACTCAATAATAATAATAATAATAATAATAATAATAATAATAATAATAAATAATAATAATAATAATAAAAGTAATAATTACAACAACATCGAAAAATGCCTTAGGAATGAGAACCCAGATTCAAATTTTCCCCAAGACACTGCATGTCACCCCGGGTGTGTGTCTTCTACTATAGCCTCAGGTTGATCAATACCTTGGGAGCATATTATGTATTATATATATATGATTCAATTGAATCACATGCCCCTACATGAGCAGTACCAGCATTCAGAGGCTCTGCTAGATCACTTGTCTGCTGTCTTTTTTGCAAGTTTATATCTCACATCCAAGAAACTATGGTCACTTAAGTTTTTCTTCAGAAGCTCCCAATAGATTTTTCACATTCAGTGCCCACATCTCCCTCTACTGTATAGCACAACGTTCCCCTCATACAAGCTTCATTCAGTCTGCTATTTTTACATACAGAGAAACCTTTTGTTGTCAGCAGAGACAAAATTTCCCTTCATTCTCTTCTTTCTTTGCTCTAACTCCTGTCCTGTCATTATTTTACAATCACCTTCAGCCCTATTTGTATCTCCTAGGTAACAAACTTTCAATTATGCTGTGTATTAGTGAGTCATGAATACACATGCATCTCTAAACACACACACACACACACACACACACACACACAACACACATACATGCTGTTGGTTCAGTAGCACCAATGAGAGTGCTCTCAGTAAATAAAGCGAATGACCCAGGCTTGAAATTCTCTCCTCACAACTGGAAAAGCATGAATGCCACAACTCATGATTCCTCTTTATTTGAGTTTATCAGCAGAGCATTTTATCTTTTAACTTTTGGGCTGTGGCCATGCTGGAACACCACTTTGAAGAACTTGTTTGTATTTGTGTGTTTTGTTCGTTATCATCGCTTGACAACAAATATTGGTGTGCTTATGTCCCTGTAGCTTAGCAGTTTGGCAAAAGAGATGGATAAAATAAGTACTAGGCTTACAAAGAATAAGTCCTGGGGTAGATTTCTTTGACTAAGGCAGTGCTGCAGCATGGCCACAGTCAAATGACTGAAACAAGTAAAAGAATAAAAAATACACACACACACATATTATATATATATATATATATATATATTATATATATATATGTATGTATATATATATATATTATATATATATATATATGTATATATATATGTATATATATATGTATGTATATATATATATATATATATATATATATATATATATATATATATATATACATATATATATATATATATATATATGTATATATATATATATTATATATATATATACACATGATGGCTTTCTTTCAGTTTCTGTCACCTAAGTCCTCTCACAGGGCTCTGGTCTACAAAAGAAGGCAATTGCCCAAAGTAACATACTGTGGGACTGAACCTGGAGCCATATGGTTGGGAAGCAGGCTTTTTTTTTACCACACAGTCATACCTACACCTAGTTTCCTCCCAATTTTTACTGCAAGGTATTTTGAGATTTGTCACACTCTCTATGTTGATTTACTCAGTCTTATGCCAACAATGGTACCTCAGAGAATTTACCTCAGCAATCAAATTTACTAAACAACATCACAATCTCATGTTGGCAATATTCTCTCTCTAAATATTTGCGAATATTCATGCTCAATTACATACTTTAATAAATCAAGATGTAGCTAATCTGAGTAATTTCCCTTTGCTCATCAACATCATCATTATCGTCGTCGTCATCATCGTCAACATCGTTGTCATTGTCGTTTAACGTCCCCTTTTTTTCTGCTGGCATGGGTTAGACGGTTTTGACTGGAACTAGTAAGACAGAGAGCTGCTCCAGGTTCCAGTTTTATTTAGCATGGTTTCTACAGATTAATGCCTTTCCTAATGCCAACCACATTACAGAGTGTAATGGGTGCTTTTTTCGTGCCACCTGCATGGTGCCATTTACGTGCCACCAGCAAGGACCACAGCTACAATTCTACGGGTGCCATTTACATGACACTGGCAACAGACACAATTCCAATTTCACTTAGCCTGATGTGTGTTCTCAAGTGCCACCTAGATGTATTCCATTCCTCTGTATATAAATTCTAAGTCCCTAGGCTACAGACAATAAAGTAAAACAATTGCTGTCCTGATGACAGTTATTTCAGCTGGAACATATATCCATGACTGTTCTCTTGTCTCCTCAATGTCATTTTTTTTCTTTTCTTTTTTTCTCTCTAGTTTCAGCTCAGAGCTGCGGCCATGCTGATGCACTGCCGTTTAAAAATGTAAAGTCGACTTCGGTGGAATTTGAACTCAGAACGAATAGACAGATGAAATACCGGTAACCATTTCACCCAGATCACTAACATTTCTACCAACTTGCTGGGATGCCATGCCAATAATGGAAAATTCTAAAGTGGTAAGTCTGCAGAATCCTTAGCATGCTAAGCATGTTCAGTGGCATTTTGTCTGTCTTTATGTTCTGAGTTCAAATCCCATCAAGGTTGACTTTGCTTTTCATCCTTTTGGGGGTACGATAAAATAAGTACCAGTTGTTAACTGGGGTTGATATAATTCACCTACCTCTCCTCCAAGCTTGTGGAGTTGCATGGTTTAGTGGTTAAGGTCTTGAACTCATCTCCCAAATCCACTCACAAGGCTTTGGTAGGTATGAGGTTACAGTAGAAGACACTTGACCAAGGGGCCATGCAGTGGGACTGAACCCAGAGCTCTGCGGTTGGGAATCAAGCTTCTAACCACACACACACACACACACATATAGATAGGTTGATATATACATATGCGTATGTATGTATATCTATCTATTTATCTATCAATCTATCAATCTAATCTATCTCGCCCCCCTCTCTCTCTCTCTAAGTATATATATATATATATATACATATACAAATACATATATATATATATATATATATATATATATATAGACCTAGATATATATATATATATATATATATACATATATATATATATATATATATATATATATATATATATATATCGATAGATAGATAGATAGATAGATAGATAGACAGACAGACAGACAGACAGATAGATAGATAGATAGATAGATATAGATAGATAGATAGATAGATAGATGAGAGATCGATAGATAGATAGATAGATAGATAGATAGATAGATAGATAGATAGATAGATATTTGTCAGTAGTTCATGTATCTGAAAAGATGCACACTCTTAAACATTAGAGTAGTAATACTGAGAAGGTTGATTGTTGTGGCTGGTCAAAGAATGACCATTGGCTTCACATGTACAAAGTGCTTAGTTGTATGGGTGACTTGTCAGAGTCAGAATTTTTGAGTGTGATAAATTGCCTATAGTTGCAAAACCAATGGTCACTCTGAAACTGACCATGAGAAACTAACTTCTAGATTATCTTTTTTTTTTTTCTCTCTAGTGTCAGCTCAGAGCTGCAGCCATGCTGATGCACTGCTGAGAGGGTGTGAGAAAGAGAGAAAGAGATAAAGAGAGAGAGGAAAGAGAGAGAAAGAGAAAAAGAGAGAGAGAAAGAGAGAGAGAAAGAGAAAAAGAGAAAGAGAAAGAGAAAACGAGAGAGTGAGAAAGAGAAAACGAGAGAGTGAGAAAGAGAGAGAGAGAAATAGAGAGATAAAGAGAGAAAGGGAAAGAAAGAGAGGGAAAGAGAGAGAGAGAGAAAGAGAGATAGAGAAAGAGTGTGTGTGTGTGTCTGGTGGGGATTGACTTGTGAATTGTCTGGTGACCTCAGTGATACTGGTGGCATGGAAAAAAAGGCACCCATTACACTGTGTAAAGTGCTTGATGTTAGGAAGGGCATCCAGCCATAGAAAGCATACCAAAGCACCGAAGCCGACACTGGAAGATCCTGCCATCCTCAACTCGTTGGACCTTCGTCAAACGATCCGACATATATCAGCAGAGAACATGGACCTTAAATGATGATGATGATGACGTTGATGATGATGATGATGATGAGGGGAGGAGGAGGATAAGCAACGTTTTTGCAAACTTATAAGAAAAACAAAGTAATGATAAATATTACTTTGATTAAAAGTTACTTTTAAAATTTTATCGTGAAAGAAAGGAATAACAGTTGTTTTCCTGTTTTGTTTCTTTCTTTTCCCCTTTTCTTTCGGAAATCATAGTTCTCGCATCAATCTTCACTTTCTTAACAAGCTTCTCAAGTAGCATTTGTGCTTCAGACATAACTCTTGGCAATATCCTAGAAATTAAATATGACCTTTGACAGTAATAACTTGTCAAAATTCTCAGCTCTGATCTTTGAAGATCTGTGGAAGTTTTGAAATAAATTAGCAACAATTTTATAATTGATTGTTAAATGTAGGAATGTGTATGTGTGTGTACGTGCGTGCGTGTGTGTGTATGTGTGTGTGTGTACATATATATATATGTCAATTGAACTTAAGGTTCATGGCATAATATTTAAATATTTAAATAATTGTCACATCTACCTTTCAAAGAAAGTATTTGAAAGGTCTGATGGCTTTTAGGGTGTCTATTCTACTTAACACCGATCAAAGAAGGTGGGAAATACCATCTTGCTTAGCTTAAAGAAATTATTCTGTTGATAAGTGGTTTCGGTAACTTTTAAGTATATTGGTACCTTTGCCTTTCCAAATTGAAAGATAATGTATACATACATACAAACAAACATACAAGCATACATACTTACATACATATAAACACACAGATATACACATATATAGACACACACATATATATATATACAAACACATCTATATATATATATATATATATATATATATATGTATAAATACATATATATTTGTGTATATATATATATATGTGTGTGTGTGTGTGCGTATATATATATATATATATATGTATATATATACATATATATATGTGTGCATCTGTGTATGTATATCTGTGTGTTTATATATATATATATAAACAAGTCTGTATTTGCATGTATTTGAGTGTTATTTCTAGTTTGGTTTTTGTTGTTGTTTATTTGTAAGTTTCAAGTGAGAAAGGCCTATGTGCTAGTGTTCCATAAAAATGAGGCAATTTGCAACAAATGAAAAGAAGAATTTGTTGACATACAGCATGTTGCTTTAAGTGCTATGTTAAGAATTTGCATGTGTATGTGTACCTCAGTGTGTATATGAGTAGCTATCAGTTTAACGCGAGGGATATGCTTAGTCAAGGATAATAATTTCATTGAGCTTATTTATTGATATTTTCACATCAAAACCTTTAAAATCTGCATTTAACCTCAATTTAAGAACCCAAAATCGAATTGATTATTATTATTATTATCATCATTATTATTATTATTATTATTATTTCCATGTGGATATTTCTTATGTCAAAATCATGGCTAACATATGATTTCAGGTTTTACTTTGAAACTGTATGATGTATTAGTAACCTTCACGCTGTATACTACTTATCTGGAAAATAGAAAAAAGAAAAGTACTTCTAATTTCAATAAGATATATTCAATTGTAAAATATTTGCTTCGACACATTGATTTCTAAATGTGAAAATATAATAAAGGTTAATTGAAAATATGGGGATCGGAGCCTAAACTTTAAAATGTTGTTTTATCTGATTTGAAGATTAAAAGCATTTTTTCTTTCACATAGAATTTAGATTTCTAACAAATTGTGTAGTTTCAAATTTGAGTCTTTTATATTTATCTGCTATGTCACAGTATCACATTATGAACCAGATCACCAGATGCTGTTGTACACCACTGGTCACAATACACTTTCAATTCTACTTGGGAGCACACAATAAATATGTGCCGAGATACGGATGGTGAAATCTCAAAGAGAATAAAGGCAGGGTGGAAAGCAAAACTAGACAATACCATACATAGAACCAACCTACATGTACTCTTATATGCAAGTGAGAAATGGGCTATTATGAAGATAGAACATTGACTAATAATGGCACCAAGGGCCATGGAAAGATCCATGCTAGGGACATCATTATGAGAGCACATTCAAAATGAGATATTTCGAGAAAAGAGTAAAGTGAATAATGCAATTACAGAGTACCAAAAGCACAAGTTCCCCTGGGTAGGACATGTCACAAGGGTCACAGACAACAGGTAGGCTCATGCAGTTGCTATCCAAGAAATTAGAAAAAGGTCAGTTGGAAGGCCCTCGGCAATGATCAGAGGACAATTTAGCTAAGTAATTTTGGGTCAAGAGGAAAAAGAATGGTGCGATCAAGACAAAATGGTATCTGCTATGTAGGAATGTGTTTTAAAGAAGATCGAAGTGTTGTAATGTACCTTCTTCTTCATCATCATCATTGTTTTAATGTTCACTTTTCCATTCTTGCATGGATCGGATGGAATTCATTGTAGAAGATTTTCTATTGATGGATTCCTTTCCTGTCACTAAACCTTGCATGCTTTCCAGTGAAGGTTG
>NC_043013.1:35324702-35327202 GCF_006345805.1 Octopus sinensis | reverse complement strand
CTTCACTGATAGTAATAATAATGATGATGATGATAATAATAATAATGATTGAGAAAGCACCGGCACAGGTGCTTTTATGTGCCACTAGCATGGGTGCTGGTTATGTGACATCGGTATCAGTCAGAGCTATGACTTGTCTTGACAAGTCTTCTCAAGCACAGGATATTGCCAAAAGTCTCTGTGACTTGTCATCACCTCTGTGAGGCCCAAATTCATAGACCATACTTCATATCTATCTATCTATGTGTATCTTCTTATCCTTACCCCTATTGTTTCTTCTGCTATTCTCTAAATTATAATAGACTTGACAAGATATACATTACATTCTAAACTCATTCTGCCAGAGATATGACAATAGAAACAATATAAATATTTTGAGTTCCATTATTGATGTGAATATGTTAAAGCAGTGGTTTTTATCCTCTGTGTTTGAAGTCTATGCTGTCATCTGATCAGAACGGTTTCTTTCAAAATATATAATCAATTAAAGGAGTTGCTTGAAGTGGCTGTAATGAATTAACACCTGTATACTTTCGTTACTCATTTATACACACACACACACACACACACACACACACACACACGCACGCACACACACACACACACGCACGTGCACGCACACAAACACACACACATATATATACATATATAAAAATAGGATAAGACCTTAATTTAAATTAATGATCATAACAAATAGCCAGCATGAAAAGAAAAACCTTGCAGGTGATAATTATCATTAAAATTATAATCAAGAGTATCAAGGAGATGAATACTTGATGTGGTTTTAGAGTCAGGTTTTTGACTGCTATCACTGGCATGGTGATATTTCCTTGATACATAATATTATATATATATATATATATATATATATATGTGTGTGTGTGTGTGTGTGTGTGTGTGTGTGTGTGTGTATGTATGTATGTATGTATGTATGTATGTATACTCTTTCTCTTTTACTCTTTTACTTGTCATTTGACTGCGGCCATGCTGGAGCACCACCTTTTGTCAAGCAAATCGACCCCAGGACTTATTCTTTGTAAGCCTAGTACTTATTCTATCGGTCTCTTTTGCCAAATCGCTAAATTACGGGGACATAAACATACCAGCATCGGTTGTCAAGCAATGTTGGGGGGGCAAACACAGACACACAAACACACACATATATATATATATACATATACACGACAGGCTTCTTTCAGTTCATGTCTACCAAATCCACTCACAAGGCTTTGGTCGGCCAGAGGCTATAGTAGAAGACACTTGCCCAAAGTGCCACGCAGTGGGACTGAACCCAGAACCATGTGGTTGGTAAGCAAGCTACTTACCACACATGTGTGTATGTATGTATATGTATATATATGTATTTGTATACCAGAGTAAGCACATAAATGTGAAACAAGGTGGAAAAAATAGTACTCGAATACCAGTGGTAGAGTAATATGCTTTATTAAAAAGCAACAAAAATACCACAAAAACTCAGAGTTTTTAATAAAGTATATATATTCATATTTGCCTGGAGTTGACCATGCCTTCTCTTCATTCAGCCACCTCTTGTAACAACACTTCCTTACCTCTTTCTTTTCAATGTCTGCAAGAGTGCTATTACCATTGTGTACACACCTCTCAGTCACGTCTTGATCTTTCTTCTTTGCATTTACTTACAACAAGGAACACCTCATGCCTTTGATCTTTATGCCTTCGAACATTGGCAGACTTCTCCCTCTCAGCTTCTCTTGCTGGGTATACCCTGGTGTCTAGTCTAGTCACTCTACTTAAATCATGATATTGCTCCATGTTACCAATTTTCTTCTCTGTGTGCAGAATCAGACAATTTGTCAGCATTCTTCTGTAATAGCACTTATTTATTTATTTATTTATCTATTGGTGTACTGAGAAGCTTAAGCCCTTCTCCTGTTTGATTTTGTTCTTATAAGTCTGCTATAAGTGTATTTAAAGTTGCATGTTTCTGTCTTTGTTAGTCTGTTCACTAATAAGTTTTAATAAATATTTGCGTCGGTGTATATCTGCATGCAAGTAATATATGTGTGTGCATGTGTTTGTGTTTGTGTGTGTATGTTTGTGTTTGTGTGTGATATGTTCACAGAGCAAGCAAGATAGATAACTAAAACAGTCATGCACAATTAGAATAAAACTGTAAAAACAAACAGACAAGAAAACAAAATTAAAGAACTTACTGCTCCAATGATTCTTGGCAATCAATCAAAATAAACCATCACTTACCACTTAAACAAAATGGCTGGCTACTGCACTAATCTTCGTCAAATAAAAGCCGATGGAAATGAATAAAATCCCCTTTAGATGTCAGAAATATCATGATTTTCATAGTTCCAATTTTCTATTTGAACATAAGCAATAATAAATAAATAAATAATTTAATAAAATAAATTAAGATAAAAAAAAAAACAAAAAAACGCTAAAAGAATATGTGTAATGGTAATAAAATTAATCAGATACACTAAATAACAAACAGGAAGTTTGT
>NC_043013.1:35294702-35312202 GCF_006345805.1 Octopus sinensis | reverse complement strand
GATTGACTTGGAGAGATCGTTGTCAATCATGGCCTGGATCTCATCAAGAAATTCAAAAGTTCTTTTCTTATCAGAATGATTGGTGTGAGTTTTCTGAGCTGCCACACCTTCCTAATCACCATTAGACTTATCCATGTCTTGCCAAATCCTCTGTAATGTCCTCAGATTGACACCCAAACACTATGAAACGTTCGTATTGGAGCTTCTGGTGGGAATGCCAAGCATATCATTACCAAATTTCTGGCAGAGTGAATTGTGTTGTGGTGATGTTTTTCTTACACACATTGCACAACTGACCCCACCATACTGAGTAGTAAACAAAATCAAGAAGAAACAATGCACATACACAAAATTAAAAATATAAAATGCCAACGGTTTACCCATCGCACCCTGTATATGTGTGTGAGTGTATATATATATATATATAGTATATGTGTGATGTAGTGTGTCTATCTACCTGTCTGTCCATCTACCCATCTATCCACCCTCCTATCTATTTAAGTATTCTCAGTATATATATATATATATATATATATATATATATATATTATATATATATATATATATATATATATATATATATATATATAAAACAGGCTGCATAAGATATTTAAGGACAGATTTATGTTTATAAAAACATAAATATATAACAACAGATAATAACTTTATTTTTCAAAAAATGCTATGAGGATAAAAATAAACATTCTTTCTATAATGTTAATTCAATAAAATCACCTTCAGCATCAACAACTGGTTCTGTATGAGATCTAAATCATCTACATGCTCGATTCAAGTGATCCTGGTTCATTTTGGACATTACTCTGACTATTCCAGGTTTCAAAGAATCTTTGGTGTTATAGACATGTTCATTGACCTCTCTCTCTCTCTCAACAATGTTACACATGTGATAGTCCAATGGATTGAGATCTGGGGAATTAGGAGGCCAAATGTTACGTGTTATGTGATCATGAAAATTTTGAGCCATCCATTCCTTTGTTATTAGAACCATGTGTGATAGTGCAGAATTTTAGTAAAATAAATATGGCCTTCTATTGCATACACTATCTATCCAGGGTTTAAGAATTATTTCCATGACCTCAATGAAGGTGGTAGATTTAACTCTAAGGCCTAGGGGAAAGAAGTAAGGAGGCACCACATGTCCTTCATTGCTGAGAACCCCTAAAACTATGACAGTTACAGGAAAGTTTGTATGCATAATACTTGTAACTTCAGAAAGGTCTACGCATAACCATCTGTCATTTCATCTGTTAACTTTTTGATCTTGGTCGAAGTTTTTCTCATTTAGGAAAAACCAAATCAAATCTTTTGCTGCATTTTTCAGTTTGCTTAAGAGTTTTTTTAGATCTGATGTAGTGATTTTCTTTTGCTTTTTCTGATAAAATGACTTTTCCACATCATATAAGACTTATATCTGATGTCTTCATGGACAACATTTCTGACTGTTCCTTCTGACACATGGAGATCTTTTGCAATTGACCTCGTGGACTTTCTGGAATTGTAATCAATGGTCTCTTGAACTTTCTGGATAAATTCATGTGTTCTGATGATTTCAGAGCATTTAGAATACATTTTATGCTTTGATACTGGGGATACATTTCCATCTTCTGTCTCTAACTCCTTACAAACTTTGTTGACGAAAGAGCTGGCAACTTTTAAAAATTGAGATATTTCTAAATCGCTATGTTCAACATTTATAACCACAATAACAGCATGCTTCTTCATTTCTTGAGTAAGTTGAGGGTCTGTCATTATTATTTTCTAAAACAAAGATTATACAGCATTATCAAAAAATGCAGCAATGACCCAAAACAGATATGTCCTTAAATACCGTTACATCAGGGGTGGGGAAAACCCCACCTGTGGGTGCAATCATGCTTAGCATGCTGGGTGAAATGCTTAGTGGTACTTTGTCTTTACGTTCTGAATTCAAATTCTGCCAAGGTCGATTTTGTCTTTCATCATTTCAGAGTCGATAAATTAAGTACCAGTTGCATACTGGGGGCGATCTAATTGAATGCCCCCCCCCCGTCCCCCAAAATTTCTGGCCTTGTGCCTAGGTTAGAAAAGAACTGTACCCACAGCCCCATCTTATTTCACTCGCTGGATGATATACTTGTTTGTACAAAATATAATAAATTTTTCAATTATAAAATTTATACAATATTCCTAAGCCTATTTATGACATAATTCACATTTCTACTACGACTTACAATGGTTAGACTCGAATGGAAAATCATCTGGTAATTGCCAATTGAATGGAAATTTTGTTTTCACTATAAAACACATATTGCTAGGTTTGTACCCCGCTCCCCCGAGACCAAATTGCATTCTAACTGAAAAATATAGAATAGCTCATAAGTAATATCACCGTGATCCCCGTGACCGACCAGGCAATCAGATGTTGCTACACATCGCTGGTCACAATGCGCTTCACATTGTTTTAGCCTTCAAATGACTCCACACTACTGGCTAAGTGAGTAGGCCAACAGAAGAAAGAGTGAGAGAAAGTTGTGGCGAAAGAGTACAGTGGGGATCGCCACCACCCCCTGCTGGAGCCTCGTGGAGCTTTTAGGTGTTTTCGCTCAAGAAACACTCACAACGCCTGGTCTGGGAATCGAAACTGCAATCCTATGACTAGTAACAGCCTCATGATTGGGAAGTTAGCTTCTTAACTGAAGATTCATGCCTGCTTCAATCATCATCATTAAGGTGGCAAACTGGCAGAATCATTGCCGCACCAGGTAAAATGCTTAATGGTATTTCGTCTGTCTTTATGCTCTGAGTTCAAATTCCACTAATGTCAACTTTATCTTTCAATCTTACAGGGGTCAATAAAATAAGTACCAGTTGTATACTGAGGTCGACGTAATCGACTATCTCCTCTCTCAAAATTTTCAAGCCTTATGCCTTTAGTAGAAAAGATTATTATTATTATTATTAGTATTATTATTATTATTATTATTATTATTATTGAGTGAGAGAGCAGTGCATGCCATCAAAGTGACACTGGGGTAAAATATACGAAGCCCAATATACCCATCATGACTACCCGTCTGATAAGGGTACACCAGGCACATGCATTACAACCATATGTGCGCGACATGATGATCTCATATCAAGATAAACAGCACATGACCTTGCAGGTGGGGCCCAGTTAGAATTTTCTTCAGGTTGAGTAGCCCATCCCGCTCAAAAGGTCCCTGAATAAGGGTTGTTTAAGGATGTTGAAAGAACCACCCATGTTTCCAGAGGTGAATTATTCAAACCCCAAAGAATCCCTCTCAACACATGGCTATGATACTCCCCCACTACTTCTGCTTGTGATCAGAGATGCACATATCGTCATCCACCAAGGGACATGCTCAACTGGTTAAAGTCAAACAACTGACAAGCAAATCTGTGGTATTGAGCAGAATATTTGCTGTAGCCCATCTTTTATACCAAGACAAAACAATGTACATGATAACACTTCCAATCAGTTAAGATCAGAAGCCATGAGAGCCACTGCCTGGTACTATTATTATTATTATTATTATTATTATTATTATTAAGGCGGTGATCTGGTAGATCTGTTTGCATGTGAGACAAAATGTTTAGGAGCTGTTTTGCCTGCCTATACTTTCTGAATTAAAATTCTTCTGAGATCGATTTTGTCTTTCATCATTTCAAGGTTGACAAAATCAGTACCAGTCAAGCACAGGAGTGGGGCAGGGGGATATGTAATCATAAAACACCCTCCCCACCTCACAATTAGTTGGGAGGTCTGTGGTTATTCTAGAAGATACTTGTTCAAGGTGCTGTGCAGCAGGACTGAACCCAAGACCACATGGTTGGGAAGCAAGCTTTTAAACCGCACAACCAAGCTTGCATACACACACACATACATGCGTGTGTCAATATGGTTTCTGATTTTCTGAGTGTGATCAAGGGTATTCAAACTATGACCATCACTCCTCAATTTCAAACATGGACAGAGTTCCAGAATACATTATTCAATCAGTCCCTCTTGTTGCATGTCTGTAGGACATAATTTAAAGGAAATTCAGTTGCTATTTTCAGCAGGCTGACCAACCATGTTGTAGCTGTGAAAACACCGACAATGTCGAAACATTTTCCTTGTATTTGTGTGTGTGTGTGTGTGTGTGTGTGTGTGTGTGTGTGTGTGTGTGTGTGGTGTGGTGTGTGTGTCTTGTGTGTATCTATTAATATCCAAAATTAAACTTACATCTTTATTTAAGGTGTTGAGGTAAGGACTAACTCCATATATACCTCACACTCTTCACACATCTTCCGAAGTACACACACTTACACACACACCTACTCTCATACACAACACACACACACATACTTGTGTTTGCCAAGAGAGAATGGAGAGAGAAAGAATACACATACATAGAAAATCTCAGATGGAAAAACCATAAATTTCCTTTAGTTTAAATGTACGTTGTGTTCTTGACAGAAAATTATATAATAATTAAATGAACAATTAGATATTATCTCAGGTCTATACACATATTAGCAATCATAATTTCTAACTTTGATACAAGCCTACATATTTGTTAAAAAGACCACATATTCGTGTTTGTGTGTGTGTGTGTGAGTGTGTGTGTACGTGTGTGTGTGTATTTATTTATTTGTTTCTACTCCAACTTTCCTACATTAAAAATTATGAAAACAACAATAAGAATAAATTTAACAAACGGTGATAATTTTTTTGTCTTTCTCTGCTAAATGATATATTGTATCAATACCAGCGTTGAATAGAATCTAAAAATAAAGTAAATTTGGAACTAAATTCTAAACAAACTGAAAGCACAATAGACGATTCTTGATTGGTTAAGAATTCTATGTATTTTGGTCTTGTTGACACACAAATGGCTGCTTTAACTTCAGCTATAATTGATCTTCAAACACAACTGCAATAGTAAGAATAATGAAAATAATAACAAGTAATTTTTAAAAAATTTTCCTTTGTATCTCTAACTCTTTCACACACCCTCTTTCTTGCTGTCTTTTATTCCATTTTATTTTTTTTTTTTTCCATCAAAAGAATATTTGAGGAACTTTTGAAGAATTTAATGTTTGATGTAATTTAAAATGAGATATTATTTATAATTAAACTATTTAAAAATTAAAAAAAATATAAAGGAAATGGTAAAAACATCTTGTGAGAATTTTCTATAAATTATTGTCATCTGTGTTATATTCTATGTTTTGAGATATGTATGTACATATGTTTGTATGTATGTATGAGTGTGTATGTGTGTGTGTGTAGAAAAGCATACGTGCATCTTTACTGACAAACACACTCGTACACAAACGCATGCATACACATATATAAACAGACACAGCTTGTGCATGAGCATATAAATGAGAGTGAAGTTGAAGTTGATTCATTAACTTGTATTTTTCGTTGTCTATTCAAGCTTTCTATCTCAATACAAAACTGCTTATTAGTGAAGAAGTGTTTGTTTTGGTGTTGGAGAAAGAGTAAGAAGTATGTGTGCAGAGTGGGGGGTAGTGGTGCAGATTGTCATATGCTTTTTCCTTATAATTTTACACATTTTGTTTTTGTTTTTGTACATTGTCTTTATTTATATATCTATTTATTGTAGTATGGTTTTCTTTTGTCTTTTGTGAGTTTGTATTCTTTGTAATCGATGGCAGATGCTTGATAAATACCTTCAACTAAGCAATCAGTGAAATTCTGTCACTTAACAAAAGGTGTTCAGGAATGCATGATGTTGGCGTCCTGGGAACAAAAGAAAAAGGTCAAAGTTTGGTACCATTTCTTGTCATTATTTCGTAAAGGTTGTTAGGTTTTCCAGCAGTGCTCTCCATTCTTGTTGCTTTTGTTTTCATTGTAACAGTTGTATTTCTTGTTGCTGCTGTGTATATAATTGCTGTTGTTATTTTGTTGATACGGTAACAGCCACTGTACAAATTCTCATTACATTTGTTTGTCTTGGTGCTTTTATTTCTGATAAACTTCAGTTGGTTTTCTTAGATTTTTCTCCTTTTGTTTGCTTATATAACACCGAGTTTCTTGCTGGTTTCTATTGCATATATTATTTGCAGTTTCTCATTGCAGCTGTTGTTATAGTTTCTCATTATATATGCTGTTGTCATTTTGTTTGTTATTGTAAAAAGGCAAAGACAGTATAAATTCTTATAATAAGAGACAAAAATGGATAAATATCATTTATCTCCTGTACTTGAGAGAAAAAATAGTATCAAATTAGGGATCTTTTGTGACCGAGAACATTAGCAACTAATATGAGTTAAATTTCATATCTTTGGTCACCAGTATTATCCATCAATAGGAGATCAGTTCCATTGGGTTTCCTGGATGTTGTGACATTCATGCCTTTCCTCAAGAACTTAGCATCTAAAGTGAAAAAAAAGTAGAAGTAAAAACCTTGAATCGAAACAATCTTAAGTGTTTCTGTTCTAAGAAGCTTGCTTACCAACCACATGGTTCCGGGTTCAGTCCCATTGTGTAGCACCTTGGGCAAGTGTCTTCTACTATACCCTCGGGCCAACCAAAGACTTGTGAGTGGATTTGATAGCTGGAAACTGAAAGAAGCCCATTGTATATATGTATATATATATACATATATATATGTGTGTATGCATATGTTTGTGTGGCTGTGTTTGTTCCCTGCAACATTGCTTGACAACCGATGCTAGTGTATTTACATCCCCGTAACTTAGTGGTTCGGCAAAAGAGACTGATAGAATAAGTACTAGGCATACAAAGAATAAGTCCTGGAGTTAATTTGCTCAACTAAAGGCGGTGCTCCAGCATAGCCACAGTCAAAGAGTATTTCCTACAATTTCCCACATATCCTCCCATGATTGTTTCCAATATATCTAGGGATTAATATTCATGTAAAACAGGGGTGGGGAAACTTCTTAGTGTGGTGGGCAAAAATTTCTAAAAAAAAAAAGGTGAATCACAAGTTCTAACTCTTATATCTGTGTAGGTCTTCTATATATCTATGTATAATTCAATATACATTAATAAAGATAAATTTAACACATTAAACTAACATGTAGCGTCTTCATTATTGCAGCCACTGAATTTAGGACGTTTTTATTACTTATGGTGGAGGTGCAATGGCCCAGTGGTTAGGGCAGCAGACCCCGGAAATATCAGCTAAGACTAGGGTAGCAACATTGATAAACAGATAAATAAAACACATTGTCAGCTAAGAGGAGATAATTCTGTACATAATGAACAAAAGAGGGAACTATAAAAACTAAGCTCACCCTTATTAGAAGAGGAATATTCTAAAGGGGGCTCATTGTCTCTTCTCTCTCTCTCCCTCACTTCTTTCTCTCTCTCTCTCTCTCTTTCTACGTCTCTCTTTTTTCTTTCTTGCATGGTTCTTAGTACATTTAACTGGGTTGCTAAATAGGACCAGATGCTTATACTGTAATGGTAAGACAGTCGACTGTCTTTTGTGTATGGACAGCCAAAAATTGTATGTTGCAAATAATAAACAACTGGAAATATAACACAGATTTATTAGGAAAATTGATATGAGATTTGGATTAAGAGAATGTGCCAAGACAGCTTTGAAGAGAGGAATATTAAGAACATTAATATCATACGAGAAAAAGACACAGAAATAAGAGAATTACAAAAAAACACAGACATAACAATTGCTTAGGAATCAATGAAGTGTACAACACAACGCACACACACACGCACACACACACACATACACACACACACACTGTAAGGGGTTTGTTGTTTGTTCCTTCTCGAGCCATGCCTGGCTCATAAGTGCCGGTTTCCTGGTTTCTTGGCGTATAGGTTCCCCACCTGGACGGGACGCCGGTCCGTCACAGGTGAGCTGCAAGACGCAGGAGGAAAGAGTGAGAGAAAGTTGTGGCGGAAGAGTCAGCAGAAGTTTTGCCATTACCTTCTGCCGGAGCCGCGTGGAGCTTAGGTGTTTCACTCATAAACACACACATCGCCCGGTCTGAGATTTGGACCCGCAATCCCTCGACCGTGAGTCCGCTGCTCGAACCACTAGGCCATGTGCCTCCACTCTGTAATGGGTTAGAAAGGACTGTTATAGATGTATTAGTTTAATCAACACTCAGGCTGTCCCCGTAATGAATTTTAATTATAATATTCTCAACTGAATGCTAAATGAGCTCCTAACACCAGATGTACATACACTAATGACATTCACATCATCATCATCATCATCGTCATCGTCATCATCGTTGTCGTCGTCATCATCACCATCATCATCATCATCATTTAACATCTATTTTTCTATGCTCTTATGCATCCAATGCAATTTGTTGAGGCAGATTTTCAATGGTCAGCTGCCCTTCCTGCCACCAGCCCTCACCTGTTGACAAAGAGGGTAATATTTCCCCATGGCTTGACGTATTTTCCGTGAAAGACTAGAACTGAATAACCCTGCATGTATAATGGTGATACTTATTTACAGCTGCCATATGATGTTAAGACGAGGGTACACACACACACATGCATGCTTAAGTGGTACAAAGAAAAGTCACAATATGGACAATATTTAGCAAAAAAATGGAAAAAGAACAGAATGGATATATATGTGTACTTCGTTCGTTTTCCGTCCTCGCGTTGTATACATTCGAAGCTTTCTTCCAGGGGATCTAATGCGCTTGGCTTAGATTTCCCTTGGCGGGCTGGCCATATCGGAGCAATCTCAAGATTAATCAGCCGAAATTGCTAAGATGATCTGGTTCTTGACTGATGACTGAGGGCTTCGAATGTCCCGTCCTGTGGTTCTTGTGTCGTCTCTGTGGTGTTTCATGTTCTTGTCCATGTCTGTAATTATTTTTACTGTTTACCTATATATATATATATATATATATAATATATATATATATACTCTCTTTTACTCTTTTACTTGTTTCAGTCATTTGACTGCGGCTATGCTGGAGCACTACCTTTAGTCGAGCAGATTGACCCTAGGACTTATTCTTTGTATGCCTAGTACTTATTCTATCAGTATCTTTTGCCAAAACGCTAAGTTATGGGGATGTAAACACACCAGCATCAGTTGTCAAGCGATGTTGGGGGGACAAACACAGACGCACAAACATATACACACATATACATATATATACATATATATGATGGGCTTCTTTCAGTCTCCGTCTACCAAATCAACTCACAAGGCTTTGGTCGGCCTGGGGCTATAGTAGAGGACATTTTCCCAAGGTGCCACGCAGTGGGACTGAACCCGGAACCATGTGGTTGGTAAGCGAGCTACTTACCACAATGATAAAATTTCAAATTTTAGCATAAGAACAGAAAAATTAGGTAGGGTAAGCGGTTACATTAACCCCAGCATTCAACTGGTATATATGTTAATTGAAAAGCGGAAAGCAAAGTCGAACTTGTTATGTGATCTAATTTTGAACTCAGAATGTAAAGACATACAGACTGCTGCTACACAACTGGTACTTGATTTATCAATTCTGAAAGGATAAAAGGCAAAACTGACGTTGGCAGAATTTGAACTCAGAATGTAAAGACAGACAAAATGCTACTACTCATTTTGTCTGGTGTGCTAATGATTCTGCCAGCTTGCAGTGCTAGAATAATGATAATAATAATGATGACGATAATGATAATAATGGTATTAATAATAATAATGATATTAAAAATAATAATGATAACAATAATAACAATGATGATAACAACAACAACAACAACAACAATAATAATAATAATAATAATAATAATAATATAATAATAATAATAATAATAATATAATAATAATGATAATAATAATAATAATGATAATAATAATAATGATAATAATAATAATGATGATAATAATAATTATGATAATAATAGTAATAATAATGATCCTTTCTAGCACAAGTACAAGGCTGATAAATACTATTATCAGGGTGGTGAATAAAAACAATTAACAATAATAATAAAAATGATGATGATTATGATCATGATGAGTAGGAGGAGGAGGATTTCTAGCTTTGGCACATGGCTATAAATTTGTTGATAAGAGGCATAGCAAAGATTAAATGAAAGAAAAGACAAAATTAGCATCAATACAATTTGAAGTAAAAAAATCAAAAAAAAATCATTAAAACAAAATACAAAATTAACATCAATATTTTACCATTTCTAATCTTAACGGCATTAGAATAATTAATATTGGTTTTTTAACATTGGCAGAAGGCCAGAAATTCATACTGGAAGAACATAAAAAGAAGAGCCCCCCAATCAGTTCACGGGATTGTTCTGGGACTGGATTATGAAGTGATTTGAACGCAGAAATGAAAGTAATTTTAGTTTTTGAAAGATCAAACTATTTGCTGTATTTGTATTTACCGATAAATCCAGTGAGTTTTGTGTCTTTTTCTTTTTTTTTTTTGCTCACCCATACCCTTAAATGAATTCACTTTTTCTCTTTTATTTTCAATGGTATCGAGTTTTGTCTTGATCAACTCAAAGATCCAGTTTGACCTTTAACGAGCAAGTCTACTTAATCTTTTATCTATGGATAGATGTTTTATTTTCCTTGCTTAGCTGCGTATACATACACATGCATCTGATTATGTATCTATTTATCTACCTTTCTATTTATCTATCTATCTATCTATCTATCTATATACCTATCTATCCCTCATTATATATATATATATATATATATATATATGTGTGTGTATATATATATATATATATGTATGTATATATACATTTTTATATACATATATGTACATGTGAATACATATATATGTATATATACATATACACATATGATGTATGTAAATATATGTATATATGTATGTATATTTGTACATGTACATACATATATATATATGCATATATACATATATATGTCTGCATGTATGTATGTATGTATGTATCTATCTATGTGTCTATTTATATATATATATATATATATAGGTAAACAGTAAAATTAATTACAGACATGGACAAGAACATGAAACACCACAGAGACGACACATATATATATATATATATATATATATATATACATATATATATACATATATATATATATATATATATATATATATATATCTAAATAGACACATAGATAGATAGATACATACATATATATATATATATATACATATATATATATATATATGCCATATTATTTAGCTATGACGTGTTTTAAGAAATAAACCATTCACAGGTGTTACGTGCCAAGGAACGTGGTGGTTGTAGAAGATGCGGTTACTTTGAATAAACTTTAACCAGGGTGGCAAAGCATTATTAAATTTAGAGAAACAGACCTCATTTCAGTCACTGTAGCTACGCAAAAAACAAAAAAAAAAACAACAAAACCCATTGAATAATGAAACATATAACACGATTCTAGTAGTTGGCATTCGTTGGTGTGTTGTTGAATAAATGTTTGCTTTTCAAGCTGAGAACTTTCTCATTGATCCTGTCTATATCTTGAGAAATTATGATCGCAAATCAGTCTTGCTTTTTATTTATGACCTCTAAAACTTTTATCTATCTATCTATCTATCTATCTATCTATCTATCTATCTATCTATCTATCTATCTATCATCTATCTATCTATATATATATATATATATATATATATATATATATATATATATACCTATCTATCTATCTATATCTATCTATCTATCTATATCTATATCTATATATATCATACATATATATATATATTCATATGTATGTGTGTGCGTATATATATATATATATATATATATATATATATATATATAATATATTAATAAATGAAATAAAACATATGCATATATATAAACATATATGTACGTACCTACCTCTACATGTACATATACACGCATATATGAGTACAGGACACCAAAGGGACGTCGAACACAAAGAGAAACGAAAACATAGACACAAACCAAAGGAACTGGACTTTTTTTTAAAAACAACAAAAACTGGAGTACAGGACAATTAACACAAAGAAAAAACCCTTCTTCAGTCGCTATGGTTTCATCTACTCTACGTTTCGAAGGATAAAAGCGAGACATATCTTCGACAAGAAACTTTCCTTCCTGCGAAAAGCAAATCAATTAAAATTCTGAGATCTTTTCGCAGAGGGGTAAAAAATGGTAAAAAAATGGTAAAAAATATATATATTTAAAACCACTAAAACCATATAAATAGTTACCCATTTTCTTTACTTCTTAAATTCAAATTTTAAAATTATACAAGATGCAGAGACTACTTATAATGTTTTCCAGTTTATAACTGGTTTGACTACGTATCCCCCCTTAGCAAGATACCTGTTCCAGTCTCCATATCATATTTTACCATCTTCCCACTTCCATCAATTAAATACACCTGCTTAATTGAGGAATCTTGTCATGCTAGTTTTTTGGTGACCTCACGGGTGCTGGTGCCATATAAAAGGCAGACAGTACGCTCTGTTGAGTGGTTAGCATTG
This sequence comes from Octopus sinensis, assembly GCF_006345805.1. Taxonomy (NCBI): domain Eukaryota; kingdom Metazoa; phylum Mollusca; class Cephalopoda; order Octopoda; family Octopodidae; genus Octopus; species Octopus sinensis. The sequence continues at coordinate 35,299,716 of NC_043013.1, read as the reverse complement.
GGAAGGCTCACCCAACGATAGAAACCATACCAAAGCAGAAATTGAAGAATCTTGTCATGCTAGTTTTTTGGTGACCTCACGGGTGCTGGTGCCATATAAAAGGCAGACAGTACGCTCTGTTGGGTGGTTAGCATTGGGAAGGCTCACCCAACGATAGAAACCATACCAAAGCAGAAATTGAAGAATCTTGTCATGCTAGTTTTTTGGTGACCTCACGGGTGCTGGTGCCATATAAAAGCAGACAGTACGCTCTGTTGGGTGGTTAGCATTGGAAGGCTCACCAACGATAGAAACCATACAAAGCAGAAATTGAAGAATCTTGTCATGCTAGTTTTTTGGTGACCTCACGGGTGCTGGTGCCATATAAAAGGCAGACAGTATGCTCTGTTGAGTGGTTAGTGTTGGGAAGGCTCACCCAACGATAGAAACCATACCAAAGCAGAAATTGGAGCTTGGCACAACTCTTTATCTCACCAGACCCTGTCAAGCCATCCAGTGCAGGCCAGCATGAAAAACAAACATTAAATAGTGATGATGAAAATGAGCAGGCAGTTCTTCTTTCCAAAATGTGTTACAAAATATTTATTTATATTATTCAGTGTTGGTGGGCACCTTAAAGTTTTGATGATTTAGATGTGACTAAGGTTCAGAGACATTTAAATCTTTTTTTTTTTTTCCAGTGGAACTTTATATAGAAGCGGAACTTACATTCTAGCAATTACACAAAAGATCATTACCTGCCTGTTAGCTGGCTTACCAGCCAACCAGCCTGCCTGCCTGCTTGTCTCTTTGTCTTTCTGTCTGTCTGTGACTCTCTCTCTCTCTCGCTCTCTCTCTTTTCTTCCTTAAAGATCTATTAGTCTGTAGAGGAGCTGTAATACATACTTTTGAATGTTTCATAGCAGTAGGGTATAGGAATAATTGTATCTCATTAGCAGAGTTAATAATGTTTAATATGAATTGTTGCTGGTTTACAGATGGAGATAGAATTTAGGAAGAATACAATTTGAAGAACTGAAGAGTTTACACAAGTGTTTAGCATGGAATCTTGGAGGTGAGATGCAGCAGAAGAGGTGTGATGGGGCAAAAAGACGAGGGTGTATTTAGTGGATTTTACTGGGATATAAAATGAACAAATTTAAAGGAGCAGAGATTGTTGCAGTCAAAGACGGAATTGTAACACAACGGCGGAGTATGTTGATGAGCGAAGGCTTGCCTTTCAGGCAGGCAGATTTCTCTTGGATTCTGTGTAGTATTTGCCTGGGGCATGTACCCTCTAATCAATGAAAGCAATAAGTTGTTTTCTTTATTCTGAGAGAGAGAGAGAGAGAGAGAGAGAGAGCTTTCATTAACAACACTAACAATGGCAGCAACAATAACAACAGCAACAACAATGACGTCGATGACAACAACAAGAGGAGCAATAATAACTGAGGAACTCATGACGATGATGGTAAGGAGGGTGAGAGGGTCATGAATGTTGATAATTATCTCGACAATGACGATAATGAGGAGAAAGAGATGAATGACGATACTGCTTTGGTACAGACGATGATAATTATGTTGTTGCTGCTGCTGCTGCTGCTGCTGCTGATGGATGATGATGATGATGATGATGATGATGATGATGCTAATGATGATGATTGCAATAATGAGAACTAAACACGAACGACGACGATGATGATGATGGCGACGATGTTGATGATAGCAATAATCAGTAGGAACTGAATGGCTAATGATGGCAATGATGATGATGATAATGATGATGATGATGATGACGATGATGACGATGATGACGATGATGATGGTAATGATAATGACACCAATGAAAATAGTGATGTCAATGATGATAACATAGAATTGTTCTCTGAGAATTTTGAATACAAATAAATGGCAATAATTTGGTTTGGTTTCTTGTTTCTGGTTCTTTTCGCTTGATTTACGCCCTCGGTGCACTGTTCTTCTTGTGTTCTTGCTGTCTTTCAGATTAGCATAACCGATAGAAAGATAACTTCCTTAGTCTTCCTGAAAGGTTATCTTCACTAATTCCACAACGGCCTTGACTTTTCAGTTCATGGAATGTCAACCATTTTGTTGCCAAAATGATTCTCTTGTATATTCTTTCTCATTCTATCTTTCTCCTTATCTCTCTCTCTCTCTCTTTCTCTTTTTCTCTGTCACATTGTCTCCCTCACTCTTTTTATCACACACACTGTCAACCTCTCTCTTTCTATCACATTGTTGCCTCTCTCTCTTTCTCTCCCTCCCTCCCTATTCCTCTCTCTCCCTCTCTTTTCCTCTCTCTCTCTCTATCTCTCTATTGTCTTCTCTCTCACTATCTCTCTCTCTCTATCACATTGTCACCACACTCTCTCTTTCCCTTTCTCCCCCTCTCTGCATATTGTCACCTCTTTCTCTTCTCACTCTTCTGTTTACCTACCTGTTTGTCTGTCTTTTTCTTTCCCTCTCCTTCTTGCTCTTTTTCTCTCTTTTTTCTCTCTCTCTGTTTCTCTCTCTCTCTATTTCTCTCTCTTTCTTTCACTTTCTCTCTCTTTCTCCTTCCTTTGCTTCTTATTCTCCTTCTCTTTACTACTTCTAACTCTCTTCTTCCCCAACTCTCTCTCCCTCAATCCCTGTCCCTTTCCTATTTCTGTATTTCTTCTTTTTCCTACTTATCATTTCTCTCCCATCCTCTTGTTTTACACTCTCTTTCTATCTCTCCCCCTCTCTACATAATGTCACCTCTCTCTCTTCTCTCTCTTTCTGTCTGCCTACCCATTTGTCTGTCTTTCTCTCTCCTCTCACTTTCTCTCTCTTCTCTCTCTTTCTCTCTCTTCTCTCACTCTTTTCTCTCTCTTTCTCCCTCTCTCCCTCTCTCTTCCCTCTCTGTCTGTTTGTCTGTCTTTCTCTCTCTCTCTCTCTTTCTCTCTTTCTATTTCTCTTTCTATCTCTCTCTCTCTTCTCTCCCTTTCTGTCTACCTGCCCGTTTGTCTGTCATTTTCTCTCTCTTCTCTCTCTTTCTCTCTTCTCTCTCTTTCTCTCTTCTCTCTTCTCTCTTTTTCTTTTCTGTCTCTTTCTGTTTGCCTACCTGTTTTTCTGTCTTTCTCCCTCTCCCTTTCTCTCTCTCTTCTCTCTCTTTCTGCCTGCCTGCCTGTTTGTCTGTCTTTCTCTTGCTCTCTTCTCTCCCTTTCTGTCTGCCTGCCCATTTGTCTGTCTTTTTCTCTTCTCTCTCTTTCTCTTTCTCTCTCTTCTCTCTTTCTGTCTGCCTGCCTGTTTATCTCTCTTTTTCTCTCTCACTCTTCTCGCTCTCTCTATTTCTCTCTCTCCCTCTCTCACTAATCTCTACTTATCCTCTCATCTATTTCTGTTTTCTTTTCTCCACTTTTCTATGTCTATCGTTCCTTTTCTCTTCTTTGTAGCAGCTCATAGCTTAGTGCTTAGGACATTAGACTCATGATCATAAGATTAAGGATTCAATTCCTGGACAAGACTTCATTTCACATTGCTCCAGTCCAATCAACTGGTATCATCATCATCATCGTTGTCGTCATTTAACGTCTGCTTTCCATGTTGACATGGGTTGGACAGTTTGACTGAGGACTGGCAAATCAGATGGCTGCACCATACTCCAATCTGATCTGGCAGAGTTTCTACAGCTGGATGCCCTTCCTAACGCCAACCACTCTGAGAGTGTAGTGGGTGCTTTTACATGCCACTGGCATGAGAGCCAGTCAGGCAGTACTGGCAATGGCCACGCACAAACAGTGTTTTTCACGTGCCACCTGCACAGGAACCAGTCCAGCAGCACTAACAACGACCTCGCTCAAATGTTGTTTTCCACATGCCACAGACACAAGTGCCAGTAAGTCGACGCTGATAACAATCGTGCTCAAACGGTACTTTTTATGTGCCACTGGCATGGGAGCCAGTCAGTGGCCCTGGCAGGTATCATGCTTGGATGGTACTCTTAGTGCTCCACTAGCACGGATGCCAGTCATGTGGTGCTGTCATCGAATTTTATTTCAATTTCACTTGCCTCAACAGGTCTTCACAAGCAGAGTTTAGTGTCCAATGAAGGAAAGGTACTCATAAGTGGGCTGGTTACACCACTGGCATAGGCCACGGGTTATGGTCTCACTTGGCTTGCTGGGTCTTCTCTAGCACAGTATATTACTAACCGGCTGACGGTTAGTAAGGAGAGACACACAAATAAGAAAGAAGAAAGCAAAGGACCACTGATGTGGCCACAGGAGTGTGATGAAAGAACTCTGGCCAAAATAAGATTAAATTTAATGAAAAAATAAATAATACTGAAGCAAAGTAACACCAAATATATAGTGCGTGTGTTTTTATTGGCTAAACTGGCAAAATGACCATTCCAAAATACACAATATATATATGTGTGTGTATGTGTGTGTGTGTGCGAATAAAGCCTGTTGTGCATATATATATATATATATATATATATATATATACATATATATATATAATTATATATATATATATAAATATATATATATATATATAAATATATATATATATATATATATATATATAATATATTATATATATATATATATATATATACGACAGGCTTCTTTTTAGTTTCCATCTACCAAATCTGCTCACAAGGCTTTGGTCAGCCCAAGGCTAAAGAAAAAGACACTCGCCCAAGGTGTCACACAGTGGGACTGAACCCCGAATCATCTGGCTGGGAAGCAAGTTTCTTACCACACAGCCACACCTGCACCTATTGTGTGCATACTGTTTATATTGACGATCGTTTATCTTTTACTTGTTATTTGGTTCAGTCATCACTAGACTGCGGCCATGCTGGGGCACATCCATGTAGCGTTTTTAATTGAATGAATCTAACCCTATATGCTTAGCGGTATTTCATCTGTCTTTACGTTGTGAGTTCAAATTCCGCTGAGGTCAACTTTTGCCTTTCATCATTTCAGAAGCAATAAATTAAGTACCAGTTGCATATTGGGCTCAATCTAATCGACTGGCC
>NC_043013.1:35272202-35289702 GCF_006345805.1 Octopus sinensis | reverse complement strand
TGAGTGGATTTGGCAGATGGAATCAGAAAGAAGTCTGTCATATTTATATAAAGCTGCGGTCATGCCGGAGCACCACCATTGGCTGTGCCTTCATTATTTTGAAACCTCCTCTGATATATGGCATTTTACGAATGAGGGAATTTGATGCTGCTGCCCTCATCTCAGTTTCTGGATCATCTCAAAGTAGGCTCATCTGAAACCTTGTCAAGAGGAGATCCAGTTTTGTTTTAAAGACACATTCACACCATGCAGGTCTCTCATGCATTTTGGAAGGATATTGAAGAGCTGTGGGCTCTTGAAACCTAAGCTGTTGCAGAATCTGGTCTTGTATTTTGACGGTGATGCTGAGATCTTTGGCAGAGATTGGCTACAATAAAGCCTGTGACTTTCCTACTTAACATGATGGTGTCTAAATGAAGAGAGATCTGGCTGCTATTTCTAGCAAGGAATGTGACCAAATAAAGCCTGCTTCATTGGTTCAATGCACTGGCTATATTGTATATAGCTTGAAGCTTCATTTTACTGTATTCAAATATGGTGAGTATTTACTTTGCCTTTGGTGCCATTAACATAAATGCATATTAAGTTTGATTCAATTAATTACAATTCTTCGCTTTATAGAACTGGTTGTAAGAAGCTATCATTAATAAGGCTGTTGTTTGGTTCATGGTTTAGAAACTTTATTTACTAAATTAGCATTCACATTGAAATGTAAAATAATCCACAAATATTGGGTGAAGCTTAAATGAATTCATAGGATTTCCCAGTATTGTATAGCTATCTGAGCAACTCTGATCAATATATATATATATATAGTATGTGTGTGTACATATATATATATATATATATATATATATATATATATATATATACATAAGCATGTGTCATCTACTATAGTCTTTGGTGTGTATATGTATATATATATATATATATATATATATATATTAGAAGGTTTTGAGATGATATACAGGTATTACATATTAGAAAAATGAGGTACTCAGAAATCTGGATGGTTTTATTTTTACAGATATTTATTTGTATATTACATGTTTTTATACATCATATATCATATATCATATATTAGCGCTTTCGTCCATTCTAGTGGAGTCTTCAAATTGAACTGGTTGAAATGTATAAAAACATGTAACATACTAATAAATATCTGTAAATATAAAACCATCCGGATTTCTGAGTACCTCATTTCTTCTAATATATATATATATATATATATATATATATATTATATATATATATATATTGTTATATTGTTATAGTTCGGAATGGTCATATCTTTTCTTGCCAAATAAATACATGCACTACATAGTCGTTTTACACTTTGGATTTATTATTTTTCTCATTTTATGTCCTTTGCAAATCTTTTGTCTCACATCCTGTGACCTCTTCAGTGACTCTCCATCTCATGTGTCTCCTCCTGTTCTGTTTAGTTCATTCTGTCTTTCTATGGTGCATCCTTAACCTCTGCATGCGTTTGCATATGTATTTGTGTGTGTGTGTGTGTGTGTGTGTGTGTGTGTGTATGGCTTTATATATTATACTGTTTGTATCTGCTTTCTCCCTTCCCTCTTTCTGTCTTTAGTTGTCATTGTGTAGTGTTGGTAGTTCTAGGTGTTATTCTTTTATTCGTGTTCTCTGTTAAGGCTCAGTCTGCCTATTACTATGTGTGGCCTCTGTAACCTGTCTAAGTGTTGTGTCTGTTCTATGAGTTAACAGTACTTTAACATCTATGTTATTAACCAAGCCTCTATGTTCTAATTGAACATGTTGGTAGAGCACTGACGAGCTTTTCTCCACATATATAATATTATGTAAGAACAGATTATAATAAATATTAATTAGGTGCAGGAGTGGCTGTGTGGTAAGTAGCTTGCTAACCAACCACATGGTTCCGGGTTCAGTCCCACTGCGTGGCATCTTGGGCAAGTGTCTTCTGCTATAGCCCTGGGCCGACCAATGTCTTGTGAGTGGATTTGGTAGACGGAAACTGAAAAAAGCCTGTCGTATATATGTATGTATATATGTGTGTGTGTGTCTTTGAGTGTCTGTGTTTGTCTCCCTAGCATTGCATGACAACCGATGGTGGTGTGTTTACATCCCCATCACTAGCAGTTAGGCAAAAGAGACCAATAGAATAAGTACTGGGCTTACAAAGAATAAGTCCCGGGGTCGATTTGCTCGACTAAAAGTGGTGCTCCAGCATGGCCGCAGTCAAATGACTGAAACAAGTAAAAGAGTAAAAGAGTATTGATTTACTGGATGGGAGATATTTGTTACAGATGAAATAATATATTTATATTTGTGGAAATTCAGCTCAAAATTATTAGTTGAATGAATTGACCCCAGTAGCCATCATTAATTTTTTAAGCCTGATATTTATTCTATCAGTCTCTCTTGTTGAACTGCTAAATTACGAGATGTAAACACAAGAACACCGGTTGTCAAGAGCTGATGTGACAAACTTTAGACACAAAAAAAAAGACACACACACACATATATACATACATGAGATAGGCTTCTTTCAGTTTCCATCTAGCAAATCCATTTACAAGGCTTCGGTCGGCCAAAGGCTATAGTTAGATGACACATGCTCAAGATGCCATGCAGTAGGACTGAACCAGGAACCATGAGGCTTAGAAACCGACTTCTTACCACACACACACAGCCATGCCCGCACCTATTGGTAATACTTTCTGATAGTAAGGTGGCGAGCTAGTAGAAACGTTAGCACGCAGGGTGGAATGCTTAGCTGTATTTTGTGCCTTTACGTTGTGAGTTCAAATTCTGCTGAGGTCAATTTTGTCTTTCATCCTTTCGGGGTCGATAATTAAGTATCATATGTGTATTGGGGTCGATCTAATCGACTGGCCTCCGCCCCAAAAATTTTGGACCTTGAGCCTCTGATCGTAAAACTTGTGTAATCCAGGCAAGAGACCAGGTAATAATTATTTGCACCAAAGTTGACATTTTCTATTTTCCTTTGGGGAGGGGGTGATTTTCATATCATGTAATTCTGGTTATTTAATTTGCCTCTTGATAAGCAGAGAAGATAGAAATATTTTGGTATTTTGGTGAATTCCATTACTAAAATCTGTAAATAAACGAATCAGCCGAAGAATATAAAAACAAATGTCAAATGTTAAAACATTTAACTAATTTTTAAATTAATCCACACACACACACGCATATATGTATGTATGTATGTATGTATGTATGTATGTATGTATGTATGTATGTATGTATGTATGTATGCATGTATGTATGTAAGTATGTATTTATGTATGTATGCACACACTCACATATACTTCAGCATGTGTGTATATATGTATATGTGTTTATCTGTCTTTTATGAGTGTGTACTAACAGAAACACACGCATACATGTATATATGTGTGAGTTTACAGATTTGTATATCCATGAGTAGGCTTATGAACACTTACTGAGAAAGAGAGAAGAGAGAAGAGAGAGAGAGAGAGAGAGAGAGAGAGAGAGAGAGGGACAGAAACTGGGAGAGAGACAGAGAGAGAGAGAATTGTATTTTGGCTAATAAATTTGGACAACAGATTTCAATAAAAGTTCTAATAGAATATACTTGACTACACTTTTGCAGCTGAATGAAGATATAAAATACATTCAAAACGATAAAACAACAAACAACATCAACAATGATAATAATAATAATAATAATTATAATAAAACTACAATAAATATAATAAAATATTTAAATAACAAACAAATGACCACAGAAGTCAATATTTATTTGAATGTTTATTTATTTAATTCATTCACTCCTACTATCACTCTCTCTCTCTCTCTCTCTCTCTCTCTCTCTGTTTATCTCCCCTCTTCCTCTTCTTCCTCCACCTCTTCCTTCACCGCCTGTGTCTCTTTTTTCTAATTTCAATTTCTAGTGTTCTTATATGGTAAAATTCCTTTGAATAATGCGTTGACCAAAAATTAATAAAAGAGATAAAAATACATTAATAAATCGAAAATATAAAGTAAATAAACAATTTAGCAATTTCTATAAAACAGGCTTTTAATGAAACTTGTTCCAAATTTGCAAGCAATGTACTTCAGTGTACAAAATTAAGTTTGTGCCGTAGTACTTTTTACAGTTGCATATCAAATGCATTGAGATTTTAATGCCATAAAAGGCTTAAAATAAAAATTATTGTAATAATGAAATTTAGAAAAAGGGGGAAAAAATTGATTTGACATTTTAGAATAATTTTTCACCGTTTCATGTTAACTTGTTATATTTGTTAGATATGCTTGTAAATTTATGACTTTATTAGCTATTTATTAAAAAATATTTATTTATTTATTTATTTATTTGTTTGTTTTATTTTCAAATAAATTTCTGTTATGAAAGAGAGCATAACATTAGGTTACAAGCCTCAGACTGGTCCATGTAGGATTATAGCTGACTTACAGATTTAGTTATAATTATTTTATTTATTCATTATTTATTTTAGATTTTTTTTGTTTTTTTTTTTTCTTCTTTTACATATTGTAACATTGTTGTTACTGTTTCTTTTGGTTTGATAAACTGCATGGATATTATGAAGTCATATGAACAAATAGCATACAGATAAGGTTTGAGATATTTCACAATTATTTTTCCTTTCTATTTTCATTTCAAGATATGTCATCTTAGATCCTCCGGATAGAAAAGTCATGCACTAGAAATAGTGCAGCATTGAAGTAAAATGCACTAGTGTACTTAATTTTGTTTCTAGAGAGTCTGAGTTCAAGTCATGGGTACTTTAAGTTTAGCTATCATTCATCTGTGATTGATAATGAATGCTTAATATTTTTTTGGTGGTGGTTGAAATGACTGCGTACTTCTATAAATTTTAGGTTTATGCAAATGGGAAAAATCACTGTGTATTTATGATAGAATTAAAACTGCCTGGTAGATAGTATGTAGTAAAACTGGATGAGAAGTTGATAATTTAAACCCTCATCATCATCATCATCATCGTTTAATGTCCGCTTTCCATGCTATGCTAGCATGGGTTGGACGGTTCGACTGGGGTCTGGGAAGCCAGGAGGCTGCACCAGGCCCAGTCTGGTCTGGCAGTGTTTCTACAGCTTGATACCCTTCCTAACACCAACCATTCCATGAGTGTAGTGGGTGCTTTTTACGTGCCACTGGCATAGGTGCCAGGCAAGGCTGGCAATGGCCACGATTGGTTGGTGCTTTTTACATGCCACCGACATGGAGGCCAGTCAGGGCAGCACTGGCAATGGCCACGTTTGGATGGTTCTTTTATGTGCCACTGGCACTGGTATCACAACTACAATTTCCATTGATTTTTTATCGATTTCGATTTCGATTTCACTTGCCTCAACAGGTCTTCATAAGCAGAGTTTTGTGTCCCAAGAAGGAAAGGTATGCATAAGTGGACTGGCTACATCCCAGGTAGAGGCCACGGGTTATGGTCTCACTTGTCCTGCCGGGTCTTCTCACGCACTTATAATTTAATCCTAGACTTGAGCAGGAACCATATGATGGCATATTGTTCCACTATAATATGTTCATATTTACATATATACATAAAATATGCCAACCAATGCAGACTTTGTGGAGTTAACACCAAAAATATCACCCACATCATAAGCAGTTGTCTGAAAATGTCATCACTGTATTATCTACCAATGAGACATGATGTAGTTTGGACACTCTATAATGAAATCCATTGGAAGGATAACCACGAGGAAAAAAGAAATAAGAACCCACAGTATGGTAGAAGCCATAGCCACTCATGATAAAACAGAGTACTGGTGGAATGTCCTAGTGAAGATCTCAATAAAATGTAAGCACAACAGACCTGATAAAATGATTTGGGATAGAGAAGAGAAACTGTGTATAGATGTGGGAATCAGCTGCCCAGTGGATGTTAACATGAAGCTGAAGATCAGTGAAAAAGAAAATACCTACCGTGAACTCCTGTGGAATCTACAGTTCCTCTTTCCAGATTACAAGTTCAGGTTTATACATTCATTTTCCATGCTGGCATGTGTTGGACGGCTTAACTGGGGACTGGCTAGCCAGTAGGCTGCACCGGGCTCCAATCTATTCTGGCAAAGTTTCTACGGCTGGATGTCCTTCCTAATGCCAACCACTCCAAGAGTGTAGTGGGTGCTATTTATGTGCCACCGGTATGGGAGCTAGTTGGGGGAGGGCACTGGCTTTGACCATGTTTAGCAGATTTTTTTACGTGTCACCAGAATGGGGAGCCAGCCAGGCAGCACTGGCATCGACCCATGTCTGAATGGTGCTTCTTGCATGCCACCAGCATGGATGCCAGTCAGGCAGCACTGGCATCGACCCACTCTTAAATGGTGTTTATTATGTGCCACCAACACAGGTGCCAGTCAGGCGGCACTGGCATCTATCCATGCTTGAATGTGCTTATTATGTGCCACAAGCATGAGTACCAGTCAGGTGACATTGGCATCAATCCACACTTGAATGGTGCTTATTACACGCCACCAGCACAGATGCTAGTCAAGTGGGACTTGTATTGGCCCATGCTCGAATGGTGCTTATTATGTGCCACCAGCTCAGGTGCCAGTCAGGTGGCACTGACATCGACCCACAGCTACGATTTTACTCGACGCAGTATTAAATAATAAACAGTTTCATGTGAAAACAGCAGTAATATACTATTGTGTCAAACGTAGCAATACAACTTATTTATTAAGAGATGACAAGCAAAGTTAGCCCCAGTGGGATTTGAACCTAGAACAGTGAGCTACTGAACTTAATACTGCATAGATTAGCTATTAATATCTTCCACAATATCAGATACCTTTGCAATATATTCTGGCCAAATAATATTGATTTATTTTGACTAGACACAAGATTAATTTTTCTAATGCAAAGCATAGTCAAGTGAATTGCTTCTTCTATATTACTGGAGTTTATATCATTGATACAATAATAATAATAATAATAATAATAATAATAATAATAATGGCAAAAATAAAAGTAAAATCACCTGTGACAGGATTCAATATAAGAACGCGGCTGAATTCTGAAGTACATTTAGTCTGGCACTTAACCATTTCTCTTGATTTTCCATCCTTATTAGCATAAGAATATTGCATTAATAGTTCCAGATTTTAGGTTGTATATGAAAACACAATTGTGGAGTAATGTTTGTGTATCTAGTTTTCAAAGGGAGAAGATAAATTAAACACTAAGATGTTGACTCTGTTGTGTTAAGATACAGAATTATTTTTTGAAGTGCTTTTCAGAAAAGAAAATAGTGTTTTATTAAGCAAAATGTATGATGGACATATCTATAGATACATAGGATCATCACCATTTTGTTTTCAGCGTTATACTGAAATATCAGTGATGGAATTGCAAGTTTGGGTCAGTCGTTATTCTTTAAGCATTTTTATTGTGTCTCAGGGTGGATGTAGCTTGGTTGGACTAACGATTTTTATTAATTGTACAGTAAATTGTGTTCCCCTTGCCAGTACCTTCCTAAACCTAAGTAAGCTACACTGTGGGGTATTAAGTAGCCTGGTTATGGACTCGGTGGCTTGGCTGTCCATCAGTTATGACCATTCAACCATTCATTGCCACCTGAGTGCCATTGGAAAAGTTAGAAAATTGAGTCAACGGTTTCCTAACAAACTTTCTGAATCTAATCCCACGCAGAGAGTTAAGGTGTGCTCTTCTTTGCTGTCACATCTCACGAATGAATCTTCTTTGGACCAAATATTGACTGGTGACAAGAAATGGGTTCTCTGTAAAAATGTCAAGTGCTGAAGACAGTGGGTAGGGAAAGGAGAAACACGGACACCCCAGGTTAAAGAAGGTCTTCATCTACATAAGGTGTTGTTAACTGTTTGGTGGGATATGAAGGGTTTAGTCCACTTTGAATTTTTTAATCCAAACCAAATGATAACAAGTGATATGTACCGTGAGCAGCTTGAGTGGCTTAAGTCAGTGCTAGAAGAAAAACGACTATCTTTGGTTTCAAGATGAAAGGTGTTCTTCCATCATGATAATGTTCGGCCACATGCAGCAAGGATGACATTCTAAAGGCTGGAGCAGTTTGAATGAGAAACGATGCCCCACCTACCATATTCTCTGGACATTGCCCTATCTGATTGTCATTTATTCCACAGTCTTCAAAATCATTTGGACAGAAAAAATATGAATTCTGTGGCAGAGGTCAGAACAGTACTGGAGGTGTATTTTTTTCCACGGACAAATGAATTTTGGAAGAGGGGCCTTGCAAGTCTAAGAGATAGATAGAAGAGCATTGTAGAAAATGAAGGAGAGTGTATTTTAGATTAAAAACGAACTTTGTTTATCTGAATTTCGAAAAATAAAAGAAATATAAATAAAAACGCATTATTTATGGGATGATCCAATATTTATAGTCATTGTTTGTCAGAATATAGCAGTAAATAAATAATTTTATTGCGATGTTTACTTTCTCCCTCTTTATATGAAAATAAAGTTGTATAAAACATCACTCTTCTAGGAACACTTACCATTTTACTATTATAATTCAATAATACGAAGATAATTCAAGCTAAAGGGGTGAAAGATATGTTTACATGGCGAGGATTACTCCTTGATGTAAGACTAATAGATAAAATTAAGATAACGTAGAGTAAACATGGATAGATAATTAAAGAATGGTATTATTAGAATTAGTAAATAAAGAAAATGATAATTGGCAAAGTTTAAAAACATGTAAAAATCCCACCCCCAGAATCACTTGAGGAAGGAAAGGGAAAGGTTTAAAATAGTATTATAAAAAAGAAGGAAACGGTTAAGAATAAAATATATATAATTAGGATATGATTCATTAATGCTAAATGCCAAATCATTAAGCTCAGGTCACTTGGTGCATCACAGCAAGAAATGTGAATTAAATAACAAACATTTGAAGAAAAAGTAAAATATGTAAAAATGAAGAAAATAGAACATAAAAAAAAATTTAATAAAAGCTACAAATATATGAAAAAGCAGAAATGAAGGACATTAAATTTATTTACAAGGTTACGTTCATCTGAAAAAATAATGTAGATTATAAATCTGGGTATACATTGATATTTTAAGGTTAAAAATGTCTTAGCAAAGTGCTAGAAGAAAAATAAATATATACTTACAAAAGGCAGAATACAATATACAGACACACACAAACCTTCAAAATGTAATTTTTGCACTAAGATCAGAAAAGAATAAATCTCAGAGTAGTTTACTTTCATGAAATTGTTATTGCTGCCTGGATTTTAAGATCAATTTTTTTCATCCTGTTTACATGGTACAATAAGGTTTTCCTGATTTTAATTGAGTTGTTATGTTCTTACATATTGTCATGTGTAAACAACTTTCAAAATGAAATATCATTGGTAGATTTCCTTATATTTTGCCTGACATCACAACGAAATTTCTCAAGCTACAATTATAAGAAATAAGGAAAAGATACTGCTTCTATATGAGTGCCGTGTGCATGTTTGTAATACAGATGTGTATGTTTTTGCAAGGTTACACCATTTTTATAAGTTTGAATACACAATTTTTTGGCTCTTTTACTGCTTCCAGTCATTCGATTTCAGCCATGCTGGAGCACTGTCTTGTAAAGTTAGTCGAACAAATTGGCCTCAGCACTTGTTTTTTTTTTTTTAATTATGGCATTTATTCTGTTGGTGCCTTTTTACCAAACTTCTAAGTTACATGGATGTAAACAAAGTAACACCAGCTGAACAGCAGTGGGGGCACAAAGACACACACACACATACATACATACAAACATACATACATACATACATACATACATACATACACACACACATACATACATACATACATACACACACACATACATACATACATACATACACACACACATACATACATACATACATACAAACACACAAACATGCAAATATACATACATATGTACAGACATACATGCAAACATACATACATAAGAGTGGCTGTGTGGTAAGTAGCTTGCTTACCAACCACATGGTTCCAGGTTCAATCCCACTGCATGGCAACTTGGGCAAGTGTCTTCTACTATAGCCTCGGGCCGACCAAAGCCTTGTGAATGGATTTGGTAGACAGAAACTGAAAGAAGCCCGTCATATATATGTATATATATATGTGTGTGTATGATTGTGTGTCTCTGTTTGTACCCCAACATCGCATGACAAACGATGCTGGTGTGTTTATATCCCCAGAACTTAGCAGTTCGGCAAAAGAGTCCGATAGAATAAGTACTAGGCTTACAAAGAATAAGTCCTGGGCTCGATTTGCTTGACTAAAGGCGGTGCTCCGGCATGGCCACAGTCAAATGACTGAAACAAGTAAAGAGTATACACACATACATACATACATACATATATGGTTTTGTAAAAAAAATTCCTAACTGGATAATCTTGGATTTTCAGAAAAAGAAATCAACCAACTGATTCACACATTGCAAATAATCTGTAAGTGGAAGAGTAAAACTCTGCAAGACTTTTCTTAAATTTAAAACATTGATAGTGCTTTCACTATCTACATTCCAATGATGGAACTTTGTATCTTTCTCAGAAACCAGCTCTTTCTTCAAAGGATAAATTCAAATAATTAAAAACAGAAAATGATATACATACAAACTTACATTATCATCATCATCATCACCTTCATCATTTAGCGTCCATTTTTCCATGCTGGTATGGGTTAGATGGTTTGATTGGAACTGGTAAACTGGAGAGCTGTACCAAGTTCCAGTCTGGTTTATCTTGGTTTCTGTGGCTGGATACCCTTCCTAACAGCAATCATTCACATGTCATTGGCATGGGTGCCTATTATGTGTCACTGGCACAGGTGCCCTTTATGTGTCACCAACTTGAGTACCTCTTATATGTTACTGACTCTAGCCACAACTATCAATTCACTAGGCTTGATGAGTCTTCACAAGCACACCAAATCGGCAAAGATCTCGCTCGCTTGTCATCACTTCTGTCAGACGCAACGTCTAAAGATCATACTTCACCAACTTCGCCTATTTTTTTCCTGAGTCTACCTCTTCTTCTGGTTCCCTCCACAGTTAGAGATACATATATAAATATAATAATCAAGGATAAAATTTTTTATAAAATTTTTCAATGACCGACATATAAAAACATATGGCATAGTGGTTAAGAGCATGGGCTACTAACCCCAAGATTCCAAGTTTGATTCCAGGCAGTGAGCTGAATAATAATAATAATAATAATAATAATAATAATAATAATAATAATAAAAACAACAACATCAAAAAATACCTTAGGAATGAGATCCCAGGTTCGAAATTTCCCCATGACACCTGCTGAAGGCTGGAGGGTATATCAGCCAAAACGTTGTGTTAACAACAAACAAGATGAGGACAAATATCCATCAAATATAAATAATGTAAATTATATAAATAATGTACATAATTCCTCATATCTGAAATATAGAATGCTGAAGATAGACGTTAAATTGTCCAGCCACTTTAAAAGTTATCACAAAGTTATACACGTGTGCAAATCAAGGGAACAAGCTAATGGAAAATTCATGACTTTTAAAGTTGCTGGATGATTTAGCATCCATCTTCAGCATATAGGCTAGAATTTTTCTGTGCCCTTAATTATAATTATACATCATAATAATCTATGCCCTTAATTATAATTATACATATGCCAGGCGGTGAACTGGCAGAATTGTTTGCATGCTGAACGAAATGCTTAGCGGTATTTCGTCTGCCATTACGTTCTGAGTTCCAATTCCACCGAGGTCGACTTTGTCTTTCATTCTTTCAGGGTCAATTAAATAAGTACTAGTAATGCACTGGTCTTCCACACAGTTTCTTCGATCAAATTCACTAACAAAACTTTAATCAACCAGAGGCAATATCTGAACACCCTTGCTCAAGGTGCCTAGTATTAGGAATGAACCAGGAACCATCTGATTGTGAAGTAAACTTCTTAACCCCACAACCATGTCAGTACTTGTTGAAATTCTTAGCTTTTTTTTTTACTAAGTACTTTTATCATACACCGAGAAAAAAGGAAACAAATAGAAAAATACGAGGTTCATATTAAGTGGTAAAAAATAATATATTTAAATGCTGAAGGAAAATAAAATATTTTAATGCGTGAAAGGAGGAACAAGCCAAGTCAAAGAACCGCTATGTAGAAAAATGGACAGAAATAACAATGCCAATATTTCGCATTAGTGCAAAGTCACACGCCTTGCAGTGAAGTCGTTATAGTTTGATTGAATTGAACCCAGTACAATATTGATACATTTTATATTGATTCCCTTCAAAGGGATAAAAAAAAAAAAGAAGGCAAAAGCTATCCTAAGCAAATTTTGAATTCAGAAAGTACAAGGAGTCATCTGATTATTTGAATACGTTTATATTATTGATTGTCAACTTTTTATGACATGATTGTCAAATTGTAAAATTATAAAATGATGATGATGATGATGGTATGAATATGGTGCCAATGTTGATGCTGCTGCTGCTGATAATAATGATGATAATAATAATAATAATAATAATAATAATAATAATAATATAATAATAATAATGATAATAATAATAATAATAATAATAATAGTAAGAGAATAGGAAGTCAGATATAGAGTGCGACCATGAAATAGAAAAAAGGAAGCCAGACATAGTCTTAATTGAGAAAGAAAGCAAACTATGCTGGATCATAGATATAGTATGCCCAGCTGACAACAAGGTATGCGATAAGGAAGAAAGAAAAGGCGATAGATATAACAGGTTAGCTTGGGAGGTTAAGCAGTTGTGGACACTGAAAAAGGTGGTAGTAGTACCAATAACTGTTGGAGCCCTGGGAACAGTGAGTAAAAATCTTGAGAAGTACATGGAACAAATAGGGGCTGAAATAAGGGTGGAGCACTTGCAGAAAACAGCACTGCTTGGAACCGCTTGATTACTCCAGATGGTGCTTGAAAAATAAGAGGTGTTAACTTAGTTCACTGGTAGTGAACAGCCGACACTGTAGTACATCTCCAGCGTTAGAAGCTGTGAAAAAGGCAATGATAATAATAATAATAATAATAATAATAATAATAATAATAATAATAATAATCATAATAATAATAATAATAATAATAATAATCATCATCATCATAATAATAATAATAATAATAATAATAATAATAATATTCAGACAAATACATAACAAAAACACCAGGACTTACAAACACATATAACATACAGAAAATTGCACTACTAGGCACTGCACACATCCTACGCAGAACACTTTCCATACAATAACCATCAGAGCATCACAACAAATCACAGCACATACCCAAGGCACACAGAGCTGTGCTCGGTAGTGAAGTGAAAGCACGCTATAAAAATAAAACTACTGAATAATAATAATAATAATAATAATAATAATGATGGTTTCTATTCTTTGCCACCAGGACAGCTTGTGGGAGGGGATTATGTTGATTGCATCGACCCCAGTGTTCAACTGGAGCTTATTTTATTAACCCAGAAAGGGTGAAAGACAAAGTCAACCTCAGCGGAATTTGAACTTAGAACGTAACAATGGGCGAAATATCACTAAGCATTTCATCTAGCATGCTAATGATTCTGCTAGCTCACCGCTTTAATAATTATAATAATAATGCCAATACTATGGAATAACAACAGAAAAAAGATACCAGAAGAGGTCACAGAAAATAAGTAACAATTCTATGGGATATTCCAATACACACAGATAGAGAAATTATGGCCAATAAGCTAGATATAGTTGTCAGAGATCATGAAGAAAAAAAAATGCTTTCTAATTGATGTATCAATACCAGCAGATGACAACGTTTCTCTAAAAGAAATCGAGAAATTTTCAAAATGCAAAGACCTGGAAGTAGAGGTAACTCGAACGTGGAGTCTAAAAACAGAAACAATTCTTATCATAGTAGGCACATTATGTATGATAAAAATATTCAGATAAATACATAACAAAAACACCAGACAGAAAATTGTACTACTGGGCACTGCACAAATCCTATGCAAAACGCTTTCAATACAGTAGCCAATAGAGCATCACAGCAAACCACAGCACATACCTACTGCACACAGAGCTGTGCTTAGTAGTGCAGTGAAAGCACATTATAAAATTAAAACTACTGAATATTAATGATAATAATAATATAATAATAATAATAATAATAATAATGATAATAATAATAATAATAATAATAATAATATAATAATGATAATGATAATAATAATAATAATAATAATGATGATAATAATAATAATACTAACAAGAACACTCAGTGAGTGCAAACCCCTGCCAAGGTAATACTGACGTCCTCTCAACGATTAGCCACAGATGATTTTTAAAATGAGAATATCCGAAATAAACTTGACTGCTCTCACAAATGAGAATACTAAAAATGAACCCAATCACTCTCAAAAATTAAGTAAAAAATCACAGGAAAAAATAATCCAGAAACCTTGTTCGATACCAGATTGATTTCATAATATAATCAGTTAATGCCAGTCATGAGGCCAAACGTTTCTGAAAGTTTCATCTGAATCCATCCAGTGGTTCTCGAGATATCTTGTCCACAGACAAACAAACATAACTGAAAAAGAATACCTCTGCTTTCACTAAGGTAGCGGTAATAATAATAATAATTAATAATAATAATAATAATAATAATGATGATAATAATAATAATAATAATAATAATAATAATAATAATAATAATGATGATGATGATGATGATAATAATAATAATAATAATGATGATGATGATGATGATGATGATAATAATAATAATAATAATAATAATATAATAATAATAATAATAATAATAATTATGTTTTCAAGTTTTGGCACAAAGCCAGCAATTTCAGCAGCTGAAGTTAGTTGATTACAATACCCACAGTACCCAACTGGTACTTATTTTATCGACCCTGAAAGGATAAACAGCAAAGCCAACCTCGGTGGAATTTGAACTCTGGTTTAATTTTCTAGTAGGTGGTTGAAAAGAGATAAATGAAATTAAGATACGAGTAGATAGTCATCAACATTAAGTTCAAATCTGCTTCAGTTGTTTGAGCTTTTTCTGTGTAGAATCCTTTATTCCACATTTCTTCAGTTCACCAAGCTGTCATGTACAGGAATCACTTATGTAGGAACGTCAATATCCCTTGAAGATTTATATCTCATCTTTTATTGCCATAACACTAAAACCAATTCCAAAGTGTTTCCATGTCTAGATAACATTCATATTTTGAATATTTAAGAGAAAAATAAGTATCCTGTCCAGATGTCTCATTTATTTGTCCATAATAGATTAAGTGATGACAAAAACAAAAAACAAAAAAAAAAAGTAAGAAATACTAGATAACAAATTTTCTTCAGAGAATAAATATATTATTACTTGTATTTGTACAGATGTTAAAATTTGAACATCTAGCAATATTATTTCTTGTATATTTGATTCTTAACCCAACTGGTGTAAAAATAAAACTAAAATAAACTCGTTAAAAGAAAAAGCATAAAGAAATGCTATTTGAAAACATTAAAAATGTTCTTATTTCCTAATGTTAATAATATACAGTTGCTTTGACTTAACATCTCTTTTTTTTTTTTTTCACAAATCTGGTACTTATTTGAACCCTGTTTCGTTTCCATTAATCAATTTTGATGTTGGAGACATCACAACAGGCTCCGACAACAACATCATTTGGGTGTAGAAAAGAGACAGACAAAAAACTGAATATGATATTGAACCAGTTTTCTCCTATTTATTTTGCATTAACTCACCTGCATCTAACAGTAATGATAATAAACGGAAATGATGTTGATAATATTAAAAAAAAACAATGATAAACAACAGCAATTGGCAACCTTGTACAGTTATCCAGAGCAGATCAGTTAGGTTTGTGAACCAGGTGGATGATGCTTTGACACAAGAGCACATGTACATATGTATATATATATATATATATATATATATATATATATATATATATATATATATATATATATATACATACATATATATATGTATGTATATATATGTTGTCAAGCACAAATAACCATAAAAATTCATTTATAGCAATTGAATTTCTCTTGCTAACAAGAATTTTCAAGCAGACAAAATTAAAGAAATATGCAACAAAGCATTCACAGAGGCTAACAAAAGCATTGGATTAGCAATTAAGATTCTCGTCTGACAAGTACGAATTACCAATTACTTTCTTGCTTAGCCTTTCTTTCTGTCTTCCTCTTCTCTTCTATATCTGATAATATTAGCTAAGACATAAGTAAAGAAAGAAAAAGAGAGAAAACAAAATAAAAAAAAAAGGAAAGTAAGAAGAAACACTATAAATATATATAGAAAAAAAAACAACAAAACAAAGCACTATAGAAAATGTTTGTCTGAAGATTCTTATCTAGCTTTTAATTAAATTAATATTCTGTACTTAGCAATCTCACTATCCAAAACATCTTTAGACCAACAAATTAGAATATATGGTCTCTTTTGTCCTCTAGATAAGTAATTTTTTCTTCTTTTACTTCTCTTTCCTTTTCTTTCTTTCATTTCTTGTTCTTGTTCTTTTTCTTGCTGCTGTTGTTGTCCTGTGCTATGAATTTACAATAAAGTATGTCTGCTTGATGAACAGTAAATTACTTGGAATTCATCATTCTATTCAGTCCGCATACAGTCTCCTCTGAGCAAGTTAATGCGCTCGTCTAGTTTCTAGAGCATAAATGTAGCTGTTTGTAGCAGGAGCTCTCATTCCCTCTTCTGTGTCTCTCTCTTCTTATATATATATATATATATATATTTATATATATATGTATGAATGTATAGATGTCTATCTATCTGTCTATTTATCTACCTATCTATCTGTCTATCTATCTAACTTTATATATATATGTATGTGTGTGTGTATATATATATATATGTGTATGTGTTTGGTGTGTGTGTGTGTATTCATACTTACATTCTTGGGGATCAAAGATAGTGCCAGCTGAACATTGACATTAGTGAAATGAATTCTGATTACCATCTTTGTTTCCACGTTCACTTCCACTACTTTCATTTTCATTTTCTCAACTTGATTACTAGAAAAGGAAAAAAAAAATATATATATATATATATATAAAACAACTACAGCACAAAACAAAGTGCAATGAAAAATGCCAAAAGAAAAAATATAGTAAGGATGCAAAAAGAAGTGATGTTGGGCACTGGTTAAATAGGTTATATATATGTATGTGAATGTTTGTGGGTGTATGTATGTTTGTATAATAATATCATTAGCTGTATGTTTCACTACTTATTTATTGTTCTCATTTTGTTTGTTTCTATTTTTGCTTTTTTTTTTGTCTTAGTTTTTGGTTCAATATTTTTTTTTCTTTTCATTAATTTATCTTTTTACTTCATTTTTACCAAAGGGAATATACACGATGCAGCATA
>NC_043013.1:35252202-35262202 GCF_006345805.1 Octopus sinensis | reverse complement strand
AAAAAATAAACCCAACCTCTCTCAAAAACCAAATAAAAAAACAGGAAAAATAAGCCAGAATCATTGTCCGGGACTGGATCAATCCCATCAGTTTGTGCCAGTCATGAGGCTAAACATCCCTGAAAGTTTCATCCGAATCCATCCAGTGGTTCTTGAGATATTTTATACATGGACAAACAAACAAACACGACTGAAAACAATACCTCCACCTTCGCTAAGGTAATAAATATTATTTTCCATCTCCCTGTTTTATGGTTTATTATTTTTTATATTATGAAATTAATATATATATATATATATATATATATATGTATGTATGTATGTATGTATGTATGTATGTATGTATGTATGTATGTATGTATGTATATGGGGCACCAAAATCTTTCAAGTGCTTAGAGCCTCTATGGGTCTTAATACAGCCCTGAGTGGAAGGGGCTGAAACACCTACTGAGCTGTGTTTCACTGCCTGATGGAACATCAAGATTGACTCTGGCATTCAGAGATGGACACAGCAGCAACCTCAACCCCGCTCAACCCACTCAGCTCAGATAAAATGTTACTCCTTTAATCTTAAGCTTCTTTTATCTTTTACTTGGTTCGCTCAGTGGACTATGGCCATGCTTGTGCATTGCCTTTGAAGATTTAGACAAATAAACCAACCCCAGTACTTACCACCACCACCAGCATCATCATTATCAGTATTATTATTATTATTATTATTATTATTATTATTATTATTATTGAGTGAGTGAGCAGAGCATGCCATCGAAGTGACACTGGGGTAAAATATACGAAGCCCAGTATACCCATCATGACTACCCGTCTGATAAGGGTACACCAGGCACATGCATCACAACCATATGTGCGCGACATGGTGATCTCATATCAAGATAAACAGTACATGACCTTGCAGGTGGAGCCCAGTTAGAATTTTCTTCAGATCGAGTAACCCATCCCGCTCAAAAGGTCCCTGAATAAGGCTTGTTTAAGGATGTTGAACGAAACACCCATGTTTCCAGAGGTGAATTATTCAAACCCCAAAGAATCTCAACACATGGCTATGATGCTCCCCCACTACTTCTGCTCATGATCAGAGATGCACATATCGTCAGCCACTAAGGGACATGCTCAACTGGTTACGGTCAAACAACTGACAAGCAAATCTGTGGTATTGAGCAGAATATTTGCTGTAGCCCATTATCATTATTATTATTATTATTATTATTATTATTATTATTATTATTATTATTATTCATATACACACAACAGATTAGACTGCTGGAAAAGAAAAATTCCTAACATTGGCCTACAACAAGTATCCTACAACAAGAATCCTCCTAAGTATCCTAGCTGTCCCTAATAACACTCTTTTTTGGAGCTGTACTAAACTAGGTTTTATGCTTATTTTCTTTATCCATCTGTTCAGATCTTTAGGGATAGTTCCCAATGCACCTATAACTACAGGGATACATTTTACTACAGGGATACATTTTACCTGCACTTTCCATAGTCCCTGTAATTCAATAGCTAGGTACTGGTACTTTGCTATTTTTTCTATATCTCTCCTATTGATTTTTTCATCATTTGGGACTGTAAAGTCAATTATCTGGCACTTTCTATTCTCTTTATCTACCACTACTAAATATAGCTTATATTACACAGTCTGAATGTTGAAGTCCTACATCTTATATTTCTTACTTTCTAGTACTTTACTAGGTTCATGTTCATACCATTTATCAGTATGGTCAAATCCTAGCTTTTTACATAATGTCCAGTGGATTACTCTCCTTTGATTGTCATGTTTTTTTCTTGTATTCTTTCTGTGCCAGCATGCTGCATTCACTTACAATATGAGTAACACTTTCCTCTTTTGATTTACACAACCTATATTGGGAATCTACTTGGTTTTTGTCTATCTTGGTTTGTATCCAATTAGTCCTTAATCTTGATATTTTATCCAGTTAGTCCTTAAACTTGATCTTGTGCTGCTACTAACAAACTTTCAGTTTCCCTTTTCAGCCTTCCTTTCTGTAACCATAACCATATCTCACTACTATTATTTGCTACAACTATCTTTGGGGATTTACCATGCAAAGCTTTCTCCTGTGAGTCAGATAACTTTATAACTTTTGTTCTTTTTCCTGTGTGTGTTTTTTCACTTTGTCAAAAAGTAAATTCTGTAAAGACAGACCCAACCCTTAATGTCACAAATAACAAAACCAAAACAAGAACGATGGGTAGAGAACCATGAATACAATGAAATGGTTGATTTATGATTTATACACACTACTACACAACACTCCTCCCAAAAACATACAGGAATAAACACATACAGTAAATACTCAATAAAATGAAGGAATGATCACAGAAAATAGCAAACATGGACATGTGATAACAAGCTGCTGGGAGGATAGATCAAATCTGAAACCATTATGAAACAGGAATTAAGAATCCACAAAAACAATGAAAGAAATCTGTTTTAATGTAAGCCATCTCAGGAAACTGAAAGATTTTTCTTATATGGAGTATACACACACACACACACACACACACACACACACATATATATATATATATATATATCATCATCATCATCATCATCATCGTTTAATGTCCGTTCTCCATGCTAGCATGGGTTGGACGGTTCGACCGGGGATCTGGGAAGCCAGAAGGCTGCACCAGGCTCCAGTCTTATCTGGCAATGCTTCTACAGCTGGATGCCCTTCCTAACGCCAACCACTCCGTGAGTGTAGTGGGTGCTTTTCACGTGCCACCCACATATATATAAAATAGCTTCTATTATTATTATTATTATTATTATTATTATTATTATTATTATTATTATTATTATTACTACTACTACTATTATTATTATTATTATTATTATTATTATTATTATTATTATTATCATTATTATTATTATTATTATTATTATTTTCTGATTGATTTACATTTTATTTCATTTTCTGACTTGGTCTCAACCAGAGACCTAAATCACATATATATTAGATGGCGAGAAACTTCCTGAGAATGTGGGCAGTTGATGTCTACATGATTTTTTGAGTCTCGTTGATTGTTGGTTATTATTACCTCATGCCTTAGTGAAAGCAGGGGTATTGTTTACATTACAGTCATGTATGTGTATATGTATGTATGTGTGTGGTGGAAGTGTGGAAGCACTCCGTCGGTAACGACAATGAGGGTTCCGGTTGATCCGAATCAACGGAACAGCCTGCTCATGAAATTAACGTGTAAGTGGCTGAGCACTCCACAGACACGTGCACCCTTAACGTAGTTCTCGGGGATATTCAGCGTGACACAGGGAGTGACAAGGCCGGCCCCTTGTATGTGTGTATGTATGCATGCACTCATGGATGTATGTATGTATGTATGCATGTGCAGATTTGTATGTTTTATGTATGTATTCTCATGCATATAGTTACATATCTAGACATACTTATATCACCTATTACCATTATTCCAAGGTCTTATTTGACCCAGGATGGCACTACCTGTCTGGGTCTCATTGATAGGTTAGATAAATTTTGCCGGGTTAGAGAAGGCTCCCAATATTTTTGACAAAACCATGGTGAAGGCAGATCTTCAAAGAGAAGGATACTCTTACATAAAAAAGACTTGCTGCCAAAATAGTCATTTTGCAAATTCTTGTCACTGCAACCTACTATGGTGACCAAGAGAGAGAGAGAGACAAGTGTTGCACAAGCTTTTATCAATTGAACCCAAGGAAGCACCAATGTCTCACTGTCTGTGAGATGGCTATTATCTGACTAAATGAAGCTATCATTATACATGCGTGTATGTATGATTGTATATATGTATTAATGTATACATGTATGTACAGGAAGTAATATATTAAAGAATTCACTATGCTGCCTGTTTAGCATATTATCAATCAATGCCTTCACTTCCTCCATCAGAATCTGAAGTGGACTGAACTAGAAGTGCAGTCATGGTCAGGCTTGTAAGATCTATTGAATATTATCAGCATATAGGCATATCTATAATGCAGTGTACTTAACCATTGGGTACAATTCATTACACATTATAATGCATCATGCTAGACTCATTGTTTGACTTTCTTCTCTACACAGAGCCAAAACAGCCATAAAATCTTTACCACAATAATTTTATGTATTTATTTGAATTTTCAGAAACAAGCAATTCGTATGATGACATGGAAAAATTGA
Source organism: Octopus sinensis (assembly GCF_006345805.1). Classification (NCBI taxonomy): domain Eukaryota; kingdom Metazoa; phylum Mollusca; class Cephalopoda; order Octopoda; family Octopodidae; genus Octopus; species Octopus sinensis. Next base: position 35,257,994 of record NC_043013.1, on the reverse strand, counting down.
CCTGAGAATGCTTTAAAAATAATTGTGAACAGAACAGAAATAAATACCCACCACCATCACTCCATCACTACTTCAACCACTGCAAAAAGAAAAAAAAAAAAAGAGAGAGAACAATAAAATTATGTAATTCAAGATTAGACACAAAGATGAGATAGATATAAAATGTAGTTATAAAATTGCTCATATTTACTGATCTATGCATAAACATCAAAACCCACAATTGAGTTATCAATGTGCTTGGATGCATTACACCAAATTTAGAAAATTCCTGACCAAACATAACGGTGACTAGTCATAAATAAAATTGACCAATCGAAGCACTGACATAGCGTTCAGATTTGCGAAATGGTTGGCAAGCCCAATGACTTGTTTACAGCATACACTTTGACAACAAATGATATTTAATACATCCCTAGATGACTATAATAGAAATCCCTAAAAAATTTAAGAGGTTTTCTTATATTTCTTCCCCCTTCCCACTCTTTCTCTTTCACTTCCTCTCTCTCTCTCTCTCTCTTTGTATATACCTTGTTCCTTTTCTTTCTCTTCCTTTATTTTATCTTTTTTGTTTTGTTGAGGTCTCATATTTCAGAGCATTGAAAAATAGAAATATTTGGTAAATGTGGTATTTAAGCTCATCTTACATTTACAGTGACATTGGCATATATTCATGAACACACACATAACGGCAAATAAACGTACACATTGCGATAATATAATCTGTGTGCGTAGATATATATATATGTGTGTGTATGTATGTGGACATTGTATGTACAATTTATGTATACAGAGGTAGTATAAAAATATCACAAATGTATACAAACATATTTTAGTTTGTGCATGCATGTACAATGTAAACATACAAATACACACACTCACACACACACATACGTACATACATACATACATACATACATACACACACACACACACATATATATATATATATATATATATATACACTCACACATATATACATATATATGTGTGTGTGTGTGTATATACACATATATATATGTGTGTATATATATATGGAAGTATAGAGATATAACACAGGTCACAGATATAAAACTTTTTATTTGGACATGCATATGATAATATGAGTGTACAGTTTCTAAACACATATACACTTACTTCCACAATCTCTCACACATTAATTCAATCTCTCTCATTCTCTCTCTCTCTCTCTCTCTTTCGTTCTAATTCTTTCTTTCTACCTCTCTTTCACTCTCTCGCTTTCCACCTCTCTCCCGTCATATATGTGTTAATGTGATAGTAAAACCATCAAAATGCTGATGCATGCGTGCTGTTGACATGGTAGCTAAATATTGACACTGGTGAGGATTATGCAATAAAAATTGAAAATTATAAAAAATATAATGAACAAAAATGAAGCAAAAAAAGACTAAAAAAAAACAAGTATATACCATACAATTTAGCTAAACTAGATGAAATTTCCAAACAAATGTGGTATACATACACATAACATATAATCATACAGACACACATACTCACACTTGTGCATTTGCACACACACACACATACACTTTCACACACACACATATATACCCACACACACACACATGCACATACAGTCACACACACACACACACAAAGCAACAACAAAAATTAGAATTAAAATAGCAACAAAATATAAAATAACATAGTTCTGTGCTGAAAAAAAAACAGAAAAAAAAATGTTCAATTTTAATAGATTTTTTTTTCCCTCTCCTTTTATTTTCTATAGAAATATGAAAAAAGAGTAGAAAAATATGTGTATGTATATAAATGTCCATGTGTGTATGCATATATGGACGTTTCTTAATATGTATACATGTATGTAGACTTTCATGAATGCATATTCATGTATGTGTGTATGTAAGCTTGAATGTTTGCATGTACGTATGTAAATATGTATGTTTGTACGTATGTAAATATGTATGTTTTTGTGTATGTGTATGTGTTTGTCTAATCATAAATATGTATATGTAAATATGGGTGTGCATAAAATGCATTAACCCAACATTTTGATGTATAGAGGGGAAACAAAATGAAGTTTTCTGTTACTGAAGTAAAATTTTTCTCTTTTTTTTCTTTCCTTCATTTTTGCTTGCTTTTTTTGTTTATTTATAAATTTATTTTCACTATTAGGTGGTGGGGGGAGTCCACCATATTTTTGAGTGTTCCGCAGTGAAGAATTTATTAATTTGTCAAAAACGAAGGAAAAAATTTACATGAAATATAGGGGTAAGGGAAAAATTATATATATATAAATATATATATAAATATATATATATATATATATATATATATAATATATATATATATATATTTTAAAGGAAATAAAGAAAAGATTTTTCCAGACTTCAAAAAAGGCTGTGGCAGCAAAATATATTTACAAAAGAGGAGAGAAGAATATTTATTTAGAGGTGGGGTGGGGTGTTAGAAAAATCTATCAACTAAAATGTCTTTTAGAATTGATTAGTTCAGCGATGATATAATGATTGGTTGGAAGACGGTGATAGCTTTAGTTGCGGCAAAACAAAAACAACAACAGTGGCAGTAGCAGCAGCAGCAGCAGCAGCAGCAGTGAAAGTATCTGTGAGAGTAAGTTGATAAGAAATAAGATGATACAGAATTTTAGAGAAAGAACAAATTAAAAACAAACATATAATACCTATATAAAATACACACACATACACACACACACATGTACACACAGGCATCACATACATACACACATGACACATAAGTACAACATATAAAAGAACATAAAAATTATTATAATGAAAAATATCTTTTCCAGAGTGTGCAAAAATAAAACTGAGGAAAATGAAGTTGATGGGTGATAAGGGGCGGGTGAGAAATTTCCCCTAACTTCCTGGGAATAAATAAAAAAAGTACTTCTCAAGATTGGATGAGAAGAAGCTTATTCTTTGAGAAAATCATGATGGATCTATGAAGTTTAAAAACTTGAAAACCCACAATGGGATTAGAAGAATTGGTGTATAACTAAATTTCTGTTGTGCCTTTTATATTTCTATGTGTTTGTGTGTATTTATATGTGCGTTATCAAGTACCATATGTGTGTGCTTGTATATATGTATATATGTATGCGTATATATATATATATATATATATATATATATACACACACAAAATGTACAGTATTATATATCCATATATATTCATATATATATATATATATATATGTGTGTGTGTGTGTGTGTGTGTGTGTTCCTATTTTTGATTCTTTAGATTCATATTAATAATGATTTTTTTGCATATATAATTTAAATACACATACTGCTGCTTTTTATACACACTCTCACACACACACACATACATGCAAACATATATACACACACTTGCACACACACATACATACATACATACATACATACATACACACACTCACACACACACATATATACATACATACACACACACACATATATCCCTCCCTCTCACCCTTCCTTATTTTTTCTCTCACTCTCAATATTTGTGTGTGTGTGTATATATATATATATATATATATACATATATCTTGTTTTTAATAGTTATTTCTCTATGCTTGCATGGTTGAAACAGAATGTGCTGAGGCAGATTTTTCTACAGCTGGATGCTCTTCCTGTCACTAACTCTTACCTTTTGGCAGTACATGTTTTATAGAAAACTGGAGACAACAACTTCATGCATATATAACATTACCTCTTGTTGCTTCAAATCACTAATGCCGTTATTGCAGTAGTTATCATAGTAGTAGTAGTAATAGTAATAAGCAGTAGTAGTAGTAGTGGCAGAAGTGGTGGTGGTGGTGGTAGTAGTAGTAGTAGTACTAGTGGCAGCAGTAGCAGTAGCAGCAGTAGTAGTAGTGCCAGTAGTGGTAGGGTACTGGAGGTGCAGGAGGTTGTGGTAGTAGTAGTAATAGTAGTACCAGCAGCAGTAGTGGTGGTGGTGGTAGTGGTGATGGTAGCAGTAGTAGTAATAGTAGTAGTAGTAGTAGTAGTAGTAGTAGCAGCAGCAGCAGCAGCAGTGGTAGTAGTAGTAGTAGTAGTAGTAGTAGAGGTAGTAGTAGTAGTAGTAGTAGTAGTAGTAGTAGTAGTAGTAGTAGTAGTAGTAGTAGTAGTAGTAGTAGTGGCAGAGCAGCTGCGGTGGCAGTGGTGGCATTAGCAGCAGCAGCAACAGTAGTAGTAGTAGTAGTAGCTGTAGCAGCAGCAGCAGCAGCAGCAGCAGTAGTAGTAGTAGTAGTAGTAGTAGTAGTAGTAGTAGAGGTAGTAGTCGTAGTAGTAGTAGTGGCAGAGCAGCTGCGGTGGCAGTGGTGGCATTAGCAGCAGCAGCAACAGTAGTAGTAGTAGTAGTAGTTGTAGCAGCAGCAGCAGCAGCAGCAGCAGCAGCAGCAGCAGCAGTAGTAGTAGTAGTAGTAGTAGTAGTAGTAGTAGAGGTAGTAGTAGTAGCAGCAGCAGCAGCAACTATGGTACTAGTTGTAAATTGTTTTGTTGCTTAAAGACCAGGTGTTTGAAAATGTCAATGGATTCTATAAATTCTATAAGCCATGTAGATGGTCAGAAGCAGAGGTGATCCTCCATCTTATTTCAGATGAGAAAGGCAATGGATGTCAGGTGATTTGTCTGCTGATTTTCAGATTCTGCAATATAATTACCTTAATAATTAGAATAGCAAATTAATTTGATAAATTTACATCTATGTACTATTCTTTTATTCTTTTATTCTTTCACTTGTTTCCGACATTTGACTGTGGCCATGCTGGAGCACCGCTTTTGGTCAAACGAACAGTCTCCAGGACTTATTCTTTTGTTCTCTTTTGCCGAATTGCTAAGTTATGGGGATGTAAACACACCGACATTGGTTGTCAAGCGATGGTGCTGGGAACTAACAAACACAAACACATGCACACACACACACACACACACACACACATACATATATATACACATGACGGGCTTCATTCAGTTTCCATCTACCAAATCCACTCACAAGGTTTTGGTTGGCTTGAGTTTATAGTAGAAAACACTTGCCCTAGTTACCATACAGTGGGACTGAACCTGGAACTATGTGGTTGGGAAGAAAGCTTCTTACCTCACCTGCAACTATCTACATACAATTTGGACATTTGTATGTAAAAACCAAAACATACAAATACAATTTATTTCCTGAAACTTTACGTCTCTCTTTTCTCTTTTACTTGTTTCAGTCATTTGACTGCGGCCATGCTGGAGCACCGCCTTTAGTCAAGCAAATCGACCCCGGGACTTATTCTTTGTAAGCCCAGTACTTATTCTATCAGTCTCTTTTGCCGAACCGCTAAGTGACGGGGACGTGAACACACCAGCATCGGTTGTCAAGCAATGCTAGGGGGACAAACACAGACACACAAACACACACACACATACATATATATATATATATACATATATACGACAGGCTTCTTTCAGTTTCCGTCTACCAAATCCACTCACAAGGCATTGATCGGCCCGGGGCTATAGCAGAAGACACTTGCCCAAGATGCCATGCAGTGGGACTGAACCTGGAACCATGTGGTTGGTTAACAAGCTACTTACCACACAGCCACTCCTGTATTATTGTATATCATGGTATTGACCAGGACACCTGATGTTGTTCTACAACTCTGGTCACAATTCACTTCACACTGTTTTAGCTTTCAAATGATGCCACCCTACTGGCTATGCAGGCAGGCCAGTGTTCTTCTGGTCAAAAGATTATTCTATTGCTGTGTTACCTATTCACAGCTGAGTCAACAGGAACAATGT
>NC_043013.1:35234702-35247202 GCF_006345805.1 Octopus sinensis | reverse complement strand
GTGTGTATGCATATTTTACACATACATAAATATATATTTATGTATCTTCTATCGTTTACTTGTTTCAGTCATTGGACTGCATCCATGCTAGGGCAGCATCTTGAAGTGTTTAGCCAAACGAATTGACCCATGTACTTATTCATTTAAGCTGGGTATACATACATATACATACACACATGTATATATGTATATATCTATATCTATCTATCTATCTATCTATCTATCTATCTATCTATTTATATATATATATCTATATATACATATATATAAATATATGTATATATATATACACATACTTATATGTACATATATAATATCTGTGCTGATGAAGGCAAATAACCCAGAAATCACGATACACAGATATTGTTTTGAGCTGAGTTGGGATGCTAGATTCCCTTGTTTGAAAAATGTAAGGACATAAATCGTGTCATACAGCCAGCTAGAGAGGATGTCTCCTGGGGCTAAGTTACAGCTACATTCGTCCTATACCAGGACTGCCATGTTATGTTGGCAAACAATCTTTACTCCAAAGTACTGTTGCTGAATATCTCTCGTGAGATTTAAAAATAGTAATTTTTCTGAGTTCTTCGGAGTTTGAACAATTCACCTCTGGAGGTGTGGGTGTTTTGTTCATCATCTTTAAAACAAACTTTCTTCAAGGACCTTTTGAGTGGGATGGGCTACTCAACCTGAAGAAAATTGTAATTGGGCCCCACCTGCAAGTTTATCTTGGTATGCGATCACCATGTCATGCATGTATGGTTGTGATGCATGTGCCTGGTGTACCCTTATCAGACGGGTAGTCAAGATGGGTATACCGGGCTTAGTATATTTGTACCCCAGTATCACTTTGATAGCATGCACTGCTCTCTCACTCAATAATAATAATGATAATAATAATAATAATGATGATGATGATGATGATGATGATGATAATAACTAGCAGGGCCCGTGAAAACTTCATGGAAAACATTAAAAATGTAAGCATCTGTAAATTGTGCACTAGTGCCATGAGAAATTTTTTTATATTGTGACACTTAGAGAAATATCTAATATTGGTTGAGGACCCAGTATATAGAGTAGAGTAACTAATTATATAGTAGGAAAGTAAAAACAACATCCAGCATTCACTGTGGTTATGTATCTGTCTACTCTTAAAATACCGATAAAAATTTAAAAGCACAAAACATATGCCACCTTCCTTTCAGTTGCCACTCACTCTGTCTCACTCACTCTCTATATAGTGTCACTCAGTCCTATATAGTTTTAACAAAAAGTGAAGTAGACTGAGATGTAATATTGAACCTGTGGAAGGCACGCTAGATGCCGAAATATTGTTCAACGAATTTCACATGATATGGCACACTTCTATTTATTTATTAATAATAATAATAATAGTAATAATAATGAAGAGAGTACATGTGAAACCAAAAGTAATTGGTGCATTTGGAAGTGTCAGCACTCAACTACCAACATGGCTGAAAAAGATCGGTGCAAGTGTGAAGGCAGAACATCTACAAAAATCAGCATTGCTTGGAACTGCAAGAATTCTTCACAGGATCCTTGAAGCACGACCAGTAAAACAAGTGTCACCTTAGTCTGCTGGTTGCGAACAGCTGACACTTTCCACCATACCAAGCAAAATAAGCCATGAGTTTTAATACAATCATGATAATAATAATAATAATAATAATAATAATAATAATAATAATAATAATAATAATAATAATGATAATAATAACATTATCTTTTACCTTTTGTCTTTTACTTGTTTCAGTCATAAGACAGTGGCCATGCTGGAGCATCACCTTCAAGTATTTCTCAGTCAAACGTATCAACCTCAGTACTTATTTTTTAAAGCCTGGCACTTACTCTATCGATTTCTTTTGTTGAATTGCTAAGTGACAGGTATATAAGCAATCCAAAACCAGTTGTCAAGCTGTAGTGGGGGACAAACAGACACAAACACACACACACACACACACACACACACCGTGCATATGCATGCACACGCATATATACAACAGGATCCTTTCAGTTTCTGTTTTAGTTGGCCCGAGACTATAGTAGAAGACATTTTTCCAAGGTGCCATGTGGTGGGACTGAACCTAGAACCATGTGGTTAGGAAGCAAACTTCTTACCATACAGTCACGCCTGTTCTCTATAGTAGTAGTAGTAGTAGTTGTAGTAGTAGTAGTAGTTGATTATGTAAGTATGAGAGCAAAAGAGGTGAGGTCAGCAAAAATTATGATGGATTGAAAGGAAGGTACAAAATGAAAAAGGGTTGGCATATCAGAAATGATAAAGATATTACTAGTAGCACATAGGAAAAAGAAAACAACGGAGCAACCCCCCCACCAAAAACAAAAATAAAAAAAATCTATAACAGAATTGAAATGGAGTAGAAGAGATATGACTGTGGAGAAGAGAGAGAAGCGAACTGTTGGAATATGGCTAAATGGGAGAGTGGAATTTTAAAACATCTCCGAAAAATTGATGATAGAAACAGAAACAATATATGTATGAAATATCTGGGGATAAAGATAATAGAATAAATGAAAGAAGAAGAAAAAGGAAAAAAAGAAAGAGACTAGGTAATAGATAGCTGCTAGTTTATCCTTTCCTGTATCACAAGGATTCATACTGTTAGTGTTTATATCTTTATGCCATAACAATAAGTAGATGGGAGATAAATCACCCTTTGGTTAAGGCATTGATCTATTGCAGGTAAATTCCTTTTTTTTTTATGCATTTATGTATTTATGAATTTATTTGTGTGCATGTATGTATGTATGGTAGTCTCTTGGGTTTGAGAAAGATGGTTCTGTGGTTCCTTGCTGAATATCCTGCACGAATGATTTGTTTATAGTGATCAAATGTTTGGTGCTGCACATAAGCTGACTATCTCAATCAAATCCACATTACCTGCACAGGTAGCATGGTATGCTACACATCAGATGTCAAAGTGATCATAGATCAATGCGATACACAGTACCCTTTTTTTTTGGCTCAAGAACATGATGCACTGCCTGTCTAAGAATTGAATCTGTGATCTCAGAATCATGAGTGCAACACCCTAACAACTAGGCCATGTTGCCCTCACATTTATATAAATATTAGAATGTGTCAACATTTTCATCATCATCATCATCATCATCATCATCATCAACATCATTGTTTAACGTCCATTTTCCATACTGGCATGTGTTGGATGGATGATTTGACTGGGGACTGGCAAACCAGAAGGTCGCACCAGGCTCCAAACTGATCTGGCAAAGTTTCAACATCTGGATGCCCTTCCTAATGCCAACCACTCTGAGAGTGTAATGGGTACTTTTTACATGCCACCGGCATGGGAGCCAGTCAGGTGGCACTGGCATTGGACACGTTTGGATGGTGCTTTTTATGTGCCACCAGCACAGGAGCCAGTCGGGGCGGGTGTGGGGTGCTGGCATCAATCACTGTTGGATGGTACTTTTTACATGTCACCAGCATGGGGAGCCAGTCAGGCAGCTCTGGCAATGACCCATTTTATAAACAAAATTTGGAAGCATTGAATGAGGATGGTATTTGGTAGGCAAGAAACTAAGTTTCAAACACAGTAAAAGCTGTAAGAACAGCAGAGAAAGAGTGAGCATTTGCAACCTGTCGGTGACTTTTTACCATCTTATAAGGGTAAATACCCAATCTTTCTCTGCTGTTATTACTGCTTTAATGCGTTTGAAACTTACTTTCTTGTCTGCAAAATATTAGAATGATATTATAAATGCAGACAGTTGCATCAAGAAGTGCTGACCTCTAATTGTAGAGGGAACATGTTGAAGGGGTAGACCCAGGAAGACATGGGATGAAATGGTGAGAAAGGATCTACAGACGTCGGGATTCACAGCAAGGATTTCTGGCAGTTTGCTGTGCTTGGAAGGACACAAGCTAAATAAAAGCATTGTTGCTCTTGCATACAGACTTGTCCCCTGCAACCCTCACCTGTAGGTGTGGTCTTGCTGCTGGGGTCATGCACTCCCCATGGAAGCCTCTTTGGCACCACTGCTCTATCTCTCAGAAGATGAAGTTCCACATTTACAATGCATTGGTCCTCTTTGTTCTCCTCAGTAGAAGAGAAACATGACTCCTCACAAAGATCCTGGCAAAGAGGATTGGTGGCCTCGACAGCAGAGCCCTGAGGACCGTTGGGAACATCAGATGGTACCATTACAGTTCCAATGAAGAGCTGCATGCACACATGCATCAGCCCACAGCCTCCTGTCACATGGTCATCTGCCTCATGTGCTAGTATGGACATTTCCTCTGCCTTCTGTTTGGTCATCCTACCAGAGCTTTGCTCACATTTGACATAGCAGCTGCAGGGTGGAAAATGTCCTGGTGGCAGGCCTCACACCATATGGCTGGACATGATTAAAGAAGATCTCAAGAAGTTCAATGCCATCTTGGAGGATGTGGAGGGGCTGGCACAGGACAACTAGCAATATAGGAACACTGATGGACCTGGTTGGCTTTGTGTACGATGAAGCTCCTGAGACTAATAACCTGGGATAACTCCAGCCCCATTGAACAAGACCAGAGAGAGAGAGAGAGAGAGAGAGAGAGAAAGAGAGGGTGAGAGGATGAGAGAGAGAGAGGGAGCTGCACTAGATATATGACTTCTCCATTTTATTTTATAATTAATTTTATTTTATAATTTTATAATTAAGATGCAGTAGTGGCTGTGTGGTAAGTAGCTTGCTAACCAACCACATGGTTCCGGGTTCAGTCCCACTGCATGGCATCTTGGGCAAGTGTCTTCTGCTATAGCCCCAGGCTGACCAATGCCTTGTGAGTGGATTTGGTAGACAGAAACTGAAAGAAGCCTGTCGTATATATGTATATATATATATATATGTGTGTGTGTTTGTGTGTCTGTGTTTGTCCCCCTAGCATTGCTTGACAACCGATGCTGGTGTGTTTACGTCCCCGTCACTTAGCGGTTCGGCAAAAAGAGACCGATAGAATAAGTACTGGGCTTACAAAGAATAAGTCCCGGGGTCGATTTGCTCGACTAAAGGCGGTGCTCCAGCATGGCCGCAGTCAAATGACTGAAACAAGTAAAAGAGTAAAGAGAGTAAAGAGTAATTACATTAATCACGTGTACAAGTAAGGAATGAAGATAGAACGAGGTTTCCCTAGATACACACAGAGTATTTGAATGTAGCTTGTATTACTACTATATAAATGATAACTTCTGAAGAAATATTTCTATCGTAACCTGACTTCAATGCAGCTGATTTTCTATTTTTGTAAACCAATAGTTTGGCCAACATAGAGCATGCTGAATAAAGTTCGGTTCGCATATGTATTTAATATCTAAGTTACTCACTCACTAACAAAATAAGATTTAGGAAAATATAAGCCAAATTATTAAAGCATTTGTTCTGGTTAACTTTAACTCAGAATTTGAACTTCTTAGCTTCAGTAGTTTTTGAGGTAACAGAGTAGACGCTCAGTTAAGTCATCTGTCAAGCAAACATACAGGCCAAAAAGCTACGACACTTATTTGGATATGTTGGAGAAAGAAGTGATGATGATAGTGAATCATAGCAAACCTATTATATATAATCTCTGTTACTATGAATGTCCGTATGAAAGACTTTGAAGCAGAGGTTAGCTAGTTGCTTAAAATGGAGATAATATCTTCATCTCTGGTTTCTAGCTATATGGCAGTTTTAAGTAATGCAGAAGAATACTATGGTTATTGACATGGGAAGTGTTAAACATTGTAGTTAGGTACATGAAATGCCATGTTTAAGTGACAGCATAATATGTTTGCAAACTATGCAGAAAATGCAGGAAAAGTATGAGTGGTGTACAAGTGTGTTAACATCTTACTCACAATATACATCCACCACACTGCTGATGCTGTGCAATAAACATAATTACAACGATCAACAGTCTTATTATTTTCTATGAAGATCATAATGTTCAATGTAACAGTAGCTATGCTTTAAATACATTAAGAAAAGAGTTTGATTCACAATAACTAATGAATGGTTAGAGGCAAGAACACAAGTATAACAGTAAAATATATATAAATGAGTAAATAAAAAAAATAAATAAGAATTCATGCAAGCAGTTTGATTTGCTGGATAATTTAATCCCTAACATTGGCGAACAATATATGTGATAATCTTCTAAGAAGGACCATCCTTATTTTGTTTTTTAATACAAGAATGTTATCCCTAAGACTTTAGTCTATGACATGTAATTTTCATTTTAATGATACTAGAAAATTGGTTGTGGAAGGATGTTGTATGTCTGTGAAGTAGCTTCAACTGACTTGTTAGAAAAGAAATCAAGAATTAGAGAAAGGAAACAGTAAAAGAAGAAAAAAATTAAAAGAAAGAGGAAAATCTGATATGTAATATCCTCCATCGCTTCTTATCAGATCAATGCTTTCGAAACCGAAATAAAATCTTGTTTATGTCATTTATGTTTCGCAGTACTTTTGTTTCCTAATTCCAATTATTTAATTTAGCTATCATGATAGAATCATTCTTGGTTTCCCTCCCTGAAACTCCAACATCCTATATTCTGCTACGAACATCCATGTGACTATGCCGTTGAGATATTTGTTCCATTCTATGGCAGTAGCGATGTTGGATGACAAGCAAAGGCATGTCTATTACATACACCCCCACCGCTATTCATATAGCAACAAAGTTTACTAAGATGTCAAATGGTCAGAGGCAACAATGATATTACATTTCTCAGACATGATGGATAACTGTCTAGCTGACGGCATACAAGAACTTACGTCTGGTAAGCATGCTTGTGTATAGCAGCAGGAACTGTTTCATCCTTGCTTAGCACGAGGAAAATAAATGCTGGAACTGATGATGCTGAAGATGGTATTGATAATGGTAAGTGTAGCATAACCTATGATGATGATTAGAATGATTATGATGACAGTAACAAAGGTAGTGGTGGCGGTATTGGTGGTGGTAGTGTAGCATAACCTATGATGATGATTAGAATGATTATGATGACAGTAACAAAGGTAGTGGTGGTGGCGGTGTTGGTGGTGGTAATTACCATGAAAATGTTAATTAAAATGAGAGTGCTGATGTTAATGGTTATAATGATGCGCAAATGATTATGACTGTAGTGGTAGAATTTTATAGGATAGAGATGAAGATTATAATGGTAATGTACACCGAGATTATTGGAATGTTAGTGTATAATGGTGATAATGGTGGAGGTAGTAGTATTAGTGGGTGGTGGTGGTGGTAGTGTTGCACTGGCAGCAACAACAGCCATGGTGGTGGTGGTGGTAGTGGTGATGGTGGTGATGGTGGTGATGGTGAAAATAATGATGATAAGGAAGTGAATTCCTAAGATTTAGATTTTTTTAATAATGATTTATAACAAGATTTATAACAAGATAATACTATAAGCAGCGATATCACCACTGAAGTTCATGACGTAGATAGTAATTATGATAATGAGGATAATGACGATGACGATGTCGATGCCGACAACAATGACGATGATGACACTGATGAAGATTTTAATGGCACTGATGGTGACAATAATTACAGAGCTGTTTGTATGTTGTTGTTACTGTTGCTGTTCGCATTACTATGATTATTATTTTTTTCTTTCTTTCTTTTATTTGTTTCAGTCACTTGACTGCGACCATGCTGGAGTACCGCATCTAGTCGAGCAAATCGACCCCAGGACTTATTCTTTGGAAGCCTAATACTTATTCTATCGGCCTCTCTTGCCAAACCGCTAAGTGACGAGGACGTAGGCACACCAGCATCGGTTGTCAAGCAATGTTGGGGGGGACAAACACAAACACACAAACACACAAACACACACACACACACACACACACACACACACACAGATGTATATGTATATATATATACGATGGGCTTCTTTCAGTTTCCGTCTACCAAATCCACTCACAGGGCTTTGGTCAGCCCAAGGCTATAGTAGAAACCACTTGCCCAAGGTGCCACACAGTAGGACTGAACCCGGAACCATGTGGTTGGTAAGCAAGCTACTTACTACACAGCCACTCCTGCGCCAGATTATTATTATTATTATTATTATTATTATTATTATTATTATTATTATTATTATTATCATTATTATTATTATTATTATTATCATTATTGCTGATGTTGTTATTATTACTGTTGCTATTATTTTTTTTGTAACTATTTTATCATTATATGTAATCCCCCCCATACACACACTTTATGTCTGTCTTTGAATTGTTCCCCTCATCCTTCGCCCTGGTGGCAAATAAATGAAATCATTATCATCATCATCATCATCATCATCATCATCATCATCATCATCATATCATTTTATTATTATTATTATTATCAGTAGTAGTAGTAGTAGTAGTAGTAGTAGTAGTAGTAGTAGTAGTAGTAGTAGTAGTAGTGGCAGCAGCAGTAGTAGTGGCAGTAGCAGTGGTAGTCGTAGGAATAATAATAAAAACGTGGATTTGGTTGTAACATATAGAAAAGACTGTTAATTTTCCCTGAAGATACAACACAGTTTGCATCAATAAAATCGGAAAGCTCTGACAGAAATCCTCAGGGAATTCAATTCTTCTCTCTTTGCTTTAACATGTGCAGCAGGCAGTCCATAATTCTACAGCACAGAAAGAATATCCATTGCCTTCTAGTTGACAGACGTTCTTTACACTCGTCAGATCATCAAATAAAGTCCAGCTTTATTGCTTTAGTGTCCGATAGAAAAGTTCCGGAGCCAATAAGTTAGTATTGACTGTTGAACTTGTGTGTTGACTTTTGCTTCTTCAACTCAACAAAGAGACTAACGGGGGGAAGGTGGGGCGGCGAGGGTGGGGGTTAAACAGGCAGGCTAAGAAGAAAACGGTGAAGAGAGAGAGAGGTAGAAGAGGAGAAAGGGTAGGTGAAGGAAAATGTGATGATAAAGTAATGTAAAAAAAAAAAAGAACAAACAGAACATAACAAAAAAAAAAAATGAAAAATGAACAAAAAATAAAATTAAATAAAGAAAGTAATTTGAAGTGTTAATCGAAAAAGACTAGGAATCAAAAAGATAAAAAAAAAAAAACGGAAATTTTGGGGGTATGTATTGTCTCTCGTGTAGATGAATAGACATGTGAGAAAAATCTATTTATTAAATATCTGAAAGGGACAGTGCTTTGGTAATTGGGGAATGAGACGGAGGATGAAAATGCTGGCATTGATGAGGTTGTAATTGTGAAAGTCTTGTTAGTAAAAACGTTGTTTCTCTGCTCTTGTGATGTTAAGAGTGGCTGTAGTTGATTACCAAAGTACAGGTAGTCGGTGCTGTTAACAGACAATAGTAAAATGATGTTCGGGATGATGACAAAGATGTTGTTGGGTTTGTGGCATATTGATGCTCATTACAGGTGTGATAATAAGAGCATTCTTCTAAGGTGGGGAACTGGCAGAATCGTTAGTATGCTGGGCGAAATGCTTAGCGGTATTTCGTCTGACTTTATGTTCTGAGTTTAAATTCCACCGATGTCAACTTTGCCATTCCTCCTTTTGGGGTCTATAAATTAAGTACCAGTACTGGGGGCGTTATAATCAACTGGCATCCCTCCTGCCAAAATTTCGGACCTTGTGTAGAAAAGGATAATAAGAGCAGTCTTCTGTTGCATATATATATATATATATATATATATATATATATAATGTGTGTGTGTATATATATGTATATGTATATACACTTGCTTGTGTGTGTGTATGTGTGTATGTGTTGTATGTTGTCTGTTGTGTGAGTGTATGTGTGTGTGTGAGTGTATGTGTGTGAGTGTGTGATGTCCTTCTAGGTACCATTCGCTTTAAGTACTTAGGACCTTTTAATGCAGCTGTTGCCAACCATGTGCATCACATGCTTGTACAATGCTATCTTCTCTCTTGCAAAATGCATCCAGTTCCTCTTAGGCAGAAGTTTTCTCTTTTGGTATTTTGTGCATTTATATTGTATCATTGATGCACAACGACATCACGTGTCCAGTCAAACATGCTTGCCTCATTTCTCTCTTGCCTTTGAAAATCCTCTGCCTACAGAGACTAGGTTTCTCTACCATGGAACTCCACACTTCATACTCAAGCATCATAGGATGTGCCCTTCACTGAAAAGGAAGGGTGCTTTGTGGCCAGGTGAGAGAATGAGACAGAGACAGAGACAGACAGACAGACAGAGTAATTCCTTGACCTTCTACACTCTGTTCAGACTTTGGTTACTACAATTTCAGAATACTCATGCTTGCTTCTGTTTAGATCACCAAAATAACAAAAACATTGGTTTCAAATTTTGGCACAAGGCCAGCAATTTTAAGGGCGAGTTGAGTCATTCACATCAACCCTGGTGTTTTGCTGGTACATATCTTATCAACTCTGAAAGGGATGAAAGTAAAAGTCAAATAAATAAAAATAATAATATTAACTTCCAATGGAAGTCAATCTTATCATCATCATCATCATCGTTTAACGTCCGTTTTCCATGCTAGCATGGGTTGGACGGTTCGACCGTGGTCTGGGAAGCCAGGAGGCTGCAACAGGCTCCAGTTTGATCTGGCAGTGTTTCTACAGCTGGATGCCCTTCCTAACGCCAACCACTCCGTGAGTGTAGTGGGTGCTTTTTACGTGCCACCGACATTTTTATTTATTTATTTTTCTTTCATCACATCTTTTATATCCTTGTCATCTCATTACCAGATGTTGTAATGTTATAATGTTTGTTTGGACTCTTAAGTAGTATGATTCTTTGCACACAGCACTCTTGTTTATCATTGTGCTAAGCACTCTCGTTTTTCTCTAGAACGGACTTTGGTGCACTTTTATAACCCAAGAAGACATCTCTATTTAGTTGGTTAACACTGCATAGCTGCATCCGTGGGGACAGGGTAATCGAAACCCTACCATATTCTAGCGACGGGGGCCAACACACAGTAATTCGAACAACTACTATTATGGTAACTTACGGGTTTGGTGTGAGTTCAGTTCACACTAACACACCAGCTTCGATGCGAATTCAATGGGGAACTAACACACTGACTCCTACCAACCTCTACTGACATCTTGTCACTACTCATTTATAAGATTTCAGCTAGTCCACTCTTCCAATCCCCCAGGGGTGTCAATGACTCTCGCCAAAACACAATTTGAACTCAGAACATGAAGATGACTGAAATGCTGCACTAGACTTCTCTGGTATATTTTCGGTTGTCCGGAAAGTTCATGCCGATTTATAGTAGCTTCCCTTTCGACTTATTTTAGAACATGGTCGAGTCCATAAAATACCTCCATTTAGAGCACAGTTTAAGCTATCTGTTCATGGAGGAAGATTTATGTTCCTATGACCTGTGTTAATTCTGTAACCCTTTAAAATGGAAGATAAGAAAGTTCATTTTCGGCACGTGATGCTTTGGAACCAGACAAAAATTGCTGCAGCTCGGTTGGGATGTGTTCCCCCACCCTCCATATTCACCAGATATTGCTCCTTTGGATTTCCACTTATTCAGGTCTCTGCAGAATAGTCTTAATGGTAAAAATTTCAATTCCTTGGATGACATAAAAAGATACCTTGATGAATTCTTTGCCATGAAACCACCTCAATTCTGGGAAGAGGGTATTTTCAAGCTAAAAGGAAGATGGAGACGCATTGTGCAACAAAATGGTTCGTATTTGGTTGATTAAAAATGTAATGGCAAGTATTTATTGACCTTTTTCTTTCCTTTAAAAATAAGTACGAACTTTCCGGACAACCCAATATAATGATTCCACCAACTTGCTGCTGCCTTCTAGATAACAAAAATGTCTAGGGAGCCTTCCAGGCAGGTGAAAAACATATATTTACTAGTTAGTTTTTGTGCTTAACTCTCTTGTGCATCTGTCACATATGAAGGCTACCTTTGCAATTAAGCTGTATGTGATCTCATTAAAACTAGTGTGCAACCATTGTTTACACAATGGGCTCTGTGTGTGGTTTCTTCCTACTCACTTTCTGCATACTGTTGTTGTTTGTTCCTTCTCGAGCCACACCTGGCTCATAAAAGTCGGTTTCCTGGTTTCCTTGGTGCATAGGTTCCCCACCTGGACGGGACGCCTGTCCATCACAGGTGAGCTGCTAGATGCAGGAGGAAAGAGTGAGAGAAAGTTGTTGCAAAACAGATAGCAGAAGTTTGTCATTACCTTCCGCCAGAGCCGCGTGGAGCTTGGGTGTTTCGCTCATAAACACACACATCGCCCGGTCTGAGATTCGAACCCGTGATCCCTCGACTGCAAGTCCACTGCTCTAACCACTAGGCCATGTGTCTCCTCTTCTGCATACTGAGTACAGAACCATTTCTCTGACTACAAAAGACTCTTGCCTTTTGCCATGTTTTTGGCACCGAAAATTACAATACAGCAGTGATGAGCAAACTGCAACCAACAGGGCTTTCTGAATGGAATGCCAGGTGAAAAAT
>NC_043013.1:35224702-35229702 GCF_006345805.1 Octopus sinensis | reverse complement strand
TAATCAGCTAAGCCATGTGTCTTTAGTAGAAAGGAATATTATAATAACTTTATGATTCCAGAAATTAATGTTAGTCCACACTTAACTATGTAATGCATTAAGATTGTTATAATTTGGTATTCGATACATGTTTATTCTGCAAAACTGATAGAAATAAACAAAAGCAATTGTATTTCTCATACCATCACTACTATCACTCAACATGACTGTTGCTGTGCATATCATCACCATCATTTAATGTCCAGTTTTCTGTGCTTGCATGGGGTCATGTGGAATTTATAGAGGTTGGATATCTTTCATATCAACAACCTTCACCTGTGTCTGAGCAAGGTAATAGTTGATCCATGGCAAGACATATTTCATACAGAAGACTGGAAATAAACAACACTGCATGTATGGTGGTGATGCTCATTTTCAGCCATTACATTATATCATAACAAGGGTACATACAAGTAAACATGTGCATACTTGTGCATACATACATATACATGCATCTACACATCAATACACATACACACACACATATTATATCTATATATATACATATAGATATATGTATATACTTTTGAAGTGGTTGACGTTATGAAGGGCGTCCAGCCATAGAAACCATGCCAAATCAAACTGGAACCTGGTGCCACTCTCCAGCTTTCTAGTTCCAGTCAAACCGTCTAACCCACGCCAGCATGGAGATCGGATGTTTGATGATTGTGATCATTATCATATGTATATATATATATATATATATATATATAGATATATATATACACACATATATATGTATGTAATATTATATATATATATATATATTATGTATATATATATATATATATATATATATATATATACACACATATATATGTATGTATATATATATATATATATATATATATATATATACATGTATATATATATATAATTATATATATATAATATATTATATATATATATGTGAATATATAGGTGCAGGCATAGATGTGTGGTAAGAAGTGGTTATCACACAACCACATGGTTATGTATTCAGTCCCATTGTGTGGCACCTTGGCATCTTCTACTATAGCCTTGGGTCAACCGAATCCTTGTGGGTAGAGTTGGTAGATAGAAACTGAAAGAAGACTGCAGTATATGAGTGTGGTGTGTGTGTGTTATGTCTGTTACCCCCTCCCTTATCACAACTTCCCAACCAGTGTTGTTGTATTTGCATCCCTTCAAGGTGGTGCTCCAGCATGGCTACAATCTAATGACTGAAACAAAGAAAAAGTAAATGATACATATATAATTTGGTTGACTACACAAGGAGATTGAACCCCAGATCAAACGGCTTGGAAGCAAACTTCTTAACCACACAGCTATGGCTGTTGGGAAAATATTGGCACAAAAAATTGCTAACAACAAATATTGCAGGAACCATGACAAAAACAATGGCAATAGAAACAGTTTAAAAAAAAAAATAATGCTTCAAAAATTGAACAAATTTTGATTTTTATAAATTTTCTGTCACTGATGGTTTTATTAATTTTAGTATTATTTTTCTAACGTCTTTATTTAGTGAAGTTATGAAGCTAAACCTCTTAGAAATGAAATTCTTAAAACTTTGTTGTTAATTCCAAATAATTGCAAATACACGTTTCAAGTAAAGCAGAGAGAGAGAGAGAGAGAGAGAGAGAGAGAGAGAGAGAGAGAGGGAGGTTGGGTGAGAATAACAGGATGTTGCTAGTTTTTCATCTAATGGGTACATTCTGATCATATCTGCATTAACAGCTAATTTTCTAGCTTTTAATATAGTTATCATTAGATGTGCAATCATGGGATGAGATGGGTGATACCTCTCTCTTCTAATGTCTTCACATTGCAGCATAAAAGAAAGATTGTCTTTTTTATGCTATGAGGCCTAACGCTAGTAAAAGAAAAAAGTATAAAGATGAATTTATTAGACATCATTGCTAGGAATATAGAAAAGCTAATCAAAAATATCAATTTTCAGCAAAACATCAGTGCTAATAATAAACAAAATTTCTCATGTAAGGAATTAAAACTAAATGGAAAGAAGAATAAAGTGTTTTTCTTTTCTTTTTTAATGACACAAGGTAATATGATGTGTTTGTTCAGTGAGATATTTCATTAAACCATGCTTGCATAAGAGAGTAATAAATGTCTTAGTTAATAAAAAATTCAACACCAAGAAAGCAATAGTTTGTATCCTGTCACTTGGTGCTGTTTGTGTCACAGGCACAACTTACAACAAATGAGTACCAAAAATTCATTGTTGCAATGTAGTGGCAGAACTATAAAAGAGAAAAAGAAAGGTCATTGAATATAGCTTGGAGAAGGCGATGACTGACCATTCCACTATGCACAGCCTGAAACACAAGTTCTTTAGAGGTGTCTCTGTAGCCAATGGGTTTATGGAACACAATACTAACATCCCTTTTCCTGGAAATCTTCAGGTAATTTTGAAAAAAAACGAACTGTAGCCATTCACTTTCATTATTCTTCAATTTATTTATACTATTGTCCTCCTCATCTTCCTCATCTTCCTCACCCTCGTTCTCATTCTTGTTGTTCACCTCCACTTTTATATTAATTTTAAATAAGTTGGATTTTCCTTTTGTTTCTATATTAATACTAAATATTTTCAATTCTTATATCAAAAAGTTAAATTTTCTTATGTTACTCTCAATGTAAATAGCAACTTACACTAATGTTATCATAAACCAAACAAAAGCTTACATTACATACACAAGCAATCTAATCATCCTCTGTCTATTATCGATAATCTTATTAGGAATATTTCATTTAGGATTTCTAAATTGTTGGCTAATGAACAAATAGATAATGGTCGTACTGAATATTGAAAATCTCTAAAAAGAAATGGATTCAGTACTAAATTACATATATTCCTTCTGATATATAAGAAACTGAACTGAAAATATTTGGCACTACCCAAAAACTAAAGAATGTAGCAAGAAATTCTACCATCCTTCTAGTCATTATCTAAATAAAAACAAAACTACATAGGGATTAAAAACTAATCTCCCTGATATTATTAATGATCATAGAAGCTATCATTAGGATGGCACAGCTGGCCATAGAACAATGCCCGCAGCAAGTAAAAGATAAAAGGTGTGTACCCATAAATTGGAGAAACTCTCCTGACAACCAAACCAATAACGAGGTTAAAAACGAATGATAATCATAAATCAAAGGAAGGCAATAACAGAAAATATGCTTCTAAAACTTCCTCTAGTACTGAGAGCAAAATCAGAGCTGTATGCATATTCATATACAGACACACATGCACACACACATACACACACACTCACACACACATATAGATATGTACATGTATATGCCCCCACATATATATATATATATTAATGTATATATATATATATATATATATATATATATATATATATATATATATATATATATATATATATATATATAAATATTCATATTAACAGTAATAAGTAAGAGTATGGATACTTGTACATCCATAACAATTATTTATAATTATATGCAGCATATTATAATGACCTACACATGTTTTCACAGCAGTGACAACTTACTATGGCAAATGCTACCTTGCAATATTATCAGTGCAGCTTCATCAGGGTCATATAGGCATATGTAAGTATATACATACATATATATATATATATATATATATATATTATATATATATATATATATATATATATATGTATATATATATATGTATATATTCATATATATATATATACACACACATACATATATATATATGCATATATACATATATATGTGTGTATATATGTATATATATAGCTGTATACATATATGTATATATGTATGTACATATGTATATATATATATATTCTTTTTTTTTCATACTTTCACTTGTTTCAGCCATTTGACTGTGGCTATGTGTGTGTGTATAAATACATACACACACAAACACACAAACACAGACACACACACACACACACACACACACACACACCACACACACATATATATATATACACACATAGAAAATTGCAATTACATGTATAGGAAAAAACAAAACTGGAGTGTTACCTCTAAAATTATTAATTATATCCTCGTTCATGTGTTTCAGTCAAGATTCTGACCAAATTACGTTATCCAGAACATATTTTCTAAGCTTTCACTTCATCAGTGTTTCATATAGACTTCTATTGTTCTCTGATGTAGTGAATGCCTACAAAATATACCAGGCATGGATTACATGTTTCAGTCTTAATCATTACTGTGACATATGAGGTCATTAAAAGATTTCTGAGCCACCAATGTGCACCCTGCAATCTATGTAAATGATAGAGAGAATCCTTGAATAAATACATACATTCCATTTACAACTGCTTGTTGATCTATAAAGATTCATGTGAAGATTTACATTTCGGTTTTATGTCATACAATTTATAGATATACATATATGGAATTATAACACACATACATGTTCACATACGTTTGTGTGAGAGAAGTGGTCGGTGTAAGGAAGGACATCTAGCTGTGAAAACCATGCCAAAACAGATTCTGAAGCTTAGTGCAGACTTCTGCTCAGTCAGGTCCTATCAAAAGTTTCTAAATTTATATGTCAATAATATACAAACAATATTACAACCAGTTAACGATGTAGGTTTAAAAATATTGTTAACATGAATATAAACAAATTACAGAAAACTCCCACCAGTTGAAATATAAAAGATGACAACCAACTAAGTTTACTCACTCATAAAACCGTTACATGTAAACCGCAAGCCAATTGGTTAAAATAAAGGTGGGTTCTATGCCAGTAATATCGGTGCACCCAGCAAACCCAGCAAATTTAATTAAAATAATTTTAAAAAGATTAAGACATTAAAAAATTAAGGATTAAAAATTAAGACATCCAAAATCTCAAAAAGTAAAAAAAAATCAAAATTAAAAAATTAGATTTTTAAAATTCAAAAATTTAAAAGAACTAATTTATATATATATATATATATATATATATATAT
>NC_043013.1:35212202-35217202 GCF_006345805.1 Octopus sinensis | reverse complement strand
AGAACATGGAAAACAAAAAATATGCAATCGCTTAAAATTTGAAATAGCAAGGATTTGGAAAATGAAAAGTGTAAAGGTTGTGCTGATAAAAATTGGTGCATTGGGAACTGTAAGCAAAGATATAGACAAATGATTGAAGGAGGTTGGAATAGAATGTCTTGTAGAGCTTCTACAGAAAGTTTGCCTCTTAGGGACAGGGAAGATTATCAGGAGGGTTCTAAGCACTTGAAAGACTCTTGAAAGATTATGGATACCAAAGGTTACAGGTAATAACCAGCTGCCCACCTTAATTCTGCCAGGAATAAGAACGAACCTGAGTCAAGTCAATAATAATAATAATAATGATAATAATAATAATAATAATAATAATGATAATAATAATAATAATAATAATAATAATGATAATAATAATAATAATAATAATAATAATAATAATAATAATAATAATAATAATAATAATAATAATTTTTACTATTAGCACAAAGTCTGTACGTATGTATGTTTGTGTGTATGCATGTATGTATATATGTATGTATGTATGTATGTATGTATGTATGTATGTATGTATGTATGTATGTATGTATGTATGTGTCTCCTCTATTTCTTAATTATTGTAAATCTTCCACTGTGGAGGGAGCTGGTTTCCAACAAAGATACAAGGCTCCATCTTTAATTAACACAGACAAATTTGCATTTGGAACTTAATAAAAGTCTTGCATATTTTTACCGTTCCACTCCCAGATTGCACTTGTAATGTACGAATTAGCCGGTCGATTTCATCTTTCTGAAAATCTCAGTTTATCCAGATTCTCCTTTAAGCATTTACTTTCAAAACCTAGTGCTCCAATTATTATTGGTATGAATATGAATTTCTAATGTGAGATATAGAAGCTGGGGGTTTCGAAGCTGTTGTCCATAGATGTCCTCTTTTTCTTTGATTTTCAAAGAGATATTTATATCTGCAGGGCAGCTGACCTCTATGGTACATATCATTGCTCCTCTATGTATGTATGTATGTATGTATGTGTAGATGTGAGCATGTGCCTTCCAGTGTTAGTTTGTTTACATCCCCATAACTTAACTGTTCAGCAAAGGTTTTCTATAGAATAGTATTGATAAATAAGTACTGGAGTCAATTTATTTTGACCAAACCTTTCATGCCGGTGCCTTATCCAGGCTGCAGACCAATAACTGAAACAATTAAATACCAAGGAAACAGTATGTATATATGCATATATGTATATATGCATGTATGTATGTATGTATGTATGTATGTATGTATGTATGTATGTATGTATGTATGTATGAATGTATGTATGTATGTATGTATGTATGTATCTATGTATGCATGCATGCATGTGTGTATATATGTACACACACATACAAATAAACATAATGTTTTGCTTGGTTGAGTATGCGTTCATTTTGGGCACATGTGCATTCAGCATGTACTTGAGTGAGTGTATGAATATTGCAGATATTGTGATAATGAAACAATTAATAATTAGACGCAATGACATGTTATTCTGTAACACAGCAATCTTGTATTTGATGTCGATTTTATATATACATATAAATATATAATATTAATGTGGGCAGCTGGGCACAATATAAAACCTTATAGGCAAAATTTTGTCATCACTAATTGTCACTTATATTGTCAGAAATAAGAGATAAACCACTTATAACTGCATAAAAGTACATTTATATTTACTAATATAGATGTATATACACGAGGCAAGCAAGTAAGCGGCTGTATAAATATAGTATGAAAATGAATACTGATATTATAGGGATTTCTTAAATATATTTTCGAAATGGAAATTGTAGCTAAGACACCCGTGCCAGTGACACGTAAAAAGCACCGTCCGAACGTGGCAGATACTAGCGCCGCCTGATTGGCGTCCGTGTCGGTGTCACGTAAAAGCACCAGCCGATCGTGGCTGTTTGCCAGCCCGCTCCGGCCCTTGTGCTGCTAGCACGTAAAAATCACCCACTACACTCACGGAGTGGTTGGCGTTAGGAAGGTCATCCAGCTGTAGAAACACTGCCAAATCAGACTGGATCCTGGTACAGCCTCCTTTGCTTACCAGACCCCGGTTGAACTGTCCAACCCATGCTAGCATGGAAAACGGACGTTAAGTGATGATGATGAGTTAAAGCCAAGTGAGACAAAATTTGTAAAATTGTAAACAATGGCCACCCATCAGAATATATTAGGGGAAATCAAATTACATTAATAATTGCCAAATTTGATTTTGTCATAGTTTTAACAATTAAGATTAAGCCATCAAAATGGTTTAAATTAGGGGTTAATATAACTGTTTTTGCCTAAAGAAGTGTAATTATGACAGTGGAAAACTAGAGTGCTACACAAGTTACTTTAACATAAATAATTTAGTCTAGTGCTGAGTTGGTGCAGTTGTTAGGGTGTTCAGCAGAATTTCTTGAGATATTTGTTTGAGTTGTGAGTTCAAATTGTGGTGAGATCACTTGAAAATTTTTTTTTTTCATGAGTGTCAACAAAAAGGTGCAAGCCAGCCTATGTGGTTAAGAAGCTCACTTTGCAACCATGAGATTTTCCATTCAGTTCTACTGTGTGACACCTTGGACAAACGTCTTCAACAATGATCCTAGACTGACCAATTCCTTACGAGTGAATTTAGTCAACAGAATCTGTATGCGTCTTTGAACATGTGCTTGTCTTCTCTCCACCTGTGTCCATTTCTTTGCATCACTCTAACTTAGCAGATGTGGCAAAAGAGATCAATAAAAATACTTGGATTGATTTGATCAACTAGACACTTCAAGGTGGTGCTCCAGCATGGCCACAATTTAATGACTGAAAGAAGTAAAAAAATAGAAGCTAAAATACACTAACATGCAATCATTCAATCACCATGATCTCTATCTTTCTCCTCATCACTAAATAATGATCATCTCCTTAGCGCTGAATTATCTTCAGACGCTCTCAAAAGCATAAGTCTTCTTCAGTTCACACTTTAAGATTATCTCTATGAATTATCTATTGAAATTATAGCCAGCTCTGATTTGTGATGACATTTTGTATCTGAATACATCTAATGTAAATAATGTGATTGAAAATGGAAAAATTGGTAATGGGTGTGTATATGCACATTTCAGGAGTTGTTGCTCTTTCATCAGTGCTGCATCCAATCCATTAACCATCAGAGAAGAATGGAGCATTGGATCTTTGTGGTCCTGGGAGCACTATAATCAGGAAAAACAGATTGTATGGTAATGACTGGAATGCTTGTTGATAAGATCTTGAATGGACTAAACAATGATATCAACAACATCATAAATGGAAACAAGAACAGCAACAACCAAAACTGGTCACTCTCTCCATGGTTATTTACATCAATATTGCCATAGTCGTTAGCACATACCATTAAAATCTTGCTCAACTGCCATACTGCCAGTACCACAATTACCACCACCACCACCACCACCATCACCAGCGGTTAGGGTACTGTACTCATGATTGTGAGATCGTGGTTTCAATTCTTAGCCCAGGTGGTGCATTGTGTTCTTCAGCAAAATACTTCATCTGACATTATTCTGCGATCGCTTTGACACCTGACACATGGTACACCATGTACACGTTCATAGATCACCGATTTGATGGAGAGGGAGTACAAACATTTTATCTCTATAAACAAATCGTTTGTGCAGGTCATTCAACGAAAGCAGAACACTCACACATCGACTTTGACGAGAGAGTCCGTCATCTACATCAACAAACCTTGACTGCATCCTTTGACATTTAAACTTTTTTTTTTTTTACTTGTTTCAGTCATTTGACTGCGGCCATGCTGGAGCACCACCTTTAGTCGAGCAAATCGACCCCGGGACTTATTCTTTGTAAGCCCAGTACTTATTCTATCGGTCTCTTTTTGCTGAACCACTAAGTGACGGGCCATAAACACACCAGCATCGGTTGTCAAGCAATGCTAGGGGGACAAATACAGACACACAAACACATACACATACACACATATATATATATATACATATATACGACAGGCTTCTTTCAGTTTCCGTCTACCAAATCCACTCACAAGGCATTGGTCGGCCCGGGGCTATAGCAGAAAACACTTGCCCAAGATGCCATGCAGTGGGACTGAACCCGGAACCATGTGGTTGGTTAGCAAGCTACTTACCACACAGCCACTCCTGCGCCTATATGTCCATGAACTTTTAAAAAATGCTTGCTTTATTTAATTTTGTCTACCTCTTTCACTTGATTTTATTTCATCCTATTCTAATTCCATTTTCTCCAGCCTTTCTCCCTATTTATCCTTCTAGCAGTATGTATATGCTATGCATCTTCTTTATTGTTCCTTGCTCTCGAATTTCGACTTCTGATCCTATCCAAGTATTATGTAGAAATGACTATCCCCTTTATACTAAACAGCCACAAGGGAACACCGTGCTTAGGGCTTCCAACCATAAACCCTGCCAAAACAGACACAGAAATCTAGTGCAGGCTCCTGCTTGGCCAGCTCCTGACAAACTGTCTAGCCTTTACCAGCAAGGAAGACGGACGTTAAACGATGATGATGATGATGCGGCGAGCTGGCAGAACCGTTAGCACGCCAGGCGAAATGCCTAGCCGTATTTCGTCTGCCATTACGTTCTGAGTTCAAATTCAGCCAAGGTCGACTTTGCCTTTCATCCTTTCGGGGTTGATTAAATAAGTACCAGTTACGCACTGGGGGTCGATGTAATCAACTTAATCCATTTGTCTGTCCTTGTTTGTCCCCTCTATGTTTAGCCCCTTGTGGGTAATAAAGAAACAGATGATGATGATGATGATGATGATGATGATGATGATGATAATGATGATGATGATGATGATATATAGCATTATCATTATCGTCATCATCATCATCATCATCATCATTTAAAGTCCTTCTTCCATGCTGGTGCGTGTGTGTGTATATATCTATATATCATATATAAAGATAGAAGATAGA
>NC_043013.1:35203856-35206356 GCF_006345805.1 Octopus sinensis | reverse complement strand
AAACAAAAAAAAAACAAAACAAAAAAAAAGCCGTAAAGAAACTAAAACTTCTGTAACAAGGTATTTCGAAGATTAAAAAGGATCTTCTTTATAAATGTTGACTTGGAATTATGGTTATTATACAGATAGAGAAAATTAAGAACCAATTTGTATTAGCAAAGGATATAGAAAACAGAAAAATCAAACAAAAAAAAAAACATTAAAAAAGAATAATAATAATATCACCAACAACAAGAATTTACTCTTTCATCTTACATTTCTTTCTTTTTTTTTTACAATTTTTTTTTACCATTTTTTTCTTCTCATTTTCACTTTCATTTGTACTTGGCTTTATATCAATGTGTTGTTGTTGGTGGTGCAGTGTTATTTTTTTTTGTTTTTCTTTCCTATTTCTTTTTTTTATTTTCTTCCGTTAAAAAAAAATAATAATAATAACAACAACAACAACAATGTTAATGTTAACTCTAAAATATCTAAGACTAAATAAAGTTTTACCCTTTTGAATATAATCACTCTTTTATAAAGTAATTCCTGTCTGCTATGCTATTCCACACCACACCAATACCGTTCCATACCAAAGTGCACCGCTCTCTACCATTCTGCACTACGCCATGCTAAACCTCATCAACACCACACCACACCACAGCCCTGCCACAACACCAAGCTTACCGTTTCCTTCGCCTTTCACATTGCTGTTGCATTCTCTGGCGGTTGTTTGGTTTAATCAACTTCATAGTTCTGAGAGAAAGAGGAACAGATTGAGATGGAGAAGGACAGAGAGAGAGAGAGAGGTTGTCACTTTTAACCTCTAATGTGCTGGTAATATTGAAAGAGGTGGAGCAGAAGTAGAACTAAACTCGTTGGTAATTGTTATGTTTGAATCAAGAACAAAAGGATTTTAAGTAATTGATTTTGATAAACTAGGACTAGCGGTATTTTTTTTTTTACTTTATGAACACACTAACACCTCCCATGCTCAAAGATCTATGCCTAAATACCCTCCCCTACCCTGTTTTCTTTATTTTCGTTTTTATTCTTGCCCTTATTTCCTTGACTGAATATTTCCAGTGAATTATCTGTAAAATAGAAAACATTTTACAATAGAAGTAAACCTTGTGGCTGAACTGTTTTTGTTATTGAAATTTTGTAGGGTCAAACTGGCAAACTAATTTTGAAAGAAGCTTGCTTCCCAACCACATGGTTCCAAGTTCTGTCCCACTGTGTGGTACCTTGGGCAAGTCTCTTCTACTATAGCCTGTAGCTAATCGATGTCTTGTGAGAGGATTTGGTAAACTGAAACTAAAAGAAGCCGGTCATATATACATATGTATATTTGCGTGAGTGTGTGTGTGTGTGTGTGTGTTTGTCTGCCTGTGTCTGTGTTTGACCCCCATCAATGCTTGACAATCGATGTTGATGTGTTTATATCAACATAACTTAGTGGTTTGGTGAAAGAGGTCAAGAGAATAAGTACTAGGCTTAAAGAAATGACTCCCTTTGGTCATGAATGACCATGCGATTGCACCTAGAAAGTTACCCTCCGAAGCACAAATCCAGGCAAGGTTGTTTATGGAAGAACAGCAATCACCCATGCATACCACGCTCCCCTCTCCACACCATCAATGTTATCCAAGGGAAAGACAAAGGGGCCGATTCAGTTTGGCACCAGTGACGTTACAACTCATTTCTACAGCTGAGTGAATTAGAGCAACATGAAATAAAGTGTCTTGCTCAAGAACATGACACACAGCCCAATCCAGGAATTGAACTCACTACCTCATGATTGTGTGACAAGGCTGGCCCTTTGAAATACAGGTACAACTCATTTTTGCCAGCTGAGTGGACTGGAGCAAATTGAAATAAAGTGTTTTGTTCAAGGATGCAACCCGTCACTGGGAATTGAACTCACAACCTTACAACCGTGAATCAAAAGCTACATGCCTTCACACTTTATATATACATTGATAAACTTATGCACCTGGATCTTAGAGGGTTAATTTTGAATTGAGTGGAGATGCTGTGAATGCTGGGTTTTGAAAGAGTTTAATGTAAGTTCAGTACAAGAATTTGAAATATTATTCATATTTAGCAGAGTTGCGTAAATGATATTTTTGGTTTTGCATCTTCACTCCGATGGGCATTCACTTGGATTTGTTGAATTGTGGAATCTGCATAATTTTGTTTGCAACAAAGTCACCTTACTTCACATTAAAAGAATCACAATACCCAAAGAGACTATTTGTATTTCTTCTCTTTTCCAATTACCATTATAAAGCTGTATACATTCCAATGAACGCTAATTTATAATACTCAACTATAACATCTATATTGAAAGTCCAGAACAGTTTAAGAACATGAATTCCGTTCAAAATGATAGTTATATGTTTTCACTTTTATAGTTTTCTTTTAAATCTTTCCCAAATATTGTATAAGAAATATCTTTCTTCCGCTTTTTCTTTGAATTATAATAATAATAATAATAATAATAATAATAATAATA
>NC_043013.1:35108856-35198856 GCF_006345805.1 Octopus sinensis | reverse complement strand
CCTCTATCATTAACAAGTCAGAGTGGCAGATCCTCTGTCATTGACAAGTCAGAGTGACGGAGCCGCTGTCATTGACAAGCCAGAGTGGCAGAGCCTCTGTCATTGACAAGTCAGAGAAATTAGAATCTTTTCCATTTCAGATTGTTTACTAAGACTGAACAGGCTGAAAATACAACGGCTAATTAGCAAAACAGCTCACCTGAGGATTGGCCTTGTTATTTAGCCTGAGATTATCCTGTTACAGGATGTGCATTCTTCACTCAAGGAAGAAATGAAAGAAGGAAGAAAGGAAGGTTTTAAAAATAAATTAAAGTGCCTCCTCTTAATTATGCTCAGACTAATTAAAAAGATCATTTTTAATACTTGCAATAAAGTAAATATAAAGTTTTCTAAAGTCTTTTAAGAGCAAATGATTAATTCCTGTTCCTTGATGTTACATAGATATCAGATAAATTGCTTCAAGAATCTAATCTGTCACAAGTAGTAATACTCATATGATCTTGTATCAATTTTCAACAATAGGTAATTTAAACCAGTGTGAAATAAAAAATATCTGCCTACAAAGATGTTAAAACATCTGCAGTGTATTGAAGTCATGAAGTATGAGCTGTTAACTTAATACACAACCAGTTTGAGCAATTTGCTTCTCATATGTGAAGAATGGTTCTTATTATTGTTAAATCTTGGGAGGTGGTGAGTTGGCAGAACCATTATTAGCATGGTAGGCAAAATGCTTAACAGCATTTCATTTGTCTTTACATTCAGAGTTCAAATTCCACTGAGGTCATCTTGCCTTTAATTTGTTCAGGGTTGATAAAATAAGTACCAGTTGATCACTGGGGTTGATGTAATTGACTTAACCCTTCCCCTAAAATTGCTGGCCTTGTGTCAAAATTTGGAACCATTATTGTTAAATCTTGGTCATTACTGATTCACCGAAAATGGTGATCACTGTTAAAGCTTACTGTGTATGTGGATGTGTGTGTGTTATAATTTTGCTGACAGTGGCTTTGTTATTTCACTGGTGGGGATTTATTCAAACAGTGGAATCTGTATTGACAATAAGGTTTTGGTATATTTTCTGTTATTATGGGAAGGACGAGATTGATTAAAGTGAAAAAGGCTACAGATGGAGATAGGTGATAGCATATATGCATGGCAGTGGTCAATATTCAGTTTGAGATGGTGGTATGTGGGGGGTTAAAGAGGATGGGGTAATGGATAGTTTTACACTAGGAAGCATAGTTACAGGGCGGTGGGTGCTGGTACGAAATTCCAGAGATAGTTACTAATTAGTGTGTAATAAATCAACATTTATAAGAAGTTCGGAAAGCAGGTAAAAAAAATAAGAAAACAGACATGAAAATGTGCGATATCCCTTCATACATTTTTTCAAAACCTTGCCTCATCCATCAAAGTTGAGGTCCATCAAAAGAGAGTTCACTTCTTAGATGTCATTTTCTGAATAAATATTTCTTTATACATCCTCTATAAAAAAAAAGAAACCTATATAAAGCTACAATACATGTATAAATAACTCAATCATCAAAACTGTTTTATAGATATTTTAAATAACATTTCCTTAAGGTTATTAGCACTATCTTCCAAAAGACAGATGTTTAACTAAAATCCAGCAAACTTCAAGAAAGATCAAGAAAAGTAAAATTTATGGCTAATGCAACTGGATGGGAGCACTCCATCAGTTACGACGACGAGGGTTCCGGTTGATCCGAATCAACGGAACAGCCTGCTCATGAAATTATCGTGTAAGTGGCTGAGCACTCCACAGACACGTGTACCCTTAACGTAGTTCTCGGGGATATTCAGCGTGACACAGAGAGTGACAAGGCCGGCCCTTTGAAATACAGGTACAACAGAAATAGGAAGTAAGAGTGAGAGAAAGTTGTGGTGAAAGAGTACAGCAGGGATCACCACCATCCCCTGCCGGAGCCTCGTGGAGCTTTAGGTGTTTTCGCTCAATAAACACTCACAACGCCCGGTCTGGGAATTGAAACCGCGATCCTATGACCGCGAGTCCGCTGCCCTAACCACTGGGCCATTGCGCCTCCACAATCACAAATATAATAAAACAGAACAAACTGAACAAGTTGAACCCATGAATTTATCCACAGGTTTGCCTGATTTAATCCCTCGATATTTAAACCTCACTATGCCAGGCAAAACTCACCAAATTGTAGTTGTATAAATACAAATACATGTTTACCTTAATGAATTGTGAAATGTAAAAAATTGTCTGTTCTGCCACAGATAACACCTGTTTATGCTCTCACTCCAACAGACATTTGACAGGTAATTCTTTAAAATAAAATAAGATAATTTAGTCAGAAAAATAGTAACTTCATTATCATTGCATATCTGAAACTTACTGTATTCCCACCTCATTTATCAAATGATGCATGCAACAGTAACTAACTTTGTCAACTTTAAGAAGGGCGGGCACCCAGTCATAGAGACTTTGCCAAAGTAGACAGAGAAGACCAATGGAGTTTTTATTAATAAATTATGGTATTAAATAAACATCTAACCATCACTTAACTACGATAATTAACTACTTCTAAATGAATATGGTTATGGGTTTGATTTGCATGTGGAACTTTAGCCAGTTATTTTCAACCTTTGTGTTGAGTTGACTGATGCCATAAGACCAAAATTTGGCCAATTGAAATAATTGACCATATTTGTACTGACAATTGTGAATAATAAAACAAGAAGTGAGACATTTGATCATCATTAAACTAATAATTGAATGTGATATTGGGAATATGATCAATACCAAACTCAACATTGTTGTTATTCCTTAACGTCCATTTTGCATGCTGATATGGGTAGGCTTCTTTGATAAGGGTGGCCTGGGAGCAGTGTTGGCCTCAACTGTTTACTTTGGCCAGATTTCTATGACTGGGTGCCCTTCTTAATGCTGATCAATTTACAGAATGTACTGGGTGCTTTTTTTCATGCCATTAGTGCTAGTGGGGTCACCAAATAACATGCAAAACAAGATTCCTTCACAGAATGGGGATGCAGTATTGAGGGAGGTAGCGTTGTGCCAGATGGAACGAGAGAGATGGCATTGAGTGGTTTTAGTTCAGGTGTAAGGCTGTTAAGTCCTACTCGACCGGATAAGGGCCATATTACATTTGAGTACTACTGACATTGAGTATAAATAAGGTTTGGGAAACTTGCTGTGAATAAGGTATAGGACAGCTAAACATTACTAAAATGATGGCCATTTATAAATGCAGTCCGTATACAAATGAACATTATTAATTCAACGTTTATGCATGAAGTGACCGCTATGGCATAGAACAAGAAGTCTTTAAATAATATGCGAAATGTTAATTATTTGAACAATTTTTAAAACTAATGACTGTGAACAAGGTATTAGTTAATTAACTATTAAGCTGTAAGATATTAATAAATATATTAAAACCAATGACAAAAATGATATCAAGACCAACTTCTTTCACCTATGAAATGGATGTTCTGGCATTCCATTGGTTATGACATTGTGGGTTCCAGTTGATCTGATCAATGGAACAGCCTGTTTGTGAAATTAATGTTCAAGTGGCTAAGTACTCCACAGACGTGGGTGCCTTTAATGTAGATCTCAGGGAGATTCAGTATGAAACAAAATGTGACAAGGCTGGCCCTTTGAAATAGGTACTGCTCATTTTCGTCAACTGAGTAAACTGGAGAAGTGTGAAATAAAGTGTCTTGTTCAAGGATAAAATGTGCCACCAGAAACTGAACTCATGACCTTATGATTGGGAGCTGAATACCCAAACCACTAAGCCATGCAACTTCACAGTGAAAAAGGGTGTTAATGCTATATAGTCGACAGTACCATATTTTCTGGTATACCAGTCAAACTTTTCAGTCTAAAATTTAGAACCAAAGAAGGTAGATTGACTGTCACACCATGGTGACTTCAGGGAGCCAAGCATTCCATTTGAAATACTTCAGGATTTAGGAAAATAGTGATAATATTTGAATCTTTACAATAAATAATTACACTGCATATGATGTCAACTTGTATACTCGAAAATTCAGTAACCATGTTGAACAGAATGTTTAGCGGCATTTTTTCTAGCTCTTTAAGTTCTGTGTTCAAATGTCTCCAAAGTCCATCATTGCATTTTGGGGCTGACACAGTAAGTACCAGTTGAATACCAGGACCAATGCAATTGACTTCCTTGTCTCCTCAAAATTGCTGGTCTTGTGCCAAAATTAGGAAGAATTAATTAGTTAGCCAATTAATTAAACTAACAGCTGCCAGGAAGAATGTAAAGATATCATTAAATGGTGTATGAAATGTTAATTATTTAGACAATTTTAAACTAATAACTGTGAAGAAAGTATTAATTAATTAACTACTATTAATCTATAACTTAGACACACAATATCTGTTAACCAATAGCAAACCATTGACTGAAAATGCAGTGAAGAACAAAACTTATACCTATGAAACAGATGTTAATGTTGTATAGTTGACAATAACTTTACGAATAACAAGGTATTATGCATGGTGTATTAATTAGTTAGCCATTACTAAACTAACAGCTGCCAGAAAGAAAAGGGAAGGAAGAAAATGCAAGTGACAACAATTAGTTAATCTACCTTACTGATGACCAAGCTTCTGACATTTGCATTTAATTAGATGATCATTGGTAAAGTAATAGCTGTAAATCAGATATATGATTTGAAAATTAATCAATTGCTCATTACTCAAACTATAACGGTGAATCAAAATGCGCGATGTTAATTAGTTGACAGCATAAAACTAATGACAGTCGGTGTGCAAATATATAAAAACAGCCTGAGAGGTTGACAATAACAATGTGAAAAGACTGACACCAAACATATTACGATTGCTTGACCATAGAATTTCTAATGAGTTGCGACAGTCTGCATCAATTTGTTTCATTATAAATAGCGCATGGTTCTAATAAGGATTCTTTGTTGCTTGTAACGGACAAGTTAGATGCTTAAGGAAGATACAATAATTCTCAATGGATCTAATCGAAGATAATACATTTGCTGAAGATGTAGAGACACCAGGGTGGTTGGTTGGTTGGTGGAGAAAGACTGTTCGTAGAGTCACCACCATCACCACAAACACTGTCACCTCCATAACAACAACAACAACAACATCATCAGCATCAAGAACAACGACAACATTCACTAATACTAATTCTGCCATGACTGCTAATGTTGTTGCTGTTGTAGCTGCTGCTGCTGCTGCTTCAACATGTTATGGATAATAATCAAGAAGTTAGTTGGAAATCAGGATTAGAGGAACATTATCTTTGGCTTCTTCAGTTCTGATGAAGTTTATGAGAAAACAGTGAAGAAGACTACAAGAGATTTCCAAGGTGAAAATTAACAAGTACTGCCAAATAATTTTCTCTACCATTGTAAAAGAAAAAAACAAAAACAAAAACACAAATAAACATCAACACCAAGGCAATTTTTGAGGAGGCTTGTTTTGCTCTCTGTTTAAAGTACATCAAGCCAATGACATGTCTGATAGTAGGAAGCCTGCTTCGGTTCAGCTTAATTCCAAATAGTGATGGAAGAACTTTAAGTTAATTAGACTCTACTGTATATTGGTTGAATTAGTGAAAGGAAAAAAAAAATAATAAAACAGAGGTGGGTGGGGGGAGAAAGCACAAACTACTCACACACACAGACATACAACTATGTATAAATCTGTTCTTGTAATTCTCACTCTCTCTCTCTCTCTCTCTCTATATATATATGTATGTGTGTGTGTGTGTGTCTGTGTGTGTGTGTGTGTATATATATATATATATATATATATATGATGATATACACACATAAATGATAATCTCTCTCTCTCTCTCTCTCTATATATATATATATATATATATATATATATATATATATATACATACACGTATATACACACGCACTCACACACATATGCATGTATTAACGACATTGATTGATTAATAGATATAGATAAATCCACCTCTATCTAGTGTGTCTATGTTTGTAGGCACACACATATACATGAATGTATATATGTGAGCATACATGCATGCACACACACACACACACACACACACACACACACACACACACACATACATACACACATACATATATATATATATATAACCAAAGATAGGTAGATAGATATATAAAGGGATAGTAGCCATTGTTTTGTAATTTCCGATCAGAATAAATTCTGTGTAATCTAGTTAGTGCCATGTTTTGAAATCTAGAAGAGGAGAACATGTAAGTTACATCTGAGTTGTCGGCTCAAGGTGTTAGTAAGATTTAGATGAACTGCCATGGAAATCATGTTACAGACTTAATAACCAAAGTGTCATTTGTCCAAGTAATAGTAGCTCCAGTCAGGAATTCTCTAGAATAATAATTTCGTCTCAGAGATAGAACTGATAGAATAAATTTAAGAAATGAAAGATTTGTAAGCTTCTTTGTAAATGTGTGTGTGCATGTTTGAGTTTGTTTGTGTGTGTGTGTGGTTTGTAAAAGTAGATGGAAAGCCGATACCTTGATAAGTATAATGATAGGAAAATGCATGGTGGGTTAAAGCAGAAAGAAGATTCCAGAGTAAGAAATCTGCAATCCAATTCCATTTCTCCATAAGATTCATTTCAAGTCATTTAAACACTACTGACATGCCTTTGAGAAGAGCATGATTGTCACTCACTCGCATAATCTCATCCTACATGTACTTTATTTCTTTTGTAAAGAAATAGCTGTCTTTAATGAGAAAGAAACATCTGATGATGAAGTACATGTGAGTACATGCATTTGTAAATCTTAGTTTAACATTGGAGTAGTTTAAACAGAATATAAATTACTCCACTGTTTTTCTATCTGCAGCATCTGACAGTATTACTACGATGTTGGGAGGTACAAAATAATTGTCACAATTTGCAATAATTCAGGGAAAAGGAATATATTTTACAAAGAAAAACCAAAAAATGAAATGGAGGAAGAAAAAAAACATCAATGCAGAACCAATTGCCTCAGTTGGTCACATGCCATATGGTTCCACAGAATATCCTGAAGTAAGCCAAAGCACTCATGGCATTACCATGAGTGATGGTGAGGCTAAGGTTTTGGAAAAACCAAGCACCTTTAAGGGCATCACTAGACACCTTGTTAACCCTTTTGTTACTGTATTTATTTTGAGATGCTCTGTGTTTCTTTCAATTACTTTAAATATAACAAAGAATTTAGTAAAATAACTTAGTTATCATTCAGCTAATGTTAGGAACATAAATTGTGACTAAGATTTGGTGGAAGATTTTAATTCAAAACTTATGAAAACAAGACATTTGTACTACAGAGCCAGAGCCGGTTTCAGCCGGGTTGGTAACGAAAGGGTTGATGACACGACCTTCACCATTAACAGGCCAACCCCTCCAAACATCACAAATGCCACAGGCTGGAAGAGATCAGACAATTTGTGTAAGGGTGTCCTTTGTCAGCTATTCCATTATAACAGTTACATGAATTCAAGGGAAGTTTTGCTTCCATTAGTGTTAAAGTAGAGCAGCTATATCAGAGTTCTTCACAGTGGTGTTGAATAGTCTTAGCGCTTAATAATATAAACTTGTGTGCAAGTGTTAGTTATTGGTATTAGAGTAGCAATGCTTATAGTATAGGTGTGGCACTGAAGCAGCATTGCACATGGATGGATGTCACTTAGAGGATATTATCTTTGGAATCTATTTATGAATACAAGTTTTCAGGTGTTTTCTGGGGGTGTTGTACTATTGGCAATGAAATAATATCTCTCTCTCTCTCTCTCTCTCTCTCTCTCTATATATATATATATATATATATATATATACATATATATATATATGTGTGTGTGTGTATATGTGTATATATGGATGTATGTATGCATGTATGTATGTATGTATGTATGTATGTATGTTTGTATGTATGTATGCATGCATGTATGCATGTATGCATGTATGTATGTATGTATGTATGTATGTATGTATGTATGTATGTATGTATGTATAGATAGATAGATAGATAGATAGATAGATATAAGGGTGGTGAGCCAGCAGAATTATTAGCATGCTGGACAAAATGCTTAGTGACATTATGCCTATCTTTACGAGGTCAAATATGCCTTTCATCTTTTTGAGGTTGATAAATTAAGTACCAGTGAAACATTGGGATTGGTGCATTTAGCTAGTCCCCTCCCCTAAAATTTCAGACCCTGTGCCTTTAGTAAAACTGATACGTGTGTATATATATATATATATATATATATATATATATGCATGTGTTGATATATGCTTAATATATATATGTGTATATATATTCATGTACATATGTACACATTTACCTTCAAGGAATTCTCACACCATCTCTCTCTCTCATTCTCTCTCTCTCTATCTCTTTCTCTCTCTCTCCACTTGGGTAGGTTGTGTATAAACTTATTCAGCAGACCTTTTCCTGTCCCTCTATCATACTTTCACATCCCTCACTATATACTCCTCTCAGTAGGGAGTGTGTCTTGTCTTCTGAGTACCTGGTTACACCACTAGTACTGGTGCCACGAAAAACAGTCAGTACACTCTGTAAATTGGTTGGTGTTTGGATGAGCATCCACGCTTTTTCCTAACATCACTACATGGCATAAAGAAGAGTATGGACGCTGTAGTAGTGGGAATAGTACACCCCTCCCAAGGAAGAAGTGGTATGAACCAGCTATTACAAAGTGAGACGATGTCAACCAGTACAGAGAGTTGTGTGTCAGTTATTGTAGAGTTGTTGTATGAGTTCTCAGTTGGGGTTAAGTGTCAGTTACGTATTATAGTCAAGTTCAAGCTACAGACAAGGTAGGTAGTTCAAATTCGAGGTCTTGCAAAGCTATCAGTAATAGCATGGTAGACAAAATTGGTGTATTACCATTCCGGTATGGAAGAGATACAGTGTTATCTGATACCAAGAAATATTATGGCTACTGGAATAGATACAACAGCTACAGTCACAACAGTGACCAAATATAACAGATGTGGAAAATACCACACAATAACAGTAGCAAAGTTGGAAATCATACTGGTCACAAATGCTAATGAGTATGGGGTATGAGCCGTACTCTTACACAAATGTGACGGTGACAGTAGAAAGGCCACAGCTCACATGTCAAGGACATTGTTGTCAGTGGAAAAAAAAAAATTATTGCTAGATTGAAAAAGAGGCATTGGCAATTATATTTAGTATCAAGAAGTTCCACTTTTATGAGTTGAAGATGTAATTAAGAACATAATGTGGAACATTGTATGAGAGTTATCAATAACCTTGGAGGATATAAAGCAGAATGCATCAAAATATAACTCTTTACTCACTTTAACTCTTTTACTTGTTTCAGTCATTTGACTGTGGCCATGCTGGAGCACCGCCTTTAGTCAGGCAAATCGACCCCAGGACTTATTCTTTGTAAGCCTAGAACTTATTCTATTGGTTTCTTTTGCTGAACTGCTAAGTTACAGGGGCGTAAACACACCAGCATCAGATGTCAAGCGATGTTGGGGGCACAAACATATACACACAAATACATATATACGACAGGCTTCTTTCAGTTTCCGTCTGCCAAATCCACTCACAAAGCTTTGGTTGGCCCAAGGATATAGTAGAAGACACTTGCCCAAGGTGCCATGTAATGGGACTGAACCTGGAACCATGTGGTTGGTAAGCAAGCTACTTACCACACAGCCACTCCTATGGCTATGTTCATAAATGAAACAAAAAAACATTGTGGTCAAGAAAAGAAAGCAAAAAAGGGTTTGGTACGAAAAAGACCAAGAACTAAACATGTTCAACATGTGACAGCATACTGATGTATGCCTAAAGGGTTGTGATACCAGAGACACTACAAAAAAAAATGAAAGAATTTCTCATTGGACATCCAGGGCTCTCAGGGATGAAAACACTAATGCACAGTTGTGTATATTGGCCAAAGATGGGCAAGGAAATTGAAAACTTGGTAAAAGGCTGCAAAGGATGTGCTCTGGCAGCAAAATTGCCTACTAAAAAATGGGAGCCTTGGCCAGAATTAAAAATTCTATGGTCGAAATTACATGGGTCTGTTCGATGGTTATTACTACTTAGTTTGACAGTTTTATAAAATGGCCTGCAATTGTTATATGCAAAAGACCAACCACTGCAACGGTAAGCCTCATGGTATGAAGGAAACTCTGTATCTACACAGTCATATTTATGCTTACACATGCACACACACATACACACGCACACATGCACACACACACGCACACTCTCTCTCTCACACAACACACACACACATGTATGACGGGCTTCTTTCAGATTCCAGTTTCTGTCAGCCAAATCCACTCACAAGGCTTTGGATAACCTGAGGCTCTAATAGAATACACTTGCCCAAGGTCCCACACAGTGGAACTGAACCTGGAATTATGAGATTAGGAAGCAAACTTCTTACCACACAGCCACACCTAGGAAGTTTTATAAAATGTTCAGTACATGTTTTCATCTCTTTTATTTAAAGGACAAAAAAAAAAAAAAAAAAAACATTAAGTTGTATTTAGAAAAATGCATTATTACTGGACAGTGAAGTATTATTCACAGTAGGCAGAACTTTTGACAAAGTGCCATATAATGGTTGCTAGTTTTCAAATGCCAGTATGGATATATTGATTAAAAGATGTCAGATTAAGGTTATAAGAAAGCTGAGCATTAACCCTTTAGCTACTCGTAGGGACACCATATTTCATTATGCAATCCCATAATATGCTACAAAAAATATTAAATGCATTATAAGTCAATACTGAGTTCTACTGTGTTAGCAGTGCTATTAAATCACTTTTTTAAGGTGATTTCTGCAGATTTGCTATAGACAGTATAGCAAGCACTGATTTGTTATGACATTTCATATATGAATACATTTAAGGTAAATAATGTGATTGGAAATGGAAAAATAGGTTGTGGGTGTATATACACATTTCAGGAGTTATTGCTCTTTCATCAGAACCCATCCAGCCCATTAATCATCCATGAACTCATTACTAAAATATCTAGTAAATATAGACACAGGCATCACTGTTTGATAAGTAGCTTGCAATATATATAAATATATTGGTGCAGGTATGGCTGTGTGGTAAGTAGCTTGCTTACCAACCACATGGTTCTGGGTTCAGTCCTACTGTGTGGCACCTTGTGAAAGTGTCTTCTACAATAGCCATGAGCTGACCAAGGTGTTGTAAGTGGATTTAGTAGATGGAAACTGAAAGAAGCCCATCGTGTGTGCGTGTGTGTGTATGTTTGTGTGTCTATGTTTGTCCCCCACCACTGCTTGACAAGCAATATTGGTGTGCTTACATTCCTGTAACTTAGCAATTCGGCAAAAGAGATTAAAGGCAAACACTAAAGGTGGTGCACTAGCATAGCCGCTGTCAAATGACTAAAACAAATAAAAGAATAAAAGAATATATATATATATATACATATACAGATATAGATATATATGAAAATATATATACAGATATGGATATATATGAATATATATATATATATATCAATGTGTGTGTGTGTGTGTGTGTGTGAGTCTATGTTTGTCCCCACCACTGCTTGACAACTTGTGCTGGTGTGCTTACATCCCGGTAACTTAGCAGGTCAGCAAGAGAGACCAATAAAATAAGTACCAGACTTTAAAATAAATAAGTGCCAAAGTCGATTTGTTTGAGTAAAACCATTTCAAGGTGGTGCCCCAGCATGGCCGCAGTCAAATGACTGAAACAAATAAAGGATAATTGTTTAAATGATATTTGATATAAGGTGGGCCAACAAATTATATTTGCACCTATAATGAAGTATCCAAAGATTGCATATTTCTTGGTGTCCCAAAAGAATAATTCATGACAAACATTCGTCCCAGTTCTCTTGCTTATACTTTTATTTCAAAAATAAATTTCCGTAAATATTTTCCTGTTTATTATTTTCGCTTGTGTTTCCTTGTTGTTTTTTTGTTGGTTTTTTTTCTTGAGATTTTTGCTTTCAACAAATCAGCTTTTTAGAAAAGTACAGCTTTGAATTAAAGCAACACAGATTGTGAAAGAATATTTCCTTTGATTGGTACTCAATGATCTGAGGAAAGAAACAGACTGGTTGTTTCCACAATCAATGCCATTATTCGTGTATTTTTAATTTCAAGATTGTTTGAAATTCAATGAAATCTTTGCAAATGAAAAGGAAGAATTGGAAAAGGCAAAAACTTCAATGGAGTACAATGCCAGTGATTAGAGGTGTGTTTGTTTTTATGTTTTTATACATTGTGATTTTAGCCATTTTAATTTTTGTTAAATTTCCAATAAATGATTTTACAAACTACACTATCAATAATTCTTATTCTCATATATAAAGACTTGTGAAATATATTACACATACACACACACACATTTACAGATAAATAGATACATCTATATACATACATATATATGTATATATACATACATAAATATACATACATATATATATATATATATATACATATGTCTATTTATTTTCCTCTGTCTTCCCTTCTCTGGATTCTTCCTTCTCCTATGTTTCTGACGAAGAGCTCCGCTCGAAACGTTATACCCTCCTTCTTTCGTTCTTTCCTGAGCGTCCAATAATACTATATTTGTTCCATGTCCTCGTGTTGTTGTGTTTTTTTGTGCTTTCT
Source organism: Octopus sinensis (assembly GCF_006345805.1). Classification (NCBI taxonomy): domain Eukaryota; kingdom Metazoa; phylum Mollusca; class Cephalopoda; order Octopoda; family Octopodidae; genus Octopus; species Octopus sinensis. Next base: position 35,186,120 of record NC_043013.1, on the reverse strand, counting down.
TTTTTGGATTAACTATATATATCATCATCATCATCATCATCATTTAACGTCCGCTTTCCATGCTAGCATGGGTTGGACGGTTCAACTGGGGTCTGGGGAGCCCGAAAGCTGCACCAGTCCAGTCAGATCTGGCAGTGTTTCTACAACTGGATGCCCTTCCTAACGCCAACCACTCCGAGAGTGTAGTGGGTGATTTTATGTGCCACCGACACAGGTGCCAGACGAGGCTGGGCGACGGCCACGCTCGGATGGTGTTTTTATGTGCCACCGACACAGGTGCCAGATGAGGCTGGCAAACGGCCACGATCGGATGGTGTTTGTTACGTGCCCACAGCACGGAGGCCAGTCGATGCGGTACTGGCTATGGCCATGTTCGGATGGTTTTCTTGTGTGCCACGTGCCACCGGCACTGGTACCACAAAGATACAAATTCCATTGATGTTCATCTATTTTGATTTGTTTTGATTTTCACTTGCCTCAACAGGTCTTCGGTCTTCACAAGTGTCACAAGAAGGAAGGTATGCACAGGTGGACTAACTACGTCCCAGGTAGGGGCCACAGGTTATGGCCTGACTAGTCTTGCCGGGTCTTCGGATGGTGTTTTTATGTGCCACCGACACAGGTGCCAGATGAGGCTGGCGAACGGCCACGATCGGATGGTGTTTGTTACGTGCCCACAGCACGGAGGCCAGTCGGTGCGGTACTGGCTACGGCCACGTTCGGATGGTTTTCTTGTGTGCCACCGGCACTGGTACCACAAAGATACAATTCCATTAATGTTCATCTATTTTGATTTGTTTTGATTTTGATTTGATTTGATTTGTTTTGATTTCATTTTGATTTTCACTTGCCTCAACAGGCCTTCACAAGTATCACAAGGAGGAAGGTATGCACAGGTGGACTGACTACGTCCCAGGTAGGGGCCATGGGATATGGCCTGACTAGTCTTGCCGGTCTTCGGATGGTGTTTTTATGTGCCACCGACACAGGTGCTAGATGAGGCTGGCGAACGGCCACGATCGGATGGTGTTTGTTATGTGCCCACAGCACGATGGCCAGTCGATGCGGTACTGACTACGGCCACGTTCGGATGGATTTCTTGTGTGCCACAGGCACTGGTACCACAAAGATACAAATTCCATTGATGTTCATCTATTTTGATTTGTTTTGATTTTGATTTTGATTTTGATTTTCACTTGCCTCAACAGGTCTTCACAAGTGTCACAAGAAGGAAGGTATGCACAGGTGGACTGACTACGTCCCAGGTAGGGGCCATGGGTTATGGCCTGACTAGTCTTGCCGATATATATATATATATATTTATATATATATATGTATGTATGTATGTGTATATATATATGTCCAGCATGACTGCAGTCAAATGACTGAAACAAGTAAAAGAATAAAAGAATACAAGCTTAAAAGCTGCACTCAATGTGGACTTTTAAACTAGCTCCTCTGGAGAGCTCATTGGGCCCATGGACCAAAACTAAGGAGAACAAAACAGCACGACTATACAAGGGGGATCTTTTTGGTTTGAACCGCAGTTTTTTCTTGTGGCGTCATATGAAATTGTCACCCATAATTATGACCCTTGAATCGATCTATTGCATTTCAATCTCTTTTAGGGTTAGGGTTAGGGGTGGGGGAAGGGTATCTTTTTTTCTTCACAATAGTAAATAAACCCAATCTGTTTCTTAAACGAGGGACATATTCATACGGCACAGAATGTTTTCACCTCAATAGACGTCATTGATTGGTTGAAATTGCAGAAATTGAAGAAAAAAAAAACAACAAATATCTTACAAACTATAGAATTTTCTCAATAAAGCCAAGAGAAAAAGATGTTTTATAAACACATTCTACCATTATACGAAGTTTGAAATTTTTTAGTTATCTAGAAATTATGTTAAAAACTGCTGTTCAAACCGAAAAGATCCTACAAGGGTTCTCCTGAACCACTTCCTGTTATTGTAGGAAATGGAATTTGTGCAGGTATAATCATGTATGTCACTACTTGTCCCATTGTAATTTGCAGCTTTCCACTTCTTTCCAGCTTCTAGAGATGAAGTCTTCACAGCTGCATCAAGTGATGGGAGAAGTGTATCACCATTGGTGGTGGCTTATGTAGAGAAGGAGAAATAATTATGTGAAGTTTCGCTTACCCCAGTCCTTAGGAACTGGGTCAGGGGGAAATCCTTAATGAACATCCCTTCTACAATGACTATATGCCCTGGTGGTGTTTGATCAGAGGTTGAGGACGGATGAGAATTAATTCTGCAAAGCAATTAATCATTCTATTGTTCCAGTCCTGAGTTGAATTCCGACTGTTGGCCAATTGGTCCCAAAGTTCTTATCTCAATGTAAAATTAATGAAGCGACATTCATTTATATCCCTCCCTTGATCTCTGACATCATCTGACAAATGCCAACCAAGATGGCATGAATCAGTTAGAAATGGCTGTGTGGTAAGATGCTCACTGCCCAACTTCATGATTCCAGGTTCAGTCTCACTGTGTGGCACCTTAGGCAAATGTCTTCTACAATAGCCTCAGGCCAAGCAAACCCTTGTGAGTGGATTTGGTATATGGAAACTGAAAGAAGCCTGTCATGTGTATATGTGTGTGCGTGCGTGTGTGTATCTAAGTGTGTGTGTCTTGGTGTCTGTATTTGTCCCCCACCAACTTGACAACCAGTGTTGGTGTGTTTATATCCCCATAACTTAGCAGTTCTACTAAAGAGTTCGATAGAATAAGTACTAAGCTTAACACATAAAAAGTACTGGGGTCGATTTATTCAACTAAAATTCTTCAAGGCTGTGCCCCAGCATGGCCACAGTTTAATGACTGAAACAAGGAAAAGAATGAAAGAATATATATATATATACACACATACATACAACTACATACATATATATGTGTGTATATATAAGTATATATATATGTACGTATGTATATATGTATATATGTATTTGTATATATATATATATATATATATATATAAGAATAAATGTTTTTATATATAATGAACGTGAAATACAGGAAGGGACGAACACGGAACACAGACAAATCATTCGAAGCTTTCAATACATACATAGGTACAGAAGTGGTTGTGTGGTAAGAAGCTTGCTTTCCAACCACTTCTGTTAGTGACTTCTACTATAGCCTAGGGCTGAACAAAGCCTTGTGAGTAGATTTGGTAGATGGAAACTGAAAGAAGCCCATCATATATATATATATAGATAGATAGATAGATAGATAGATAGATAGATAGATAGATAGATAGATAGATAGATAGATTGATATACATATGTACATATTTGTGTCTTTGTTTGTCCCCCCACTATCACTTAAAAACCGATGTTGGCGTGTTTAGATCCCTGTAACTTAGTGGTTCGGTGAAAGGGACCAATAGAATAGGTACTAGGCTTTCAAAGGATAAGTCTTGGGGTCAATTTGTTCAACAAAAAAAGTGGTACTCCAGAATGGCCTCAGTTAAATGACTGAAACAAGTAAAAGAATAAAAGAATGCACCGTCCAACCCATGCCAGCATGGAAGGCGGATGCTAAACGATGATGATGATGATGATGACACACACTTAGACACGAATCTTTGTTTACTGAGAGTTTTTTTAAATACATAACAAAAATATGATAAACAAAAATTCTTGTCAAAAGCATGTACACAAAACAGGTTTGAAGATAATTTTATTGACTGTTAATTTTATCATTAGACCGACTACATTTACTATATTTATATTTACGCCATGTTTCAATCAGTTTAACCTCTGGGACCATTTACATAAGCAAGAATAAAACACCTGATGATGATCAGAGAGTAAGCCAATTGAAATGTTATGTCAATATAAATATTGCAAATATGAGATGAGGTTAATAGCATGGAAAATTATAAAGTTAATAACTTAATAACCACATCTCATAATTTTAGATATTGAAATAAATGTTTTTGGTTAGATTTCCTGAGCCAAACATGATGAAAATTTTGGCATTGTTGTAAAGAATATATGCTCTAAAACGAAATTTACGCTAGTCTTTTACTTTCATAATTTATGAGGGGAATGTGTGTGTGTGTATGTGTATAAGTGTGTGTGTGTGTGTGTGTGCTTGTGTGTTATGTGTATGTGCCCTGTGGTGTTTGCATTCTGGTTATGAATCATCTTCATCATCATCGTCATCATCGTCATCACAGTCATTGCTGTCATCATCGTCGTCGTCGTCGTCATCATCATCATCATCATCTTCAACATCATCATCATCTTCATTTACTGGTCACAGTTATTGAACTGCAGCCGTGCCGAGTCACTGCTTTCAAAAGCGTTAGTTAATTATATTTGGACAAGTACTACGAGAGGGAACACTTCAGCAGCACTATTGCCACCTCCCCATCCCCCCAGGAAAAACAAGGTCCTACGGCCCCATTATAAACACAACCACAGCATACATAGATTTGCATTGGGTGCCTTAGTCCTGTGGTGCCCCTGGGTAAGGGACCAGTGTTCCCAAGCCTTAAGATGACACTGACCATGTGTGTGTGGTGCTTATTGTATCAATGATGCAAGGCGGAAAGGTAAAGTAAACTTGGAGTAAAGGGTTCACCACAAGGTCCTATCATTCTGCCAGTGTCACCACCTCTTTTGTGGCCTCAAAATTTAAGAGGGTTCTCCATTGCTTTTAATACCCCTACCATGAAGCCATTTGATCATAGACAAAAACAACAGCTAAATTGTTTTGAAATCACAACCTACTTACCTAAACCTGGAAGTGGTCTAAAAGGATTTTATTTTATGAGGGGAATGTGTGAATGTGTGTTTGTGCAAGTGTGCATGTGTGCATGTGTGAGTATGTGCAAGAGTGTGTGTGCATGTATGTGTGTGTACCTTGTAGTGTTTACATTCTGGTTACAAACCATATTCACCATCATCATCATCATCCTCATAGGCTAATGGTTCTCAACCAGTGTCCATGTGACCTTGAGGGTCCATAAAAGATTTTATTGTTAAAATTTAAGTCTAATTAACTCGTTATACTTCTACAATGCACAAAATATTTTAACAATTTTTTAATGCAATTCCTAATAAGATTTAATTATAAAAATATAATAGGATCTTTAAAAATATTGAATGGCTATGAGGGTCCAACCGAATAAAATAGTAACCAGGGCACAAGAGTGGGTGTGTGGTAAGTAGCTTGCTTACCAGCTACATGATTCCGGGTTCAGTCCCACTGCATGGCACCTTGGGCAAGTGTCTTTTACTATAGCCTCGGCAGACCAAAACCTTGTAAGTGGATTTGGTAGTTGGAAACTGAAAGAAGCTCATCGTATATATATATATATATATATATATATATATATATTATATATATATATGTATGCATTTGTGTGTTTGTATTTGTCCCCCACTATCGTTTGACATCTAATGGTGGCATGTCTACATCCCCATAACTTACCGGTTGAGCAAAAGAGACTCATAGAATAAGTACTAGGCTTACAAAATATAAAGGTGGTGCCCCAGTTTTCATGGCATATAAGCAACTGGGATTACAAGACTTCTCACTAAACTTGAAGCTGGTGTGTTGCAAGATTAACTTTCCAGCTATTTGTTGAAACTCAATTAAAACAAAGCAGACTGGTGCAAGATGAAATGAAGTGCTTTTCTCAAGAATAAACAGCACCACTTGGTCCAGGAATTGGACTCACAATCGTAAAATTCGGAATTCACCCTATATTCTTGGCTGCATGCCTTCACAATATAGTCTTAGATATCTCTAAAACAACGGGGTGTTCATAACTAGATTCGTTTTTATTATTGCTGGTCTGGGTTAGCATAGATGTGTACAACTGATAATAGTTTTCTTTCACTCTATCACCTTGAGCAATTCTCTCATTAGTGATAGTATCTACTCTAATATAACCGTCCATAATTTTACTAATACTAATTGCTATACATATATCTATCTGCCTATCTATCTATCTATCTATCTATCTATCTATCTATCTATCTATCTATCTATCTATTTATCTATCTATCTATCTATCTATCTATCTATATATATATATATTATATATATATATATATATATATATATCGGGGTAGGAGTGGCTGTGTGGTAAGTAGATTGCTTACCAACTCCATGGTTCTGGGTTCAGTCCTACTGTGTGGCACCTTGGGCAAGTGTCTGTTACTATAGCCTAGGGTCAACCAAATCCTTGTGAGTGGATTTGGTAGACAGAAACTGAAAGAAGCCCTTTGTATATATATATATATATATATATATATAATATATATATATATAATATTTATTTATATATATGTATATGTATGTCTGGCTGTGTTTGTCCCTTGATATCTGATGTTGTTGTGTTTATGTCTCCATAACTTAGCGGTTCAGTAAGAGAGTTCGGTATAGAATAAGTACTAGGCTTGGACCCCAAGCTCCAGCAAGGCTCAAGTTAAATGACTGAAACAAATAAAAGAATATATATATACACATACATACATATATATATGTATATATACCTATACATATCTATCTATGTGTGTGTATATATATGTATGTATGTATGTATATATATGTACACATCGCAAGAGAGAGAGAGAGAGAGAGAGAGAGAGAGAGAGAGAGAGAGAGAGAGAGGAGAGAGAAGTGCTAATAGAACTACTAATATCACTAGTAAGTCCACTATAGTCACTGTCACCAATAACCAACACTAAGACCTCCGGTACTATCACCTGTGAGAACCACTTCCATTAGCATGCAACACTTCTATCTTTACCACTATCAGAACCTCCACCAGCACTACAACAAACATTTCTACCACCAACACCACCAACACCACGGCCAACTCCACCAACCACCACCACCACCACCACCGCCATGGTCACTTTTGCCACTGCCACCACTGCCACCAGCACCGCCAATGCCAATACCACTGTGATGTGTTAGCATGTTAAGATTCCTTGAAGCCAATTTAGTGTAAGTCATTGAACAAAGCTCATATTATGACAATACGCTTCAGCAACTTTCTCATTCACGCTGAGAAAAGTACTGCGTTAGTGATGGCGGTGGCGGTGGTGCTGGTTGTGGACCTGGTGGTGGTGGTGGAGGTAGTGGCTGAAGTGTGTTTTATAGTGGTAGGAATGTAATGCACTGCCTTAGTTGATGTCGGGAATGCATTCCTTGTACATGTAGTTTGTGGTGATTGTGATGATCTGTTTGTAACAGATTGGATACTGTGTGGTGTTGGTGGTGATAATGGTTGGGAGAAGAGAAAGTGTTGTTGCTATACTGCTATGTCTAAACATTGGGTGATGAACTTGAAGTAATTATTATATACATATACATACATACAGTTCATAGACGAGATCCAGATGTTCTACGGTTAGAATACAGTTAGTAGTGCTCAAAAATAGTCAAACTTGAGCAGGTACAGAGGCAAATATGGAGATAAACAATTTAGACAAATCAATAAAAAAACATGTTAAATAAGTAGAAAATATGTATAGGAGTGGCTGTGTGGTAAGTAGCTTGCTTACCAACCACATGGTTCCGAGTTCAGTCCCACTGTGTGACACCTTGGGCTGACCGAAGCCTTGTGAGTGGATTTGGTAGACGGAAACTGAAAGAAGGTCATCATATGTGTGTGTGTGTGTCTGCGTGTGTGTGTATTTTTGTGTGTCTGCGTTTGTCCCCCCACCATTGCTTGACAACCATTGCTGAGCCGCTAAGTTACGGGGACGTCAACACACTACAATCAGTTGTCAAGCGATGTTGGGGGGACAAACACAGACACACAAACATATACACACAAATACATATAAATATATATACATATATACGACGGGCTTCTTTCAGTTTCCATCTACCAAATTCACTCACAAGGCTTTGGTCAGCCTGAGGCTATAGTAAGAAGACACTTGCCCAAGGTGCCATGCAGTGGGAATGAACCTGGAACCAAGTGGTTGGTAAGCAAGCTACGTACCACACAGCCACTCCTGCACTTATATGCACATATCCTTATAGATACATGCATATATAAATTATGAACACACACACACACACACACTCACACAAATCCCACATCATCATCATTATCATCATCTCCAACATCATTTAATGTCTGTTCTTCAGGATGAGCATGGTTGGGTGGTACAAAATAAGTTTGGTGAGAGCCAGAGGACTGCACTAAACCCTGGTTGCACTTCCTAATATCAACAACTTCAAAAAGCGTACTGGGTACTTTTTACTAGGTACCAGCGCTAACAATGTCATCAAATAACAACACCCTGCTCAAATGAGAGCAAAGTATTGACAGGGGTAGGGTGGGGTTACAGTTTCATGTCAGGTGATGAAATATATATATGAGATATTTCTGTATATAAATATACATACATACATACATAAATATATATTGGATCAATCATTGTCATAACTGATGGAGTATTAATCTGTGTGTGTGTGTGTGTGTGTGTGCATGTGGTAAGTAGCTTGCTAGCCAACCACATGGTTCCGGGTTCAGTCCCACTGTGTGGCATCTTGGGCAAGTGTCTTCTGCTATAGCCCCGGGCCGACCAATGCCTTGTGAATGGATTTGGTAGACGGAAACTGAAAGAAGCCTGTTGTATATATGTATATATATATATATATGTATGTGTGTGTGCATTTGTGTGTCTGTGTTTGTCCCCCTTGCATTGCTTGACAACCGATGCTGGTGTGTTTACGTCCCCACCACTTAGCGGTTCGGCAAAAGAGACCGATAGAATAAGTACTGGGCTTACAAAGAATAAGTCCCGGGGTCGATTTGCTCGACTAAAGGCGGTGCTCCAGCATGGCCGCAGTCAAATGACTGAAACAAGTAAAAGAGAGTAAAAGAGTATATGTATGTATATATATACTGATGTCACTATTTATATATCAGGGTAGACCCATACATACATACATATATGCATACACACACACCACACACACACACACACTCACACAAATCCCACATCATCATCATTATCATCATCTCCAACATCATTTAATGTCTGTTCTTCAGGATGAGCATGGTTGGGTGGTACAAAATAAGTTTGGTGAGAGCCAGAGGACTGCACTAAACCCTGGTTGCACTTCCTAATATCAACAACTTCAAAAAGCGTACTGGGTACTTTTTACTAGGTACCAGCGCTAACAATGTCATCAAATAACAACACCCTGCTCAAATGAGAGCAAAGTATTGACAGGGGTAGGGTGGGGTTACAGTTTCATGTCAGGTGATGAAATATATATATGAGATATTTCTGTATATAAATATACATACATACATACATAAATATATATTGGATCAATCATTGTCATAACTGATGGAGTATTAATCTGTGTGTGTGTGTGTGTGTGTGTGTGTGTGTGTGTGTGTGTGTGTGTGTGTGTGTGTGTGTGCATGTGGTAAGTAGCTTGCTAGCCAACCACATGGTTCCGGGTTCAGTCCCACTGTGTGGCATCTTGGGCAAGTGTCTTCTGCTATAGCCCCGGGCCGACCAATGCTTGTGAATGGATTTGGTAGACGGAAACTGAAAGAAGCCTGTTGTATATATGTATATATATATATATATGTATGTGTGTGTGCATTTGTGTGTCTGTGTTTGTCCCCCTTGCATTGCTTGACAACCGATGCTGGTGTGTTTACGTCCCCACCACTTAGCGGTTCGGCAAAAGAGACCGATAGAATAAGTACTGGGCTTACAAAGAATAAGTCCCGGGGTCGATTTGCTCGACTAAAGGCGGTGCTCCAGCATGGCCGCAGTCAAATGACTGAAACAAGTAAAAGAGAGTAAAAGAGTATATGTATGTATATATATACTGATGTCACTATTTATATATCAGGGTAGACCCATACATACATACATATATGCATACACACACACACACACACACACACACACACACATATATGAAAAGGTTTAACAATAGCTCTCACACACTAGAAAAATCTTCTTCTCAGAAAATGTTAGTAACATCCTCATAAAAAGATTTCATATCTTTTTAAAAAATAATTTTTTAAAAATAAACACCTTTACCATGCAAAAACTGTACTAAGTAATCCTCAACCTCAAGGGTATGCCCTGGCACTTGCCAACATCTACATTCCTCTCTTCCTTTAGTCAACCATCCTATTTATATTCTGATCCCCGTCCCTTGTGAGTAAGCCCAGTATTTTGCCACCATCTCTTTCCTGCTGCCTCCCACTCTCTCTCTCCTCTAGCACTTCTCTCAGGTTGGGAAGCCATGTATTCCCTTTGCAGTAGTGCACTTGTTTCTTTCTTCATTCCTGATCTCTCTCTCTCTCTCTCTCTCTCTCTCTCTCTCTCTCTCTCTCTCTCTCTCTCTCTCTTTCTGGCTGAGTAACCTTGTACTTCTTCTACAGCGAGACACTTGTTTCTGTCTGTCTGTCTCACTATGACCTTTCATCATCTGACACAAGATCACTTCCTCCAATGCCCCCCCCTCCTCACAAATAATTTTTGTCTTGCAAGTTACTTGGCGACCCTATCAGTGCAGGTGCCACGTAAAAGCATCCAGTCCACACTGTAAAATGGTTGGTGCTAGGAATAGCATCCAGCTGTAAAAACCTTGCCAAAACCGACCTCGCCTGTGCATGTGCCATGTAAAAAGCACTGCTGAGCGGTTGGTGCTAGGAAGGGCATCCAGCTGTAAAAGTCCTGCCAAAACATTCACAGTCTGGTGCAGGTTTCTGCCTGGCCATCTCTTGGGAAACCATCCCACTCATGCTAGCATGGAAGGTGGATGTTAAATGATGATGATGATGATGTATCTCATAATGTATGAACTGGAAAAAGAAAAGGGATATAACACAAGATACTTCTAAGATGGAAACTAAGACACATTACAGACTTTCCTCTCTTTCTATCACTATATCCCTCTCTCTCTCTCTTTCCTCTCTCCTCTGTGACTTTAAATTATTCTGAGGCTTTCGTCTCCCCACCTCTATCTCTCTACTCCACCTTTTCCTCACTACCAAGAAAAAAAATACAAAGCAAAAAAAAATGCATCATAGTTAATTCTTAAACCTTCCAAATGGTACAGATCAACTAATTTCAAATTCTCAGTTATGTTGTACTGATGAGCACAAAATGAGGCAGAAATAGTGCTATCCACAACTACTATAACTACAGGAGTATATGACAAATGGATTTTATGGAAATATGGAAACATGACATACTCTTTCATTCATAGGAAAAAGACTTCTCAAGATAAGAAAAAAAAAAACAAGACAAAAGATAAAATATAAACCTTGAAGAGGTTCTCTCCCCTTAAGGAGTATATTCACCCTCTCTATCATTTCATAATAATCACTCTCTCTCCCCACTCTTCTCCATCTCTCTCACTCCATAAGCAACTATATGCTGCAGGAGCTGTAGTTCAGTTAAATAACCATGTGTTTATATATGTATATATATATATATATATACATATACACATACATATGTATATTTACACACACATATATAATATATATGTGTATATACACATATATATAAATACATACAAATATATGTACATATATATATATATATATATATCATCATCATCATCATCATCATCATCATTTAACGTCCGCTTTCCATACTAGTGTGGGTTGGACGATTTGACTGAGGACTGTTGAACCAGATGGCTGCACCAGGCTCCAATCTTGATCTGGCAGAGTTCCTACAGCTGGATGCCCTTCCTAATGCCAACCACTCCGAGAGTGTAGTGGGTGCTTCTACGTCCCACCGGCACGAGGGCCAGTCAGGCGGTACTGGCAATGGCCATGCGCAAATGTTGTCTTTTTTACGTGCTACATGCACAGGAGCCAGTCCGGGGGCACAAGCAATGACTTCACTCAAATGTATGTTCATGTGCCACCGGCACAAGTGCCAGTAAGGCGACCCCTTACTTGAGAAGCCAATCAAGGTTTGGCACCATGAAGAGTATCCAAACTATAAAATCCTGTCTGGAATAAGTTCTCATCTAACCAAAAGTAGTATCAGAAAATGGATGCCAAATGAATAAGTCTACAAATAAATATGGCTGGATGCATATCCATCTATATCTATATATATCTATATGTATAATAACATACATACATACACATATATATATATATATATATATATATATATATATATATGTATGTATATACATGCACACACGTATATATATGTGTGCATGTGTGTGTGTTATGTTTATACTTGTGTTTGTACATATGTATGTGTGTAAAAGTTTCATTTCATTATACTATATGCATATATTCACCCGTTATATATCACTGTGTAATTTAGTATTCATGTACAATGATCATAAATCAAACTCAATGTTTATTGGTTAAAGAAGTGAAAACAAGATGATAAAAAAAAAAAATACCGAAGAAAGAAACAAGGCAAAAGCTAATAATATGAACATTTGAAGTCAGTTGTGGTGTTCATCTAAGGAGGGTCACTTGAAAAGAGATTGATAACGAGTGAGAAAGAAAGAACGAAAGATATCGGAAAAAATAAACTGAGTATTATTAAAAAGAAGTAAAGATGAAAGCGTTTAAGCTATAAGACAGAGCATAATTAAGACGATGTTATATATAAATACATAAATAACATAATTACAAAGCCTATCTTTCCTCAAATAAAAGAGAAAAATTAAAATCTATACGAGAACAATTATATACTCAGAGCTGACAGTGTTTATGGTCTCAAAAAATATTACAGTATATATATAATATATATGTATATATTCATACGTATTCATATGTATCACCATCATCCTCATCACCATCATCTTCCTCCTCTTTCTCCTCCTCATCCTCCTCCTCGTCCTGTGTGTGTATTCTTTTATTGTTTTATTCTTTTCCTTGTTTCAGTCATTTTACTGTGATCATGCTGGAGCAGCACCTTTTAGTCGAGCAAATCAACCCCAGGACTTATTCTTTGTAAGCCTAGTACTTATTCTTATTCTATCGGTCTCTTTTACTGAACAGCTAAGTTATGGGGGAAGAAAACATACCAGCATCGGTTGTCAAGCATCGGTTGGGGAGACAAAGAGACAGAAGACACACACACACACACACACACACACATATACAATGGGTTTCATACAGTTTCTGTCTATCAAATCCTGTCACAAAGCTTTGATTGTCCCAAGGCTATAGTAGAAGACACTTGCCCAAGGTGCCCTGCAGTGGGACTGAACCCCAGAACCATGTGGTTAGTAAGCAAGCTACTTACTACACAGCCACTCCTGCACCTATATATATATGTATGTATGTATGTATGTATGTATGTAAGTATGTATCATCATCATCATCATCGTTTAACGTCCGCTTTCCATGCTAGCATGGGTTGGACCATGTATATATATGTATATATATATATATCAACATCAAGTACAGGACAGACGGGAAACTTTTCAACTCCAGGAGATTGCAGGCTGTCACAAAGGTGAGGGAGACAGTCGTCAGAGACTTTCTCTTTGCTGACGACTGCGCCCTTAATGCAATCGATGAGCAGGAGATGCAGCTCGAGATGGACAGGTTCTCATCAGCCTGTGACAACTTCGGTCTCACCATCAGTGCAAAGAAAACCGAAGTGATGTTTCAGCCAGCCCCCGGCAAACAATACCATGAGCCTCAGATAAGGGTGAACGGACGGATCTTACGAGTGGTGGAAAACTTCACCTACCTGGGCAGCACTCTCTCCTGCAATGCCAACATAGATGCTGAAACCATCAACAGAATCTCCAAGGCAAGCAGCGCGTTTGGGAGACTGCGAGAGAAAGTCTGGGAGCGGAGAGGAATCAGCCTCAACACCAAGCTGAAAGTCTACCGGGCAGTCGTGCTTACCACTCTACTATACGGCTGCGAGACGTGGACTGCTTACCGAAGGCACGAGCGCCAGATAAACCACTTCCATCTCAGGTGTCTTCGGAATCTCCTTCACATCCGCTGGCAGGACAAAGTCCCAGACACGGAAGTTCTGAAGCAGGCAGATCTCCCTAGCACCATCACAATCATGCGCAAGGCCCAGCTGAGATGGGCGGGCCATGTCTCCCGCATGTCCGACACTCGCATCCCAAAACAGCTCTTCTACGGTGAAGTCGGCCAGGGCAGGCGCAAAGTCGGAGGGCAGAAAAAGCGCTACAAGGATAGTCTCAAGGTCTCTCTCAAAGACTTCTCCATCGGAACAGAGACCTGGGAGACACTTGCTGCCAACCGCTCATCCTGGCGCAGCGCAATCACCGTGGGAGCAGGGACAGCCGAGGAGGGACGGATTCGGTCAGCGGAGCAGAAACGTCAGATGCGTAAAGTCAGAGCCGCCTGCACCAGTAGCACTGCCCCTACCCACTTCTGCCCCACCTGTGGGAGGGGCTTCCTTGCCCGGATTGGCCTCACCAGCCACCTCCGGTCTCATGGCGGCAGTTCCATCAGATGATGTCAGTTGGTCATCTTCGAACCGAAGGACGAACATTATATATATATGTATATATATATAGCAACATCACCATTATTATAGGTGCAGCTGTGAGGTAAGAAGTTTGCTTCACAACTACCTGTTTCTGAGTTCAGTCCCATTGCATGGTACCTTGGGCAAATGTCTTCTACTATAGCCTCAGGCTGACCAATGCCTTGAGAATGGGTTAAAATGTAAAGGTAAAGTTACGTTTTTGACTTGTACAAATTCATAAGGTTCGGTTTCCTGGTTTCAAGGCGTATATATACCCCACCTGGATGGGAGGCTAGCCCATCACAGGATTACTCTCTTTTGCCAGCTGAGTGGACTGGAGCAATGTGAAATGAAGTGTTTTGCTCAAGAACACAATGCATTGTTGGGTCCAGGAATCGAGACCAGTCTTGTGATCATGAGTCCAACACCCTCAGCACTAAGCCACACACCTCCATTATGTAAGTGGAATTGGTAGATGGAAACTGTTAGAAGCCTGATGTATATACATATATATATGTGTGTGAGTGTGAGTGTGTGTGTTTGTATGTATTTGTGTTTGTCACTTGCCATCGCTTGACAGCTGGTGTTGATGTGTTTACATCCCTGTAACTTAGCACTTCAGCAAAAAGAGACTAATGGAATACGTATCAGACTGTAAAAGAAAAAATAAGCATTGAGGTTGATTCATTCGACTAAAAATTTTTCAAGGTGTTGCTCCTGCATGGCCACAGTTTAATGACTGAAACATGTGAAAAAGGATAAAATAATTTTTAAAAAAACATCATCATCATCACCATTGTCATCATCATCATCATCGTCACCACCATCATTGTCATCATCGTCATCATCGTCATCAACATCATTACCATCGTCATCATCATCATCCTCATCATCGTCATCATCATCATCATCCTCATTACCGTCGTCATCATCATCATCATCATTGCCATCATATTATCATCATCGTCGTCATCATCATCATCATCATCATTGCCATCATATCATCATCATCGTCGTCGTCATCATCATCGTTGTCATTGTCATCATCATCATCATCATTGTCGTCATCGTCGTTGTCATCAACATTATTTGGTGTCCTTTTTGCCATGCTGGCATGGGTTTGATGGTTCAACAGGATCAGACAAACCAGAAGCCATGCAAGACTGTAATGTCTGCTTTGGGATGGCTTCTACAGCTGGATGCCCTCTCCTAACACTAACCACTTGAAATAGTGTACGGAGTGTTTTGTTTTTTTAATGTGGCGCCAGCACCAGTGAGGTAACCAAATACAAAACACCCTCAAGACAAAACACCCTGAAATGAGATGTATGTAGTATTGAGGTGTGAGGAAGTATGATAGAGAGATGAATCAATCCCATGTATATTTTTTACTTTTGAAGTTTGTTACTAATTTTATCACTATCTTTTGCTGAACTGCTAAGTTATGGAGATGTAGAGATACATTTTTTTTTTTTTTTGTACTTGTTTCAGTCATTTGACTGCGGCCATGCTGGAGCACCGCCTTTAGAGTGGTGAAAGAGTACAGCAGGGATCACCACCATCCCCTGCCGGAGCCTCGTGGAACTTTTAGGTGTTTTTCGCTCAATAAACACACACAACGCCTGGTCTGGGAATCAAAACCGCAATCCTCCGACCGCAAGTCCGCTGCCCTAACCACTGGGTCATTGCGCCTCCACATCTAAATTTTTCTTTGCAGTATTCAGTATGGCCATTAACAAAGCATCAAGGGTTTGTTTTCTTTTATTTTTGTATGAAGATCAGATCTAAGGATTTGTCAACATGTAAATGTGTCAGCTTCTACATATATGATATGCATACTTTTACTTACAAACACATTTTAAATGTACACAGCGCTTTTGGAGTAGGTGTGGTAGAATTTTATGTATATGTGTGTATGCTATAGACACACATATCAGGGGTACCAAGACGTAATGTGGTATTTTCAAGCAAAGACGTACTCACAAGCATACGTACTCATTAGTTTACGATGCATATTCATTTTACCTATTTTAAATGAAACATTCATATTTGCTGGTCAATATTTATGCTTGTGTGTGTATACGTGTGTGTATATATATATATATATATATATATATATATATATATATATATAGGCGCAGGAGTGTCTGTGTGGTAAGTAGCTTGTTTACCAACCACATGGTTCCGGGTTCAGTCCCACTGCATGGCACCTTGGGCAAGTGTCTTCTACTATAACCTCGGGCCGACCAAAGCCTTGTGAGTGGATTTGGTAGACGGAAACTGAAAGAAGCCCGTCGTATATATGCATATATATGTGTATATATGTGCGTGTGTGTGTTTGTGTGTATGTGTTTGTCCCCCTAGCATTGCTTGACAACCGATGCTTTTGTGTTTATGTCCCCATTACTTAGCGGTTCGGCAAAAGAGACCGATAGAATAAGTACTGGGCTTACAAAAGAATAAGTCCCAGGGTCGAGTTGCTCGATTAAAGGCGGTGCTCCAGCATGGCCGCAGTCAATTGACTGAAACAAGTAAAAGAGTAAAAGAGTATATATACTTACATACACGTATATATATGCAGTATGCATTTGTGCATGTATGTATGCTTGTAGTCTGATGCAACAGCATAAGAAGGTCTGCATCAAAGCATCAGGAAGTTCTCTCTGGGGCTTAATAGACCTTGGTCCATTGTGCAAGATCATCTCAAACAGATCGTGAAAGAGTATAAGGAATTGGAGTGGATACAAGACAAATGGAATCAGTCTACAAAATGATAATGCAAGGCCACATTCATTAAAGATAACCCTAGAAAAGATAAATTTATTAGGCTAGGGAGCTCAATATCTCCCTTCCTGCTCATCAAACCTAAAGCCATCAGATTTTCGCTTATTTGGGTCACTTGAAGACATTAGAAATAAAAAGACGTTGAGAAGCAGGGATGGTGTCAAAACAGAAATCTAGACACTTTTCTCTACTGTACCACCTCATTTTTCTCTACCCAAGGAATAAGAAAACTGTTTTCTGTGTGGGAAATTGCTATTGCTAATGATGGCAATTATGTTTTAGATGAGGGAGTATATTCACGATATATTTTATGCTGATTTAAGCTAATTGCATGAAATGCAACATTACTTTTTGGTGTCCAATAACCAAGGTGCCACATAAAAAGCAGCTGTGATGGTGCCACATGAAAAGCACCCAGCACACTCTGTGAAGTGTTTGGCATTGAGAAGGGCATCCAGCTGTTGAAAACAAATGGAATTAGGCTGAGGAACTTGTTACAGCCCTTAGCTGTGCCAATTCCTGTTAAGTCATCCAGCCAATGCCAGCATGGAAAATGGATGTTAAATGTTGTTGTTGAAGATGATGAAGATGATGTACCCCTGATATAATTGCGTGTATTCCAAGAAATTTGAAAGAGGAAATCTTTAGAATGTTTTATATAAATCTTCCCCAGCAACACGGATTGGATGGATTTCACGGACGTGGATCAGCTTGCTTTGTTCTTTCATTCAAAATCCCAGCATTTCAAGGCTTTTATGCAAATAACCCAGAGCACTTACGATATCAGATGCAAATGGAAGTCTTTAGTCTTGTTACCATACCTGTAAGTCCTTCATTAGGACACCATACACAGTTATTTTACCTACTATTTTAAACGAGACATTCACTTTTGCTGGCTTATAAGTATGTTTGCATGTTCCGGTTCATGTATGTGTGTGTGTTTGTGTGTGTGTTTGTGTGTATGTGCATATATGCAGTATGCATTTGTGCATGTGAGCATGTATGCATGTCCTATGTACATGTACATATTATGTGAACGTATGTATGCATATATGCCACTTGTGTGTGAACGAGTATGCTTCAACTACAGTCTCTGTGCATAAACATGTATATGTACGTATGTGTGTATATATGTATTTATGTATCAATCTATCTATCTATATATAAATATATATGTATACATATATATATATATACGTATATATATACATATATACACATATATATATATATATATATATATATATATACATATATACATATATATATGTATATGAGAATATATATATAAATATATACATATATATATATATATATATATACATATGTATTATATACATATTTATATATATTCATATATATATATGTATATACATACATATATATACATACATATATATATATATACACATATGCATATACATATATGTATGCATATGTATATATGCATATATATATACACATACATACATACATACATACATACATACATACATACATACATTCATGTATATATATTTGTGTGTCTCTGCATGTGTATATCTATATCTACATTACTACAGGCCAAACTTCTGGAATGTTTGACATTTTTACAGTTCCAGTAATGGCTTATGATTGTAATTTTCTAATTAGCCCTATCCTTTCTTGTTTTTTGAAGCCAAGCTTTTCAAAATTGCTGCTGAGGCAATTAGAGACATAACCAACTGCCCCAATGCTACAGGTATAAATCTTAATTTATAGTCTGGGTGTTGTATCTGCAGATTTCTCGTTAGTTTGACATAGATGTTTTTCTTTTCCTTTTATCTATAATGTTGTATTAATGTCTGCTAGACAACTTATATCTACCACTGTGCACACTTTCTTTCTCTCTGTCCAAAATCATAATGTTTTATTGGTAGGTATATAAACATAAGTGAGTGTGTGTGTGTGTCTATACATCCATCCATCCATCCAGCCATCCAACCATCCAGCCATCCAGCCATCCATCCTTACATACATCCACACATACACACACATATACACATATACACAGGCAATACAAACTCTTGTACTTTGACTATGAATTCTTATTTGTACATTATAGATACATTAGGTTATTCTTTTATTCTTTTATTCTTTTACTTGTTTCAGTCATTTGACTGCGGCCATGCTGGAGCACTGCCTTTAGTTGAACAAATCGACACCAGCACTTATTCTTTGTAAGCCTAGTACTTATTCTATTCGTCTCTTTTGCCGAACTGCTAAATTACAGGGACGTAAACACAACAACATCAGTTGCCAAGCGATGGTGGAGGGACAAACACAGACACGCACAAAATATAAACATATATATATATATATATATACATACATTTTTATTCTCTCTCTCTGTTTATTTTCTGCATTCCTCTCTGCTGAAGAGTACAGGCTTGAAACGTAAAAGACTTTCTAACTTTCCCGAGTGTCAAACTAATATATCTGCTTGTTGTTTATACACCTGCCTCTGTCTTTTGTTTTTTCTGTAACTATATATATATATATATATATATACATATGTATTATATACATATTTATATATATTCATATATATATATGTATATACATACATATATATACATACATATATATATATATACACATATGCATATACATATATGTATGCATATGTATATATGCATATATATATACACATACATACATACATACATACATACATACTACATACATACATACATACATTCATGTATATATATTTGTGTGTCTCTGCATGTGTATATCTATATCTACATTACTACAGGCCAAACTTCTGGAATGTTTGACATTTTTACAGTTCCAGTAATGGCTTATGATTGTAATTTTCTAATTAGCCCTATCCTTTCTTGTTTTTTGAAGCCAAGCTTTTCAAAATTGCTGCTGAGGCAATTAGAGACATAACCAACTGCCCCAATGCTACAGGTATAAATCTTAATTTATAGTCTGGGTGTTGTATCTGCAGATTTCTCGTTAGTTTGACATAGATGTTTTTCTTTTCCTTTTATCTATAATGTTGTATTAATGTCTGCTAGACAACTTATATCTACCACTGTGCACACTTTCTTTCTCTCTGTCCAAAATCATAATGTTTTATTGGTAGGTATATAAACATAAGTGAGTGTGTGTGTGTGTCTATACATCCATCCATCCATCCAGCCATCCAACCATCCAGCCATCCAGCCATCCATCCTTACATACATCCACACATACACACACATATACACATATACACAGGCAATACAAACTCTTGTACTTTGACTATGAATTCTTATTTGTACATTATAGATACATTAGGTTATTCTTTTATTCTTTTATTCTTTTACTTGTTTCAGTCATTTGACTGCGGCCATGCTGGAGCACTGCCTTTAGTTGAACAAATCGACACCAGCACTTATTCTTTGTAAGCCTAGTACATATTCTATTCGTCTCTTTTGCCGAACTGCTAAATTACAGGGACGTAAACACAACAACATCAGTTGCCAAGCGATGGTGGAGGGACAAACACAGACACGCACAAAATATAAACATATATATATATATATATATACATACATTTTTATTCTCTCTCTCTCTGTTTATTTTCTGCATTCCTCTCTGCTGAAGAGTACAGGCTTGAAACGTAAAAGACTTTCTAACTTTCCCGAGTGTCAAACTAATATATCTGCTTGTTGTTTATACACCTGCCTCTGTCTTTTGTTTTTTCTGTAACTATATATATATATATATATATATATAGTTACAGAAAAAACAAAAGACATATATATATATACACACACATAACAGGCTTCTTCCAGTTTTTGTATGTTGCCTGGAAGCTTGAAGAAGACAGTAGGATTGACAAGAAATGCAGAGCCTCTCTCGGATACGAGACCACTACATCACATTACACCTTGAGGGCTATGCATTTGCAATCCAGGAACAGGAGATTGCCACAAAGTACCTGGTGAACAAGAGAGACAGTAATGCTCTTGTAATCCCAAGGTGCAACTGCATGTGTAGGCTGTGTTATGTTTCTGTGGAACACATCGCATGTGATTAGCAACTGTTCTAAAATGTCGTCACGGTACTACTGCCCTATGCGGCATGAGGTTGTTGCTAAAACAATTTCCAATGTCATCCACAAAAAAGACTGTCCTGAAATAAAGTTAGAAAATCCTTCTTTTATGAAATACATTCATAAATATTAATGCAAATAATACTGGTGGAATATTCCCATCAAAACTTCTGTCAAATGTAAACAAAACAGACCGAATATTATTGTTTGGGAGCAAAGGTATGTACCATCATAGAGCAAAGGTATGTACCATCATAGAGGTCAGCTGCCCTGCAGATATAAATATCTCTTTGAAAATCAAAGGAAAAGAGGATAACTATGGACAACTGTTTCAAAACCCCCAGTTTCTATATCCAGACTTTGAATTCATATTCATATCAATAATAATTGGAGCACTAGGTTTTGAAAGTAAATGCTTAAAGGAGAATCTGGATAAACTGGGATTTTCAGAAAGAGAAATCGACCGGCTAATTCGTACATTACAAGTGCAATCTGGGAGTGGAACAGCAAAAATATGCAAGACATTTCTTAAGTTCCAAATGTGAATTTGTCTCTGTTGATGAACAACAATTGACTTAGATCAATTATTATTTATTAATTAAATTCAATACAAATTAGTTAATAACTAATAACTGATGTAAGTCGATTGTTGTTCATCAATATTTCTCCATTTTCTGTTTTCTTTAAATTTTGAGTTTTGATAAACCCATGTTTATCCTTGTCTTTACCTATAACTTATGAGCATAATATGCTTGCATATGTATGCTCATGGTTAAACATAGGTAATATACCGGTAATGTAATGGATACTTCTATCCCTTAGATGGTTATTTTAACCTCTAACTCAGCTAACCATATATATATATATGCATATATATATATATATATATATATATATATATATGCATATATATATATATATATATATATATATACATATATATATGCATATATATATATATATATGCATATATAAATGCATGTATTTATGTATATATACATATATATACATATATATATATATATATATACACACACACATATATATGTGTGTGTGTATGTATGTATATGTATGTATGTATGTATATTTATATAAATGTATATATGTACGCACTCACACATCCTTTAGTTTTCCTGGCTGATAACAGTAAAAAGTGAGTGTATAATGATATAAAGATTATAGGTCTGATCTCGAAAGTATGAGAATAATGCTGTTTTTGAGGTAGAGTTGCAGTAATTTCCTGGAAGGCTGGCTTCTGATCTTGTGTTACTCATACAAGTGCCTACATGTCTTTTAAAAGTCTTTGTTAATAATTCACAAAATTAATGTCACACATTGAGTTCGAGTTTACTTGAAGTCATTATCTTGTTGAGGAAACTTTGCCAATATGACAAGAATGTCTCACATCCTCATTAAAGATGATATAATTGACATTATTCTCAAATTATTAGTAGAAATTTATTCCTCACAATCTCACACACACATATACACTCATACACTCCTGCTCTTCCTCCTGCTCTCTCTCTTTCTTTATATCTTCCATTTAATAGATGTATATAAGGTGCCCTAATTCTGGAAGTCAAACATCTGCTTAAAGTCTTGTGAGTTTCTTTGATGTAGATTATATTAAGATGTTGGCAATAGTCATGTGGACAAGAGAACACATTAATTATCTTTAATTTTGTGCTCTATGTTCTTGTTCATGTAGCTGCTGTTGTTGATGTTGTTGCTGTTGTTATTTGCAAGTAATTTTCTTATTCAGATTAGCAGACTGTATTCCATGGAGCTTTTTTTGTCGTCTTTTATCAATTATCTCTGACCCAAATTACTGCAAGTTTGTGTCTAATCAAACCCTTTAATTTTGATTATCAGAAGTATTGGAGATAGTCAGCCATATATTGGTTACTAGCAGTAATTTTCCATCATTATCTGACAGAGAATAGATCTGTCAATAAATATTGTAACATAGAAAAATGATGCTCTGGGAATACTAATTCCATAAGTTTTAAATGAATTTAAGAGTGGAATGAAGAATTACTGCGGGACTTATTTCTCAAGGAATTTCATTCCTACTGAGGATATTTTCATAACAGTGGCCTCTTTGTCATTTAAAATGATTAGTAGTTATTATTTATCCATCCTCCTTAAGCAAGTTAATTTATGACAAATTGTTGCCCTGCTCAAAATATGACTAAGTATGAATTTCTCCAATAAATTTTAACTTCTTAACCTTTAGATTAATGAAACTTTCTTAGCTATTCAGTTCTTATAATTTTTATAGATGTAAATTCTTTAAGCTTTACTTAAAACTCAATGCATGATTCCAGAAAGGTGTGCTTTCTTTGAAACTTAAAGAAGAAACTAAATAAAGAAGAAAAAACTAAATTATGCTGCCCTCTAATTTTGCCTATTGATTAATTTTTATTTATAAATTAAGACAAAACGAAAGTTAAATTTTTTCTTAAAAATGTCAGTTTTTCATAAGCTGCCAATATTTATTCACATCTGTGTGTGTGTGTGTGTTAAGGTAACATCAACAAAAAATTATTCTGTCCAGTGAGAAATAAATATTGTTTAATGTACACAGTATATAGTTATGAGCTACTAACAGTTTCATACATTGGAGATATTTTCTATTTTCTTTTCTTGGAGACACTAGGCATGCTATTAAAACCCTGCTTAGAAAATATCCCCTTAGTATGAATCTTTTAGTAGTAGACAGACAGACAGATAGATAGATAGATAGATAGATAGATAGATAGATAGATAGATAGATAGATAGATAGATAGATAGATAGATAGATAAAAATAGATATAGCCGGTCTACCCTGGGCTTCACATCTATAAAGGGCTTAGCTTTACAACATTTCTTCAGACCCTAATTGGCCTATGACTTTTCTAGCAAGTTGGTTATCTAGAAAATGGGGAAGGAAAAGACTTTGTTAATCTATGTCAACAACAAGAGATTTTCTTCTTTTAACCACTATTCATAATTGGCCCTATTGGCATGTGGCTCCCAGGATGCCAGTAAGAATTTCCTGAAGTGCTAGCAGAGTCCAAAGACTTCTGTCCTTTAGTTAAGGATGTTCTGTGGGTTGAGAGAGTCCTTAGATCGCTACCTACTACATATTCTTTATTTTCTCTCCTTGTTTCTTTCTGTGGAAGAGCGTAGACTCGAAACGTTAAAGACCATTTCACTTCCTGAGCTTTATACTAATACATCTGTTTGTTGTGAACAGCACCTGTCTTCGTCTTTTGTTTTTTTGTGAATTCTCCCTATATATACATACATATATATATATATACATATAGATAGATAGATAGATAGATAGATAGATAGATAGATAGATAGATAGATAGATAGAGAGAGATATAGATAGATAGGTGGTGGGCTTCTTTCAGTTTCCATCTACCAAATCCACTTACAAGTCTTTGGTCAGCCTGAGGTTATAGTAGAAGACACTTGCCCAAGGTATCATGCAGTGGGACTGAACCCAGAACCATGTGGTTGTGAAGCAAGCTACTTACCACACAGCCATTCCTGTGCCTATATCTACATTTTTATGTAAATGTGTGTATATATACTTATTGATTCTTTTTTTAGTTATGAACAATTAGTTTCATATTTCAAATTTTGGTATGAGGCAAGCAGTTTTGGGGGAGTGTGAAGATTGATTACATCATCCCCAGTATTCAGCTGGTATTTATTTTATCGACCCTGGAAGGATGAAAAGCAAAGCTGACTGTGGAAGAATTTGAACTCAGAATATAAATGGGGACGAAATCCTACTAAGCATTTTGCCCTGCACGATAACATTTCTGCCAGCTTACTGCCTTATTTACCATTATATATTGGTTTCAAATTTTGGCACAAGGCCAGCAAGTCGATTACACTGATCCTAGTGTCCAACTGGTACTTATTTTATTGGATCCTAAAGGGATGAAAAGCCAAGTCAACCTCAGTAGAATTTGAGCTCAGAATGTTCAGACAAACGGAATGGTGCTAAGCATTTTGTCCAGGGTACTGAATATTCTGCCAGCTCACTGCCTTCTTTTATTTACCATAATATGTTCTTATTTCTTTAAGCGGCTAAACATAGAGGGGACAAACAAGGACAAACAAATCGACCCCAGTGTGTAACTGGTACTTAATTTATCGACTCTGAAAGGATGAAAGACAAAGTCGACCTCGGCAGAATTTGAACTCAGAACGTAGCGGCAGACGGAATACCGCTAAGCATTTCACCCGGCATGCTAATGTTTCTGCCAGCTCACCACCTTTTACCATAATATGTTCTTTTCTACTCTAGGCACAAGTCTTGAAATTTTTGGGGGGTGGGGCCAGCCGATTAGATCAGCCCCAGTATGCAACTGGTACTAATTTATCAAACCAGAAAGGATGAAAGGCAAAGTTGACCTCTGCAGAACTTGAACTCAGAAAACAGACGAAATACTGCTAAGCATTTTGTCTGGTGTGCTAAGGTTTCTGTCAGCTCACCGCATTAGAACTTTAAAATGAATCTTTTCTACTCTAGGTACAAGGTCTGAAATTTTTGAGGAGGGAGCCAGTCGATTAGATCGACCCCAGTATACAACTGCTACTTTATTTATCAACCCCCTTATTTTCCATCATGATGCTTCAGTACTTACTAAAACGTAATATACATTTTTGTAATAAATTTTGCCAACACCACCTATTGTTTAAGATAGAGCAGCTGAAAGAGCTTTGATATATAAACTAAATTATATGTCCATACAACATGCAAATATAACACATAGTGTTAATTAACTTATAATATGGCAAAGACACCCCACCTCAGTCACCTAGAAAGTTCCCCTTTGAGGCACTAGTCCAGGCAAGGTCGTTTATGGAAGACCAGCAGTCAACCTTGCATACCAACCTTGCCGCTCCACACCACCAATGTTATCCAAGGGAATAATGGTAAAGGCTGATACAGCTTGGCACCAGTGATGTCGCAACTCATTTCTACAACTGAGAGAACTGGAGGTGGCATAAATGTTGCTACCATTAGTTCAAATTACATCTTGTTCAAGTGTAGAAACATGCCAGCATGCCACATGTTCTCTGTCAGTATGGATTTAAAAAGAAATAAATTTACAACAAATTTTAAGCTTCCCATGATTGAATATACAGAAATACTAATTAACTCTGCAACAGCAACTGAGAAACTTAAAGTGGCAGAAAAGAAATTTCGAGATTGCCAAAGGCTTTTGGTAAAACTTAAACAAATGCTGAGGAATAGATGTATTAACAAAGGAAAGTGTAACAAGTGGCCACAGTTGAAAGCTAGAGTGGCAATTTATCTCAATGGAAACCTAGAAAATGGATATGGTGTTTCCTAGGGAACAGTTCATGTCTTTGCTGTGAAAATGGCACAGAAAGTAGGCATTTTTCGGTAAGTTGCTGAAACTGTTCAAGCTTTATGGAGAGAAACAGTTTGGTACTGAGAAAGATGATGAAAATAGCACAGCTGCTTTCACAAGAAATGGTTGGAAAGTTATTGGCATTTCGTAGATTAATAATCCAATGCCTGAAGAAAAAGAATGCCTATAAATTTTCATGGTTTGGAAACATGATGAAATATTCAGTTATGCCTAGCAAGTCCCACACTGAATAAAGTTAGAGGGAAAAAAACAATTTTAATAATGACTGCTGGATATAAAAAGTCAAGGTTCACAGTTATGTTAGCATGTATAGCTGTCAGCACAAAGCTTATTGTAATATTTAGAAGGAAATCTATACCAAAGCAAAAGTTTTCCAAAATGTGTAATAATCATCCATGGATGAATGAAAAATACATACAAATCTGGTAGAAAATGTTTGGTACTAACGACCGGAAAGAAAAATGTCTTAGTGTAGGATATGCTTCAGTCACATCCTGACAATATTACTGCTACAGTTGAGAAGGGAAACACAGAAGCATTATGATATATAAGCAAGCCATTCCAAGACTCAATGTGAGAAAAAACAGAACAATTGCATGATGGAAGAAGACAGAATATATGTTAAGGTGTTGGTGATGATAGAAGGGGTTGAAACATGCAATCTCCAAACTAAAAAACCTTATAGAAATAGATTTAGAGGCAAAAGATGAAGTCAAACCAGAAATTTCTGTGAAATCTAAAACACTGAGATCACTGCACATATTTTTGTTACTAATTGGTATTATATTTGGGTTTTTTTTTGCTAGTTTTTTTGTTTACTATTTTTTGCTTACTAGTGTTTTTGTTTATTAGTTTTTTTTCTTTACTAGTTGTGTTTACTAGTTGTTTTGTTTATTAGTTTATTTTTGTTTACTAGTTTTTTTGTTTGCTAGTTGTTTTGTTTACTAGTTATTTTATATACTAGTTTTTTTTGTTTATTAGTTTTTTTTATTTACTAGTTTTTTATGTTATATTTTTTTACTTGTTTCACTCATTGGACTGCACACGTGCTGAGGCGTTATCATGAAGGGTTTTAGTCAAACAAATCAACTGCAATATGTATGTACCAATATTTATGGTACCTTTTCTGTCAGTATCTTTGGCCAAGCTGCTAAGTTAGATGTAAAGAAACCAACATCAGTTTTCAAATCACATGGGTGAAAGATAAACACAAATACAAAAACACACAAACATATCTATATATAAGTGTATATATTATATGTGTGTGTGTATACATTCATATATATATATGTATGTATATCACGTGATCACATGACCGACCTGGCCATCAGATGGTGCTACACATCACTGGCTAAGCGAGCAGGCCAACAGAAGAAAGAGTGAGAGAAAGTTGTGGTGAAAGAGTACAGCAGGGATCATCCCCACTCCGCCAGAGCCTCGTGGAGCTTTAGTTGTTTTTGCTCAATAAACACTCACAACACCTGATCTGGGAATCGAAACCACAATCCTATGACCGCAAGTCCACTGCCCTAACCACTGGGCCATTGCACCTCCACATGTATGTATATATATTTATATATACATATGTTTATATATATATTGGTGAATAATATTTCTTTACATTTGAATTAAGGCTACTATTGGTTTCATGTTAAGAAAAATAGGAAAATATCTTAATATTGTAACAATTTTTCAAGCCAATCGCATGGAAGAATGGTATTCATCTCCAGTTTGGATAAACACATATGTATATATAAGTAATAGGTTTCCACACACTTTCTGTTTACCAAATTAACATATAAAGTATTGGTTGGCCTTGGGCTACAGTAGAAAATACTTGCCAAAGGTGCTGTACCATGGGACAGAACATGAATCCCTAATGTTTCAAATCGAGCTTCTTAACCACACAGCCATGTCTGCACTTTGTAATTGATTTTCATGTAAGGAACTAAGAGTTTCTCTTAATTATTCCCAACATGCACAGATTAAAATCTAACAAATCTATGACCTGTTCTGGATTATATATGGTGTGTAATTTGGATGATGATATATATGCATTCTTAAACTTCAGAAGACGGTTGCTTGTGTATTTATTTAAGAAACAACTTTTCTTGGTACATGACTATAATTCCCAAAATTGTTGAGCAAGTAAATTTATCTCCTGAGCAAAAATATTTATTATCCGTTCTCAAGAACATTTCTAGTTAATTGTGCTAAGCACTAAACCAGTGATGCCAGAATTTACCAAAGACTCTTTGATCATAAAAGCATTTTTGAGGCCATAACGAAAATTATATAAGCACCATACTAATTGCTTAACAGTATTTAGATGAATTCAGTCCCACCTGGTTCAGTTTTATTCTTCATTCCATAATAGTCAGTAAAGTATGTAACCAGGCTTGTACTGGGATTGAACCCATAGACCAGACAGCCCCCCTATAAAACTAAACCTTTGTGTCAGTTGGAGAAATCATTATTGAAACAATTGTGATGGCATAACAGTGCAAAATTAGATGTTTTTGGTGTTAGAGTCTGATCCTGTATTAGTATATACTAGGGACTTGGAAACAGCTCCATTGTGCTGGTGTAGTCCGTTAAAAACTCTGTATACTGGATGCCAGTATGTTTCAGCAATTATCTCAAATGACTACACCATTTCAGGTCTTTCCTCTCGACTGCTTTGCAGTGCACTAGCCTCACCCCACACTGATATGAAGCCCCCTCCCACTACTTCAACTGACTATTATTTGACCTCAAGTCCATTTCGTGATCATCACATCTAACAACCGGGTTTCATCATTCCTTTTCAGCCATACCCAATAGCTGGTTCTCTCAACTGTTGTCTGAATCTCCAAGATGGCATTTCCTTGCTGATGTTTGATGCCCATTGACAGCAACTAATATCTCAGTCTGGTCCCAATTAAACCCCTACATCCATCTTCAACAGGAAAGTGTCCTATAATCCAACCACCATTTATACAGTCTTCTAGCAGCATCTTATAATGCATGTCTTTCCTAACCTGAGCTGCATCTAAATCGTCTTCATGTGGAACAGTTAATTCAAAATGGTGTATTATCTTTTATTCATCACTTCATTTTTTTATCACAAGCTTCTTCACTGTTGGTAAGTGGGAAAAAAAGGGACCCTCTTCGGTTATGAATGATCATGAGATTTCACCTAGAAAGTTACTCTCTAAAGCGCAAGTTCAGGCAAGGTTGCTTATGGAAGATCAACAGTTGCCCGTGCATACCAGTTTCCCTTCTCTATGCCACTGATGTTATCAAAGGGATTACACCTAAAACGTTCCCCTCCAAGGAACAAGTCTATGCAAGGTTGTTTATGGAAGACCAGCAGTCACCCATGCATACCAGCCTCACCTTATCATGCCACTAATGTTATCCAAGGGAAAGGCAAAAGCCAATAGAATTTGGGGCTCCAGTGACGTTGCAACTCATTTCTACAGCTGAGTGAACTGGAGCAACATAAAATAAAGTGTCTTGCTCAAGAACACAACACACAACACGGTCTGAGAATTGAACTCACTACCTCATGATTGTGAGCCCGATACTCTAACTACTGAGTCACGCACCTTCACTTTGCTGAAATTGACTTAGCATTTATTTCATCCTTTAATGCATTAGTGTTGATTCTGTTAACAAAAGCATTGCACCCTATGTGCTTCATAAAAAGAAATTATATTCATGTATTCTTTTATCTTATAACAATCGTTTACTTATATATTATTTTTAAATAATAAACTCCCCTGTTGAATATCAAAATATTAATTAGAGTCGTGCAGAAATTACTATTGATTGGTAAGAATATTTTCATTCTTTGTTATTGATTAGCACCATTCCTCAGTACCTGGCAACATATCTCAACAGTTATTATATCAATTTCTCAGGTTATTTAGTTTCTGAGAGTACTTGTGCGCCTAGTCTGCTGTTATTATTGTTATCAGTATGTGTAAACTATTATTATTATTATCATTATTATTTGATGAAAACTCTCAGCTTTTTTTTTGCGAGGTTTGATGGAAAGTGTCAGCTATCCATAAACAGCAGACTATTTGTATTGTTGTTGTTGTTGTTGTTGTTATGGCGGCAAGCTGGCAGAATTTTTAGCATGTTGGGCAAAAGGCTTTGCATTCTGAGTTCAAATTCTGCCAAGGTCGACTTTGCATTTCATCTTTTTAGGGTCGATAAATTAAGTACAAGTGAAACACTGGGTTGATGTAATCAACTGTCCCACTCCCCACAAAATTATTGTTGTTGTTGCTATTATTATTTTTATTATTATTATTATTATTATTATTATTATTATTATTATTATTATTATTATTATTATTGAGTGAGAGAGCAGTGCATTCCATCAAAGTGACACTGGGGTAAAATATACGAAGCCCTGTATACCCATTATTACTACCCGTCTGATAGGGGCACACCAGGCACATGCATCACAACCATATGTGCACGACATGGTGATCTCATATCAAGATAAACAGCACATGACCTTGCAGGTGGGGCCCAGTTAGAATTTTCTTCTGGTCGAGGAACCCATCCTGCTCAAAAGGTCTCTGAATAAGGGTTGTTTAAGGATGTTGAACGAAACACCCATGTTGTCCAGAAGTGAATTATTCAAACCCCTAAGAATCCCTCTCAACACATGGCTATGATGCTCCCCCATTACTTCTGCTTGTGATCAGAGATGCACATATCGTCAGCCACCAAGGGACATGCTCAACTAGTTATGGTCAAGTAACTTATTTCTTTACTACCCACAAGGGGCTAAACACAGAGAGGACAAACAAGGACAGACAAACAGATTGAGTCAATTATATCGACTCCAGTGCGTAACTGATACTTATTTAATCGACCCCGAAAGGATGAAAGGCAAAGTCGACCTCGGCGGAATTTGAACTCAGAACGTAATGGCAGACAAAATACGGCTACGCATTTCGCCTGGCGTGTTAACATTTCTGCCAGCTCAGATAGAAAAATACATACAATTTTCAAGGTGCCTCAAAGGTTATGGTCAAGTAACTGACAAGCAAATCTGTTAGCCCATCTTTTATATCAAGAAAAAACAATGTACATGATAACACCTCTAATCAGTTAAGATAAGAAGCCATGAGAGCCACTGCCTGGTACTGCATCAGGGCATGAAAATTAGGCATTACCATTTGGAGATTATTATTATTATTATTATTATTATTATTATTATTATTATTATTATTATTATTATTATTATAAAAATCCAGATTAGCTTCCTTCGGTCTTATATTTCTTTCTTTCTGCTGGCTATTTGCATGTGTCTGCCTATTTTTTTTTTACGGTTCATTAAAATGATTGGAAATTTATGCTAGACATTCATGCATGCACACAAACATAAGTACATGTGCATACATACGTTTATGTGCAGCATATATATTGATTCCTGCTGGCATATATGTCTCCATCTGTCCTATACACACATATACATACATGCATGCATACATACATACATACATACATACATACATACATACATACATATATATATATATATATATATATATATATTATATATATATATATGCGTATATATATATACGTATATATATATATATATATATATATATATATATATAATATATATATATATATATATATATATGCATATTCTTTTATTCTCTAATAACTAAAAAGAACTAAGCATATTTAGGTCATCTTTCTTGCACTTTAGCATAGTTTATTTAAAGTAGCACAGCCATATTGATCAGACCACTAATAATGGTGATGGGATGTGGGGTGGGGGAGATGATGAAAAAGATTGGAGAAAATGATTTTGATTTCTTCACTTTATTCTTTTGTATTATTTATTTATTTATATATTTATTTATTTATTTATAGTAATTGCTGAAGAATCTTTTATTGGATATTGACTGCAAATAAAAATTTCATTATTCAAAGTTGGAACCAAAATCTGGAAGAAAAAAAAATATAATGAAAATAAATGTTAAGTTTGGATTTGAAACCTCTGCCCCTCATAATACTTTCTTAGAAACAGCTTAAACCTCCTAACACCCATGAATTTGGCAAAACGTTAAAAACACTTGGATTCTTTTGTATGTTTTGAGTCCTGACAGAACATGTCAGAAAACTGAGAACTTAAGAATATTGGTACATAAGACATCAAATACAAACAATTCAAAATAGACCAATGCTTATTTAACCTGTCTATAAATTATCTTTACAATTTAGTACAATAAATTGTAGAAGTCGTACAGATAATTTATACATAGGCTGTAGAATGGCGGCCTTAAACTTCGATTACCTATTTGATAAGACTATGAAATTAGATATTGGTTTTTTTCATTTAAAGAAGCATGTTCAGCCTTACTACACACGCTTTCAGTTATGATATTCATTTACAGTCCCAAAGATGTACACACAAGTAGATATATGAATATATATATACATATAAATACAGAAATACATAAATATACATATAATATGTAGTATATACATACAGGTGTGTTT
Organism: Octopus sinensis; assembly: GCF_006345805.1. NCBI lineage: Eukaryota > Metazoa > Mollusca > Cephalopoda > Octopoda > Octopodidae > Octopus > Octopus sinensis. The sequence continues at coordinate 35,152,848 of NC_043013.1, read as the reverse complement.
ATGATCATTGAGTGTGTAAATGAATGTGAGTAATTAATATACAGCATTGAGTTCATTCAATCACTTAAAACTGAATCCTGGCTTGGTCGCAACTATACAAATATACATTGCAGAATATACATACATACATAAACATGTACATAGCACCCCACAATATATATATATATATATATGTGTGTGTGTGTGTGTGTGTATATATATATGTTTATATATATATATATGTACATGGATGTATGTATAATTGCAATATACATTCATGTGTGTGTATATCTATGTATATATATATATGTAATTAAAATATATGTATGTGCTCCATGTATACATATTTATATTTCTCTAGGAACCATGGCATTATGATAAAATAGATTCATATATTCTAATGATAAATGGTAAAATTATGGTACCTACTTAGCATGGCATAGAAGAAAGTGAAATAAATTTATGTGTGTATATGAAAACAAACACATATCTGCACATATACATATCTCCTTGCAGGTATGCATAAGTATATATATATACATACACACACACACATATATATATATATATACACACACACATATATATATTTATTTATATATCTACATAGAATATTTTTATATATATATATATGAATAAGATAAATGTAGTGTAGATGTTAGTATATCTATGTATGTGTTTTTGCGAATGAACAAACATGATATCTTCTCATTTTAAATACAATATTTCTTAAACAATTTTTTTTTTTACTCTTCTCATTTATTAAGTTAACAAAAAAACTAATAAAATGAAAACATAAGACAGAGATGAAACAAATACAAAATAAAGAAAATACTTCAGAAAACAATATAACATAAAACTTAAAAAGTTACAAGAAATCCTACATTTGGTGAAGACATTTTTATAACAATTCTATAGTACAGTTAAAATTACATTCGGCATCATTTAAAACAAACATTTTATTTTTTTTTGCTTTGGGAATGTTTTTATCATAAATCTGTTTTCTCTGTTGCTTCTTCTTTTTACTTTTTTTCCATATTTTTCTTATTTTTATATTTTAAAAGTTTATCTTATCAGTTTATGTATATTTGTACACGCGCTTATATATTTGATTCTACGTATGTGTTTCTATAATGTATTTTGGTGTAAATATATATGTTTGTGTGGGCAGCATACATTTATCATACATTCATACATCTTCATACAAAATATATGGCTATAAAATATATGTACGTAAAATATATATATATATATAATATATATATATATATATATATATATATATATATATATATATATATATAATATATATATATATACATATATATGTATGTATATGTGTATGTTTATATATATGTATATATGAATATGAATATGTGTGTATGTGTACCTGTGCATAATGTGTGTGCACACGCAAACGCATATACTCCACATGCTGACACATAAACGCACACAATATACATGATATAGATATATGTATACAAACATGTATATCAGGAACGATAATTACAGTTTCCCTCTTTACTTCATGTTGTTGTAATTGTCATTTGAAAAAAACTTTGTTTTATTGTGTGATTATTATTAGTATTTTTTTTTTATTATTTCTCTTATTAATGCATTTTTACAAAAGTTATTGTTATCACATTTTTATTAGTTTCTTTCTGTTTTCTTGTTTTTGGCCTTTACTAAATTACCATTTTGTATACATATTTTTCTGCAAAATTTACATAAACTAATTATGACATTCATAAAAGAAGACAAACCACAATCTGCAGTAAAGATATACACACACACACATACATACATACATATATATATATATATATAATATATATATATATATTATACATATACATATACAGATAAATGTAGATATGAATTTATATATGTATATATATATATATATACGCATATACAGATATAGATAAATGTAGATATGAATTTATATATATATATATATGTATATATATATGTAATATATATAATATATATGTTTATATATATATATATGTTTGTGCGTATATGTTTGTATGTATCTACATATCTATATAACTATGTACAGATCTAAACTCCAGCTCTTTATGAATATGGCTAGCATATGTGATATATGTGTGTATGTACACATACATGCACACAAACACTGACATTCAGACATTCACCATACATATATATATATATATACATATACATACATATGAATATTTGTCATAAATGTACAGAGACATATGCCACTGTATAGCTCAGATAGAAAAATACATACAATTTTCAAGGTGCCTCAAAGATTTTGTTGAATATATTTATACTGTTATTTCAGAATTTAACAGCCATAATACGTAGCAACCAAAAATATAACTATTAATAATGGCAATAATAATAATGGTAATAGGAATAGTAGTAATAACAGAGATGATGATGGTGATGACGATGATGACAATAATGGTGAAGCTGATGACATCATAATGACGATGGTGGTGGTGGTAATGGTGGTGGTGATCTTGATGATGACAATGATGATGGTAGTGGTGATGGTCATGCTGGTGGTGGTGGTGGTGTTGTTGTTGGTGGTGGTGGTGGTGGTGTTGGTGGTGGTGTTCGTTGTGGTGTTGTTGTTGTTGTTGTTGTTGGTGGTGGTGGTATTGGTGATGAGAATGCTGATGATGATGAAGATGAAGATGATAATGGTGGTGATGATGATGATGGTGGTGTTGGTGGTGGTAGTGGTGGCAGTGATGATGAGGATGATGAAGATGATGATGATGATGACGATAATGGTGATGTTGATGATGACATGATGATGATGATGATGGCGATGGTGGTGGTGGTAATGGTGGTGGTAATGTTGGTGGTGATGATGATGATGAGGACGACAATGATAGTGGTGGTGGTGGTGATAAGGAAGATGATGATGGTGGTGGTGTTGGTGGTGATGGTAATGGTGGTGGTGGTGTTGTTGTTGGTGGTGGTGGTAGTAGTGGTGATGATGTAGATGAGGATGATGATGATGATGAGAAGGATGCTGATGATGATGAGGAGGATGAGGATGATGATGGTGGTGGTGATGGTGGTGGTGGTAGTGATGAGGATGATGATGATGATAATGATGATAACGACGACCATAACGGGGATGTTGATGATGACAACAACAATGATGGTGGTGGCGGTAATGGTGGTGTTGGTGGTGGTGATGATGACAACAACAATGATGGTGGTAGTGGTGATAATGAGGATGATGATGATGATGTTGATGGTGATGATGGTGATAGTGGTGGTGGTGATGAGGATGATGATGACAATAACAATGATGGTGGTTGTGGTGATAATGAGGATGATGATGATGATGATGTTGATGGTGATGGTGATGGTGATGGTGGTAGTGGTGGGGGGGTGACAATGATGGTGGTGATGGTCGTCATCATTGTGTCAGTGTTAATGATGATGATGATGATCATCATCATCATCATCATCACCATCATTGTTAACATATATATAATTTTTTTTCCTTCCCTGTTGTTTCCATTTAGGCAACAACTTCATATTTTAATAATTGAAGGCTTAGGTTAGTTGCGTTAATTTTTAGATTATTTCTTTTCTGTTCTCTTTTTCCTTTTTGTTCCATTCCATTATAGTTGTTAGGTATTTTTTAAGAAACATTTTTTTTTTGTTTTTGCCTCCCCCTTTTACTCATTGAGACTTAAACCCATAAGAATGTCGACATTTCATGATGGCTGCCAAATCTTGCTTCATAATGGAAAATTGAGATATGGCTTTGGCATAAAATGCTTCTTGCCACATTCAACATTATCAGAATATCTGGGACTACATATACACATGTGTGTGTGTGTGTGTGTGTGTGTGTGTGTGTGTATGTGTGTGTGTGCATTCATTTGGAATGTGTATCGATCTCAGTTTTTATGTTCATATGCTTATGTTTTTGTTAAATAAAGTTACATAGGTATTTCAGAGAGGAAGGGAGAGGGAGTTTAAAAATGCAAAAACAAAAAAAAAACCTCAAAAAAGCAGACAAAAAAAGCATAGTAAAACAGGTCGAAGGGCAATTAATCTTTCAAAGATAGTCATTAAAGTTTGAGAAAACTGATAAAGGTCTGCATCATGAAGAATCAATTTATAATATATAGAGGTTAAGTTGTCAGACAACAGGTCTCATGCTCATGTGTTTAAAATTTAAAAACAACAGCAAATGTGTTAAAACACACAGAAGTGTTAAAACACACAGATGTGTTTGCTCCTGTTTATTTAGTGTTATCATCATTATTTACATTATTTACATTTGACAGATATTTGTCCCTCATCTTGTTTGTTGTTAGCACAACATTTCGGCTAATATACCCTCCAGACTTCATCAGGTGTCTTGCGGAAATTTCTAACCTGGGTTCTCATTCCTAAGGTATTTTTCAATGTTATTATTATTATTATTGTTATTATTATTACTCAGGTCACTGCCTGGAATCGAACTCAGAATCTAGGGTTAGTAGCCCGTGCTCTTAATCACTACACCATATGCCCATGGGCAATTATGGAGTGAATTTTAGGGCTTATAAATCTAATATTTTCCTATTCTTCCTTAAAAACAAACAAGATGAGGACAAATATCTGTCAAATGTAAATAATGTAAATAATGTACATAATTCCTCATCTCTTAAATACAGAACTGTAGTGTTATGTTTAATCCAATGAGCATCAAAAATGTTATAAGAAAAAATTATGAAGACAGGGAGAGGCACCATTAGCTTAACGCTTTAGCCCTTAAACCTGCCATATAGGGTGCAAATATTCTGCATGTTTGATGTTCAAGGTGGTCTGATCTGGCTTCTCATGCTTACCTTCACGGACAACACGGACAGCATGGACAACAAATGTTAAATGCTGATACTAATGATGATGGTGATGACGACGACAACGACGACGACGACGATGATGATGATGATGATGATGATATATGGGCTTATTGTCTAATGTGTGTGTGTGCGTGTGTGTCTGTGGGTCTGCAAGTGGTTTCAGCATCCAGATGTTCAGGCTGATGCTGGTCAGTGTCAATTGACTTGAAGTTCCCTTGATAGTCATAGGAGCCATATTGGAAGTCCTCATCTGTGATGGAGAGACCAAGGTGGAGATGTTTCTTAGAGTGAAACAGGTGCAGGAGTGGCTGTGTGGTAAGTAGCTTGCTTACCAACCACATGATTCCGGCTTCAATCCCACTGCGTGGCACCTTGGGGAAGTATCTTCTACTATAGCCTCGGGCCAACCAAATCCTTGTGAGTGGATTTGGTAGACGGAAACTGAAAGAAGCCCATCGTATATATGTATATATATATATGTGTGCATGTGTGTTGGTGTCTCTGTGTTTGTCCCCCTAGCATTGCTTGACAACCGATGCTGGTGTGTTTATATCCCCGTCACTTAGCGGTTCGGCAAAAGGACCGATAGAATAAGTACTGGGCTTACACAGTATAAGTCCCGGGGTCGAGTTGCTCGACTAAAGGTGGTGCTCCAGCATGGCCGCAGTCAACTGACTGAAACAAGTAAAAGAGTAAAAAAAGAGTAAGAGTATATATGTATATATATATGTGTGCGTGTGTGTTTGTGTCTGTGTTTGTCCCCCTAGCATTGCTTGACAACCGATGCTGGTGTGTTTATGTCCCCGTCACTTAGCGGTTCGGCAAAAAGAGACTGATAGAATAAGTACTGGGCTTACAAAGAATAAGTCCCGGGGTCGAGTTGCTCGATCAAAGGCGGTGCTCCAGCATGGCCGCAGTCAAATGACTGAAGCAAGTAAAAGAGTAAAAGAGGTCTAGAAATTGGTCTTACTTGATTTGACTTCAACTACACATATATTTAAGCATCTATGCACATAAATATCTACATCTATATCTAGCTATCTATTCACCCCCACCTCTCTCTCTCTCTCTCTCTCTCTTTTTTCTCTCTTTCTCTCTCACTCCCATAACAATTAAATACATTAAAAGTTGTCTTCTATACTCAAATATAAAGCTTATGTATTCACATTGTTTTGAAATAATCCAGCATCATCTCATATCATCGAGGTTTTGATGAAGAGATAGCACATTTTTAGAAGCCAAATATCTCTATCTATATCTAGCTATCTCTTTCTCTCTCTCTCTTTCTCCCTCTCTTTCATAACAATTAAACACATTCAAACTTAATACTGTTCTATATTTAAGAGATGAGGAATTATATACATTATTTACATTATTTACATTTGACAGATATTTGTCCTCATATTGTTTGTTGTTAACACAATGTTTCAGCTGATATACCCTCCAACCTTCATCAAGTGTCTTGGGGGAAATTTCGAACCTGGCTTCTCTTTCCTAAGGTATTTTTCACATTGGGCGTAGTGGTTACGAGCACAGGCTACTAACCCGAAGATTCCAAGTTCGATTCCAGGCAGTGACCCGAATAATAATAACAATAATAATAGTAGTGGTAGTAGTAGTAGTAGTAGTAGTAGCAGCAGCAGCAGCAGTAATAATAATAATAATAATAATAATAATAATAATAATAATAATAATAATAATAATAATAATAATAATAATAATAATAATAAGTACAAGTACCTAGGGGTAATTGAAGGGAACGGAATAAGGCATTCAGAGATGAAGGAAAGGATCAGGAGAGAATGCTATCGAAGAGTGAGAGCAATACTCAAGACAGAGCTGAATGCAAGAAACAGGATCGAAGCAATCAATGCATTAGCTATACCAGTCGTGACTTACAGTTTCAATATTGTTAACTGGTCAATTACTGAAATATGTCAGCTCGACAGAAAAATAAGGAAACTGTTGACAATGCATAGAATGCACCACCCTAAGGCAGATACAGAACGACTCTATCTGCCAAGAAAAGAGGGAGGCCGTGGTCTTTTGCAACTGGCAATAACAATGAAGATTGCTACAATTGGCCTAGACACCTACCTGAAAAACTCTGAGGACTGGATGTTAAAACTTGTCTCAAAACATGAAAACAAGAAAGCATCATACTCAGTCACAAAACAGGCAAAGGAAATCTAAGTGAATTCCGAATACAACCAATTTCGGAATTAGAGATAGATATACAAGAAACAAGCACAGAAAAAGCTAGGCGCATGAAAACCCGTGCCAAAACTGCGGCCTTAGATATTCTGAATAATAAATGGCAAGAAAAACCTCTCTATGGCAAATACCCAAAGAGAGCGAATAATGCAGATATCGACAAAGCCCTGACCCATCAATGGCTAATGGCCTCTGGCTTAAAATCTGAAACAGAGGGGTTTATCATAGCAGCTCAAGATCAATGTCTACCAACAAGAAACTACCAGGCCAACATATTAAAGATCAGAAGCAGTCCAACGTGTCATGTATGCAAGTAACAAAATGAAACCATTGACCATGTGGTCTCCAAGTGCAGTCTTCTAGCGCCTACAGAGTATCTCAACAGGCACGATAGAGCTGCACAATATATTCACTGGTAATCTGTAAAAACCTGGATTTGCCCCATGAAAAAAACTGGTGGGAACACAACCACCCCCAGTGCTTGAAAATGACCACATCTCACTCCTCTGGAACTTCACCATTCAAACTGACAGGAAGATAGATGCAAATAGGCCAGACATCATATTGAAAGACTTCAAACAAAGAACATGCCTCCTCATTGATATGACTGTCCCAATCGATATAAACGTATCTGTCAAGACCTACCAAAACTGAGCAAATATAAAGATCTTGAAATAGAAATCAGCAAAATGTGGAAGCTGAAGACTAAAACAATACCTGTTGTCATCGGTGCCCTGGGATGATAGCAAAAGGGGCTGATAGCTACCTAACTCAGATACCAGGAAACCCAAAATGGCAGAAGTTCAAAAGATAGTGCTCATGGGAACTGCTCATATCCTACGCAAAATACTCTCTATGTAATCTCAAGGTTTAAAACAAACATAATTTTCGGTTTAAAAAAAAAAAAAAAAAAAACCTTTTTTTTAGACATTCATTAGTACAACATCCCCCCCCCAAATGTATGGCACACTAGGCATAACAACAACATGAACTTCCACCCTGTTGTCTCTTGAGGTCTCTGGGTGAGACTTGGAGCCAACTTGTACAAATATAAAGCAAAAGTCAAACATAGAATAATAATAATAATAATAATAATAATAATAATAATAATATAATAATAATAATAATAATAATAATAATAATAATAATAATAATGCCCTGATGCAGTACCAGGCAATGCCCTGATGCAGTACCAGGCAATGCCCTGATGCAGTACCAGGCAATGCCCTGATGCAGTACCAGGCAATGCCCTGATGCAGTACCAGGCAATGCCCTGATGCAGTACCAGGTAAATGCCCTGATGCAGTACCAGGTAAATGCCCTGATGCAGTACCAGGCAATGCCCTGATGCAGTACCAGGCAATGCCCTGATGCAGTACCAGTAAATGCCCTGATGCAGTACCAGGCAGTGGCTCTCATGGCTTCTGATCTTAACTGATTGGAAGTGTTATCATGTACATTGTTTTGTCTTGGTATAAAAGATGGGCTACAGCAAATATTCTGCTCAATACCACAGATTTGCTTGTCAGTTGTTTGACCGTAACCAGTTGAGCATGTCCCTTAGTGGCTGACGATATGTGCATCTCTGATCACGAGCAGAAGTAGTGGGGGAGCATCATAGCCATGTGTTGAGAGGGATTCTTTGGGGTTTGAATAGTTCACCTCTGGAAACATGGGTGGTTCTTTCAACATCCTTAAACAACCCTTATTCAGGGACCTTTTGAGTGGGATGGGTTACTCGACCTGAAGAAAATTCTAACTGGGCCCCACCTGCAAGGTCATGTGCTCTTTATCTTGATATGAGATCACCATGTTGTGCACATATGGTTGTGATGCATGTGCCTGGTGTACCTTTATCAGACGGGTAGTCATGATGGGTATATTGGGCTTCGTATATTTTACCCCAGTGTCACTTTGATGGCATGAACTGCTCTCTCACTCAATAATAATAATAATAATAATAATAATAATAATAATAAGAAGAAGAAGAAGAAGAAGAAGAGGAAGAACAACAACAATAATAACAATAACAACAACATTAAAAAATCTTAGGAATGAGAACTCAGGATCGAAATTTCCGCAAGACACCTGATGAAGGCTGGAGGGTATATCAGCTGAAACATTGTGTTAACAACCAACAAGATGAGGACAAATATCCGTCAAATGTAAACAATATAAATAATGTACATTAAAAGTTGTCTTCTATATTCAGTCAAATATAAATCTAATGTATTCACATTGTTTTGAAATAATCCTGCATCATTTCATATCGTCGAGATTTTGATGAAGAGGTTGCACATTTTTTGAAAGACATTGCAGTGTAAGCATGAGAAGCCAGATCAGACCACCTTGAACATCAAACATGCAGAATATTTGCACCAGAGCTGGTAAGCTGGAGAGCTGCACCAGGTTCCAGTCAGATTTGACATGGTTTCTACAGCTGGATGCCCTTCCTAACACCAACCACTTTACAAAGTGTACTGGGTGCTTAACAGTTTTGCTGAAGACTATATATATATATATAGGCGCAGGAGTGGCTATGTGTTAAGTAGTTTGTTTATCAACCACATGGTTCTGGGTTCAGTCCCACTGCATGGCACCTTCGGCAAGTGTCTTCTACTATAGCATCGGACCAACCAAAACCTTGTGAGTGGATTTGGTAGATGGAAACTGGAAGAAGCCCATCATATATGTATGTGTGTGTATATGTTTGTGTGTCTGTGTTTGATCCCCCAACATTGCTTGACAACTGAGACTGGTAGAATAAGTACTAGGCTTACAAAGAATAAGTTTTGGGGTCGATTTGCTCAACTACGGGCGGTGCTCCAGCATGGCCGCAGTCAAATGACTGAAACAAGTAAAAGAGTATGTGTATGTATATATATTGTTTATATATATATATATATATATATATATATGAGACCAAAGTGTACGTATGCTGCTATATTTTTATATATAAAAACATATGAAAATGGGACAAGAATGCAAAACTTCCAGACAGCTAGGTGATACATACATATATATATATATATATACATATATATATATATATATATATATATATACATATATACATACATACACATAGACATATATATATATACATATATACATATATATATATATGTATATACATGTGTATATATATGTATATATATATATATATGTATTGTTATATTTCGGAATGGTCATATTGCCAGTTTAGCCAATAAAAACACACGCACTATATATTTGGTGTTATTTTGCTTCAGTTTTATTTATTTTTTACATTAATCTTAATCTTATTTCGGCCTGAGTTCTTTCGTCACACTCCTGTGACTGCATCAGTGGTCCTTTGTTTTCTTCTCACTTATTTGTGTCTCTCCTTACTAACCGTCAGCCATTTTGTATTTCTATTGTATGTCTTCATTTGCGCATGCTTATATCTCTATGTGCGTCTATGTTTATTTAGTGTGTGTATGTGGGGGGATGCCTGTAGTATTTGTATCTTCTGTTTATATACGTTCATGTAATTTGTATTTTGTTTTTGTTGTTGTTGTTTTTGTTTATTTTTATTTTGTTCATGTGTTTACATCCACTTATTATTATCATTACATCTATACTTTTATCTTTCTCCTCCCTCATATTCGCCTTCATGCTTCAAACAAATTTTCAAAGTTTTCCTCCGACTCGGAAGAAATTGGTGGCAAATTCATGTTTTTTGCCGCTTCCCCCCTTGAAACAAGGGGGAAAAGAACAGCAAAACTCTGCTGCAACAGCAGAAAAGAAGTGGTCTCGACGACCAAAACAGCAAATTTTCAAAATTTTCAGCACAAAAACAATCTTTCACTGCGGAGCAAAGAATAACACGACTGATAAGAGAGAGAAGGAGAGAGTGTTAAAATTTAAACAAGATATTGTGAGTGATGCAAAGGGAGAGAGAGAGAGAGAGAGAGAGAGAGAGAAAGAGAGAGAGAGAGAGAGGGATAAAAAAAACAAACAAAAGAAAAATCATAATTATGAATTGAGAAAGAGATTGAAAGAATGAAGCAAAAATATTTTTTTTAAATTACAACAGGTACAACAACAGCAACAATAATAGTCATATGAGACGGAGAGAGAGTGAATGAGAATGTGTGTGTGTGTGTATGTGTGTGTGTGTGTGTGTGTGTGCGAAGTCTCTAAAAAATGGAAACTGTGTACATGTTTGTTCATGTGGTTATGTTTGTATTTTTCTGATTAAGAAGGTGAGAAAGTATGTGTGTGTGTGTGGTGTGTGAGTGTGTGAGAAAGAGAGAGTGAGAGAGTGGGTGAGAGAGAGAGAAATATGAGTGTTGGGATGAAGTGGAACATGGTAGCTTTCAAAGAATTTTTCTTTTTACAGATTAAATTCAACATTTAGCATGTCTTAAATGTCAGAAGTTAAATATCTTAAACCTGTGGAGACCTAATTAAATAAACAACAACAACAACAACAACAACATTAACAACAGCAACAACAACAACAACAACAACAACTACGACATCGGCTGCAATGACAGCAGCAATAACGAAGATAACATTGTCAACCTTAATAACAACACCAGTAACAATGGACAAAACAACAATAAAAATTTACAACAATAACAAAAATAAAAACCAGTGATGTGGACAACAGCAATAACAACAGAAATAAATCAGGAGCAGTAGATACAGCAGCTGCAATGGTTATCTATAACAACAACAACAACAACAACAGCACCGTCAACAACTAGTAGCAATACCAATAAAAACTATATTGATAACAGCAACGTGTGGTAAGTAGCTTGCTTGCCAACCACATGGTTCCGGGTGCAATCCCACTTGTGTGGCACCTTGGGCAAGTGTCTTCTACTATAGCCTCGGGCCGACCAAAGCCTTCTGAGAGGATTTGGTGGACGGAAACTGAAAGAAGCCCGTCGTATATACATCATCATCATCATCGTTTAACGTCCGTTCTCCATGCTAGCATGGGTTGGACGGTTTGACCGGGGTCTGGGAAGCCAGGAGGCTGTGCCAGGCTCCACTCTGATCTGGCAGTGATTCTACAACTGGATGCTCTTCCTAACGCCAACCACTCTGTGAGTGTAGTGGGTGCTTTTTATGTACCACCGGCACAGGGTCCAGAGGAGAGGAAGCTGGCAAACGACCACGATGGGTTGGTATATATATATATATGTGTGTGTGTGTGTGTGTGTGTGTGTGTGTGTGGTGTGTTTATGTCCCTGTAACTTAGCGGTTCAGCAAAATAGACCGATAGAATAAGTACTAGGATTACAAAGAATAAGTCCTGGAGTCGATTTGCTCAACTAAAGGCGGTGCTCCAGCATGGCCACAGTCAAGTGACTGAAACAAGCAAAGGAGTAAAAAGAGTAAAAGAGCTTTAACAGGAGCAATGATAACTAGCTTTGAAATTGAGAGTCAGAAACTGTTGGTTGCTGAAGTCTTTTCTAGTTCTGTAGAGAAAATCCAATCTTTGAGATACCATATTTGTTACATTGTGGATGTGTAAGAGGGATTCTTCTGTCGTATTGAGACTTAGCATTTGTAGCAACCTTGAATGCTGTTCATACTTAGGTGAAGATGCAGTAAGATTTCCATGATATGAAGAGTGATCATGTCTTTTTTTATTTTTGAAGAAGACAAGATTGTCATGACCCTCGTTGAAGAAGCATTTCTTGATCTTAGTTCACAAAATTAGCATAGACTCAGTGTGAGGCATTTAGGCTGCATAGATGATACTCAAATGTGCAAGGTTAAAGATGAGCGATATTTAAACCAAATATAAGACTGTTCATTGTGAACAAATTTCTTAATACTCTGCTGGTCTTTAAGAGTATACTACCTTGTAAGTAAATAAGTAAGTTGTACTGGAACTTATCTTGTCTTTGAAATCCTAAGCATTTAAGAGGTGTTTTCTTACCTGGATATCTTCATCCCTCACAGGAACATTAAACTTTAGTATTGCTAGTATAAAAATTGAGAGATATATCAATATATTCCAGAAGTCTTGACAGACATACTAGTGATGTATTAGAATGGTCTGATAGATTACTTCTATATACTACAATGTACTCATTGATACTGTATATATAAAAGAATATACCGACATATATATATATATAATATTCACAGCACTGATAAATGTATTGATATATCATTATAAAGTGTTAGAAATAATAATATGTTTTATTATACTGAGAATTTGATCAATATATTTGTTAATATTTATGGCTTTATCCATATATTCTGATTTATTTCTGTATCTATCAATCTTTTTTTCAGCTTTATTGCTTTATATTGCTCTACCCTCATCACTCTAACTCCTATTCTCTTCTGGTAGCATTATCTTTCTCTTTTTCTCAGACTCTCTCTCTCTCTCTCTCTCTCTCTTCTTCCCTCCCTCCCTCTCTCTCATCTTTTCCTTGCTTAATATGCCTTTTTGGTGCATATGTCATGCAACAAAACCTACTCTATCTCTCTCTCATAAAGCACATTCACATACACATGAACTCACCAATGTATGCATGTAGCTAATATTATATGTATGTGTGTATGTATGTATTTATGTATGTATGTATATATATGTATGTATGCATATATATATCTATATATATATATCTATATGTATAAATAAATATATATATACACACATACATATATATATTATATATATGTGTGTGTGTGTGTGTGTGTTTGTATATATATATATATATATATCTATATATATATATATGCATGTGTATATATATATATATATATGCATACATATATATATATATATATATATGTATATATATATATATATATGCATGTGTATATATATATATATATGCATACATATATATATATATATACATATGTATATATATATATATATGCATGTGTATATATATATATATGTGTGTGTGTATATATACACACATACACATGTATATGTGTGCGTGTATGTGTGTGTATATGTGTATATATATTCATGTGTAATGGAGAGAGAAAGAGAGAGAGAGATATGCTGGATGATGGAGATGTTGATGATCAATCAAAATGATCCATGATTAGGTATGATTTGTACTATTACTTATTTCTCTCGCTCTCTCTCTCTCTCCCCAAACCACCTGCAGGCCAACTCCCACAGCACCTCTCACTCACCCACTCGCACTCCCCCCCCCCCAATGCACATATACATGCACAAAGACTTTAAAGTATGAATGTATTTCTTTGTTTCATGGAGTTTGCTTCATTGATAATAACAAGTTCCACTCTTTCTTCCGTAGGTGAATGGCTAAGGAAATAATTAAGTCATCCAGTGATAAAAACAACCAATCCAACAAACAAACACCTGACCCATGTTATCTTTTACTCTCTTTTATCTTTTACTTGTGGTCATTCTGGGGTACCATCTTGAAGGATTTTAGGCAAAGGGTATTTATTTTACTGGTCTCTTTTGATATCTTTATATATATATTATCTGTAAAAACCTCACTGTTACTTTCTTTTATCTTAAGATCTATAGGTGTAGGAGTGGCTGTGTGGTAAGTAGCTTGCTTACCAACCACATAGTTCCGGGTTCAGTCCCACTGCATGGCACCTTGGGAAAGTGTCTTCTACTATAGCCTCGGGCTGACCAAATCCTTGTGAGTAGATTCGGTAGACGGAAACTGAAAGAAGCCCATCATATATATGTGTTTGTGTGTCTGTGTTTGTCCTCCCAACATCGCTTGACAATCGATGCTGGTGTGTTTACATCCCCGTATCTTAGCAGTTTGGCCAAAGAGACCGATAGAATAAGTACTAGGCTTACAAAGAATAAGTCCTGGGGTCGATTTGGTCAACTAAAGGCGGTGCTCCAGCATGACCACAGTCAAATGACTGAAACAAGTAAAAGAGTAATTGTAAATTATATTTTCATCCCTTCCTTGTTCTGTTCTATCCTTGACTGTCAGTTTCTTAACATACCCACTTTGTTAATTTTATTGGGTTATCTGGAAAGTTTGTGCCAATTTTCAAAGGTAAGGAAAAGGTCAATAAATACATGCCATTACATTTTTAATCAACCAAATATGAACCATTTTGTTGCACAATGCGTCTCCATCTTTCCTTTAACTTGAAAATACCCTCTTCCTAGAATTGAGGTGGTTTCATGGCAAGGTATCTTTTTACGTCATCCAAGGAATAGACATTTTTACCATTAAGACTATTCTGCAGAGACCTGAATAAGTGGAAATCTGAAGGAGCAATATCTGGTGAATATGGATGATGGAGTAACACATCCCAGCCGAGCTGCAGCAATTTTTGTCTGGTTCCCAAAGCATCAAGTGCCCAAAATGAACTTTTTTATCTTCCATTTTAAAGGGTTACAGAATTAACACAGGTTATAGGAACATAAACCTTCTACCATGAAAAGATAGCTTAAACTGTGCTCTAAATGGCGGGTGCAGTCAAATCCTATTTTATGGACTCAACCATATTCTAAAATAAGTCGAAAGGTAAGCTACTATGAATCAGCACGAACTTTCCAGACAACCCAATATATACTGGTAACTTTTACTGTAGCCTTACTTGCTTGGAAATTAATTGATTACTCAACAAATTCATAGTTCGACTCTGTTTTAAATCTTAAAAGACTCCGTCGGTTGCGACGACGAGGGTCCCAGCTGATACGATCAACGGAACAGCTTGCTCGTGAAATTAACGTGCAAATGGCTGAGCATTCCACAGACACGTGTATCCTTAACGTAGTTCTCGGGGATAATCAGCGTGACACAGAGAGTGACAAGGCTGACCCTTTGAAATACAAGTACAACTCATTTTTGCCAGCTGAGTGGACTGGAGCAACGTGAAATAAAGTGTCTTGCTCAAGGACACAACGCGTCGCCGGGAATCGAACTCACAACCTTACGATCATGAGCCGAATGCCCTAACCACTAAGCCACGTGCCCTCACTCTGTTTTAAATACCACTTGATGAGTGTCAGGATTGCATCGTGTATGACGAATCCAAGCTATTATATTATGCTGACATCAAACAAAGCTTGTCAGTAAACCAATTGTCACAAAATTTATAATCCATTGCTTTGTTCATTTATCAATATGGCTGTGTCTTACCTCAAGGGTCACCAGACTACAGCCCACGAGCTGCATCTGGCCCGTGAGGTCAGTTCATCCAGCCTGCCACCACACTGTACCTTTTGTGTAAGTATCTGCAATGAGTGTTCATTTACCTCTGGTATGGCATCAGTATTTGGAACAATTTATGTGAAATTGTTTGCATTATAACTTGACATTATAACTTATGGCAGCATACTGGCAGAACTGTTAGCACGCCAGCAAAATGCTTAGCAGTATTTCGTCTGTCTTTACATTCTGAGTTCAAATTCCGCCAAGGTCAACTTTGTCTTTCATCCATTTGGTGTTGATAAAATAAGTACCAATTGAGTACTGGATCGATGTAATTGACTGTCTCCCTCCACGCCAAATTTCAGGCCTTGTGCCTTTAATAGAAAGGATTACAATTTGACGGTAACAACAGGTGTTAAAATTTCTTTTTAAGAAATGGATCTTGAAACTTGTATGTAGCTATAAGTAAATGGTGGTGAGCTGACAGAAGAGGTGGTGAGCTGGCAGAATTGTAAGCATGCCGAGCGAAATGCTTAGCACTACTTTCTGAGTTCAAATTCCGCCGAGGTCGACTTTGCCTTTCATCCTTTCGGGGTCGATAAATTAAATACCAGTTACGCACTGGGGTTGATGTAATCAACTTAATTCCTTTGTCTGTCCTTGTTTGTTCCCTCTATGTTTAGTCCCTTGTGAGCAATAAAGAAATAAGAAACATTAGCATGCTGGGCAAAATGCTTAGCGGCATTTCGTCTGCCATTATGTTCTGAGTTCAAACTCCACCAAGGTTGACTTTGTCTTTCATCCTTTCGCGGTCGATTAAATAAGTACCAGTTACGCACTGGGGTTGATGTAATCGACTTAATCCCTTTGTCTGTCCTTGTTTGTTCCCTCTATGTTTAGCCCCCTGTGGGCAATAAAGAAATATATAAGTAAACAGTAAATCGAAAATCCTTTTTGGACAGAAAAAGTTGAAAGCTGCCTGTGGGAAATTTTTGATCCAAAAGAGATTTTCATCCCAATTTTTACACAATATTATTTATAGGTTTAGATGTACTTCAAGTTCCAATTCCAAAAATATGTATTTCACATTCTCTCAAATGTTTATAAATTCATATGACATCAAAAGCATTGATATAAATAACTAGATCAGTAGTTCTCAAGGGGGGTCCGTATGGCCCCTGAGGGTTCATATAATACTTCTGGGGGTCCAGGCAACAAAACAGTAAATTGGGAAACCACAGATAGTATTTATTATAAGAACCCCTGAAAAGATTTTGCTTTAAATATATGTATTGGTATGTATTGCAAGAAACAGCTAGGTTTCTTTCTCTAACATTTTACAAGGTTCAACCTACACAAGTTAATGTGTGAAAAACGAAACAAGAATTTTCAAAGAAGCTTCTAGAAAACTAGTTTTTAGATATTGAATGAATATTGGGCTTTCTAGAATCATCATATAATAGTAATCAAATGGGTTCTTATGTAAAAATTGTTTGAGGACCCTTGGTTTACATGAAGCATTGTCTGATTTGTATTAACCCTTTCGTTACTGTATTTATTTTGAGATGCTGTGTGTTTCTTTCAATTATTTTAAATATAACAAAGAATTTAGTAAAATAACTTAGTTATCATTCAGCTAGTGTTAGGAACTTAAATTGTGACTAAGGTTTGGTGGAAGATTTTAATTCAAAACTTATGAAAACAAGACATTTGTACTCAGAGCCAGAGCCAGTTTCAGCCAGGTTGGTAACGAAAGGGTTATAGGTTTTTAAAAAATTTTTCTGCAAAAGTCAAAACAATGCAAGTTATAAGAAACAAGATAAGTCAATTGTATCTAATTTAAACATGTATTTTGATATTTTTGGGGTATATATTTTCTATCTTTTACTTGTTTCTGTCCTTAGGCAGTGACCATGCTGGGGCATTCACATATGTGCATGTGCACTCACACATATTTGTGCATGTGTGTTTGCATGTGTTTGCATGCGTGTGCATGTGTATGTATTTTTGCATCTGTTTGTATATATATTTATGTGTGCATGTGTAAGTGTGTGTGTGTGTGTGTGTATGTGTCTACCATGTGTCCTCATTACACTGCAAAATACAGAGTCTCTGTTTACATTTTCTAGTAAGCAAGACATCTAGTCCTTTCAGAGAGTAAGAACCTACCACTGGAATGAATACAGCTTCCTTAGAATACAGGTAGTGATTGAACAACAGAAAGAGCTCCATCCATACAAAATTTGGCTTGACAAGTTTTGTCTTACTGATACCAGCCTGGAAAGAAACAGAAATAGAAGAATGACAATGATCAATGATACACCACACACACAAACACACACATTGGTTAGGAAGTCATCTTATAGCTTCTGCTTACATGTTTGTTTATTAAAAATCCCCTGAAGATAGAGGGGTTTTGCCATGATGTAATCTAAGGATGCATCAATAAGATGGTGCCGAAACAGCTGTCATGAATTTTGAACCCAATTTGTGTTCTTCTTTTATACATCCATACATATATACATACACACACATACATATATGTGTGTATATATATATATATTATCATCATCATCATCATCATCATCATTGTTTAATGTCCTCTTTCAATGCTAGCATGGGTTAGGCGATTTGACTGAGGACTGGCGAACCAGATGGCTGCACCAGACTCCAATCTTGACCTGGCAGAGTTTCTACAGCTGGATGCCCTTCCTAACACCAACCACACTGAGAGTGTAGTGGGTGCTTTTTTGTGGCACCAGCACGAGGGCCAGTAAGGTGACGCTGATAATGGCCGCACTCAAATGGTGTTTTTTCCGCACCACCTGCACAGGAGCCAGTCCAGCGGCACTGGCAACGACCTTGCTCAAATGTTTTTTTCATGTGCCAGTAAGGCGACGCTGATAACGATCACACTTGAATGGTGCTTTTTATGTGCCACTGGCACGGTATATACATGTGTATGTGTGTGTGTTGAAATGTATTTGTGTAGATGGATATATGTTAGCGATGTACATGAGTGTGTGTGTATGTGTGTGTTTGTGTTTTACCGGGCGGTGGGGGTGGGGGGGGGTTAAGTAGGGTGTTGTTCACTCTGGAGAGTCTTTTTCATTAGAGCTTAAGTCACTGATCATATCTACTTAAGCATTGATATACAAACAAGTCTTTAAACCCCATAGCATAAGATCTCTCGCTTAACATGCCCTCCTAAAGTTTTACTGCTCTGCTATAAGATGATCAATCATATCCGAAAATAAGCGCCCAATAAACTCTCAGTTGCCACACATGTTTTGATAGATTAGAATTTTACTGCTCATTGATTTTATCCAAAATTATATTATTTACTGACAGTTTGAGATGCTAGTGCCTTCATTACATATGGTAAAAGTGATCTGAATGCAAACAGATTAGTTTGCTGAGAACAAGTATTCTGTTTGTTGAAGTTGCCATTGAATGCAGAGACAATCAGGAATAGAAAATGTTTGTTTACTTTAAACTGATAGCATTAAAACCGGCTGATTCAAATTTGGCAGTATTCCTTATTGGCAAAACATCATCTACTAGAAACAGTTTGGTAAATAAGGAGTAAAAATTAATTGTGATTAAATGAATTTGGTAGAGAACTTTACAGTTCAATAAAAGCAACTTTGATGAAGAGCATATCCCATTTTTGTACTATTACATATGGCTACAAAGGTGACACAGAATTGGAAAATGCTGTATAAGTTCCATTAATTTTCACTTTGAATAAGTCAGGAATTTATTTGTTTTTAGCTTTTTGATATCTGATTATTAATGACATTCAGGATATTGTTATTTAAGTAAAATGATGTTAACTATACTAACAGAAAACCTGCCTGTTAGTGAAAATAAATTTTTGGAGCAACCGGCTAAAATTGCTGTAAGGGTTACTCGGAATAATTATTCTATCTAAAGAATGACTGTCTTTCTACAAGGCCAACTTTTACAGTTATATATCTGCTTCCAGCATATGAGGATCTTCTATACTATATTTAAATTTAAAATTCTTTTGAAGTTCTATGCTTTAGAAAGCAAGAGGAATACATCGTTGTTGTTGTCAGCATCATTATTTAACATGTGGTTTCTGTGATGGCTTGGGTTGGATGTTTTGACAGGCACTGACAAGCCAGAGGACTGTGCTAAGCTCTACTGTCAGTTCTGACATAATTTTTATGGCTGGATACCCTTCCTAATGCTTACCATTTTATGGGATGTACTGTGTGCTTTTTATGTGGAGCCAGCACTGATGATGTCAACCAAGTAACTTGCAAGACTAAGGGGAGGACTGATACTGAGGGAGGAGGCTTTGCGTCAGGTGACGAGAGATGAAAGTATGATTGAGGGACAAAAACAGGTGTCTTGCTGTAGAGAAGAAACATGGCTACTCCAGTCAGAGAGAGAGAGAGAGAGAGAGAGAGAGAGAGAAAGAGAGAGGGGAAAAGACAGAGAGAGAGAAAGAGAGAGGGACAGAGATAGAGGGAGAAGTTGGTGGTGATGTTCCATGGTGTACTCTCATGGTGCAAGGCAAATGTAAAGAGGAGCGGTAGAGAAGAAAAGATTGGACAGAGAGATTATAAGAGTTCAAAAAGGAATGAAGTGAAGGAAAAGGGGGAATGCAGTGAGTAGTGAACATAGATACATAGGGGAGTGGCAGAAGAGCAATAATAAAGCTGGCAGGAGGGGAAGGACATGCGAGAGAGCTGACAAAATGGTGTTCAGAACAGGGAGGGAGAGACAAGGTTATTGCATGAAGCGATGATGTAGTTTGGTTCACTGGAGTGCGTGTGTGAATTAAAATCATCTGCAGCTGAAGAGTTTATAATAACAAGCACTGGCTGATCTCTGTGCAAGAACGATTCAACAGTTACAATGCCTGTTCTTCTCTGGAGTTTCTATACCTGTTTCAGTACGGTAAATATTCAAATTTTGACATCTGTAAGTCTTTGAAAACATTATCCAGTTTTACTCTTTTACTTGTTTCAGTCATTTGACTATGGCCATGCTGGAGCACCGCCTTTAGTTAAGCAAATCGACGCCAGGACTTATTCTTTGTAAGCCTAGTACCTATTCTATTGGTCTCTTTTGTCGAACCGCTAAGTTATGGCGATGTAAACACACCAGCATCAGTTGTCAAGCAATGTTGAGGGACAAATATAGACACACAAACATATACACATACATACATACATACATACATACATACATACATACATACATACATACATACATACATACATACATACATACATACATACATTCATACATACATATATATGTATATATATATATACACACATACATATACATATATACGACGGGCTTCTTTCAGTTTCTGTCTACCAAATCCACCCACAAGGCTTTGGACAGCCTAAGGTTAAAGTAGAAGACATTTGCCGAAGGTGCCATGCAGTGGGACTGAACCTGGAACCATGTGGTTGGTAAGCAAGCTACTTACCACACAGCCACTCCTATGCCTATATGCTTTCTGCATATAATAGAAGTCTCTATGCACATTATATCACTGGATAGAAAAAATAGGGACCAGCTTGAACAGTGTATTGGGATTTCATTAATGGCCAGCTATCCCCTTGATCCATTTACATTTTATCAGCAAAGAAGATACCCAGTCTTTGATGAAATCCCAACACAAAACTGAACTTTGTTCTGAGCCGATTCCACTTTTTCAACCCACAAAAATATTGCATATCTTTTACTCTTTTACTCTTTTACTTGTTTCAGTCATTTGACTGCAGCCATGCTGGAGCACCGCCTTTTAGTCAAGCAAATCGACCCCGGGACTTATTCTTAGTAAGCCCAGTACTTATTCTATCGGTCTCTTTTGCCGAACCGCTAAGTGACGGGGACGTAAACACACCAGCATCGGTTGTCAAGCAATGCTAGACACAGACACACAAACACACACACACATATATATACATATATACGACAGGCTTCTTTCAGTTTCCATCTACCAAATCCACTCACAAGGCATTGGTCGGCCCGGGGCTATAGCAGAAGACACTTGCCCAAGATGCCACGCAGTGGGACTGAACCCAGAACCATGTGGTTGGTTAGCAAGCTACTTACCACACAGCCACTCCTGCACCTATATTAACAAGATATTTCCACCTATCCATTATATACCGTGTCAGCTAAAATCTGAAGATATATTCTGCAGAAAAGTGCAACATTGAAATGAAATACTTTTAATGTACAAGTAATATATTTATCAAAATACTTTATATACAATTTTTATCCACAGAACACAATTATATTGAATTACTTGTTTTCTTTCTTATTATACATCGATCTCTTTATTTTCTACTGCCTCCTTTACTGTACTTCTTCCTCTAATATTTCATTTACTGTTGAAACCTCTAGTCTTCTCCACAAACTCATCATTCATTCACATCTGCTGCCTCTTTCGTATAGAGTCTAATAATAAATAATTTTTAATGATTGATTTACAGATGTTCACATGTGTGCCCTAGGTTCATTGCAACATCTCCTCTGCTTAGCTACAACAGTCTCTGTTGTCAGCACATAGTGGATGTAATAAAGCCTAACTTGTAGCTATGTTGTAAGAACATAACGTCCATCATTTGCTATGCAACTTTGGCCAACTCAACTCACAAAGAAAAGTTGATATTGGTTTCAAATTTTGGCTCAAGGCTAACAACTTTAGTGGCAGGGTTAAGTTGATTACATTGACCCTAATGATCAACTGGTACTTATTTTATCGACCCTGAAAGGATGAAAGATAAAACCCTGCTGTACTCTTTCACCACAAATTTCTGTCACTCTTTCTTTCTGTTTCTATTGTACCTGTATTTCAAAGGGCCAGCTTTGTCACACTCTGTGCCATGCTGAATCTCCCTGAGAACTACATTAAGGGTACACGTGTCTGTGGAGTGCTCAGCCACTTGCACGTTAATTTCACGAGCAGGCTTTTCCGTTGATTGGATCAACTGGAACACTTGTTGTCATAACCGACGGAGTGCCATGATATTACTGCCAAAATGCACTAAACTATATTTTAATTAATTCTGAAAATAATGAAGAATTTATCAGAATAACTATGTCGTTAAGTAGGTGTTTGGAACATAAACTGTCATGAAATTTTTGATGGAAGGATGTAATTTAAATTACTTTAGAACATGAATTTCATATCATAGAAACAGGAGCAGTCTCAGATAGTCTCTAAATTAGAATCTTCCATGAATATTTCATGTAAATTTGTATTCTAAACATCAGCTAAATAATGATGAATTTATTTTGCTAATTACTTTATTATTATCAAAATAAATTAAAACAAAGACTTTGCTTAATACAAATTTGTGTTAAGCATATAAAATCTGTTATATGTATATATGGATAATTATGGAATTAAATGCTATGATTTAACATAAATATTTAAGTATATACATGTGCATATATTTAAATATATACTTTCTCATATATTAAAAATGTATACTTATATATTAAAATAAAAACTTAGTGAAGCTTAAACCCATTGATGTTTGATGTTATGTTTGCACTCCCTTACATACACGTAGGAGAGCAGATGACCAAAGCAATAGAATGGACATGGCTGTGTTGTAAGAAGCTTGCCTCCTAACAACATGGTTTGGGGTTCAGTCCTACTGTGTAGGGCAAATATCTTCAGCTAAGGCTTCAGGTAGACCAAAGCTTTGCGAATGAATTTGATTGATGGAAACTGAAAGAAGCTCATTATGTGTGTGTATGTGTGTGTGTGTGTGTGTGTGTGTGTGTGTGTGTGTGTGTGTGTGTGTGTGTGTGTGTGTGTGTGTGTGTGTGTGTGTGTGTGTGTGTGTGTGCGTGTGTCTGTGTTCATCCTCCATCACTGCTTGACAACTGGTGTTGGTCTATTTACTTCGCTGTAACTTAGCAGTTCAGCAAAAGAGACTGATAGAATGAGTATGAGGCTTAGAAAAGAAAAAATTAAATACTGGGTTCGATTCATTCGACAAAAGTTCTTCAAGGAGATGCTCCAGCATAGACACAGCCTAAGGACTGAAGCAAATTAAAGAAAAAGATAACAGAACCAGCTGTGATGTTGGCATTTCATATTCTGTAAGCAATTTTTTACTTAATCTGTGGCACAATACCGGACACCAAATTAGCCCAGTCCATCCAGCTGACACTAGACACAAGGATTGGCAAACCTCTGCTTTGCGGACTGTGGCAAAATAATAAATCTTGAAAGAGGTGCATTGGCTTGTAAAATCATTTATAAATCAAAGGTAGTGAGCTGGTAGAATCGTTACAGTGCTGAGAAAAATGCATAACAACATTTCTTCGGAATTTATGTTCAGAGTTCAAATACCGCTTGGGCTACATCTGTCTTTGTCTTTCATCCTTTCAGAGTCAATATAAAAGCTACCAACTGAACACAGGGGTTGATGTAATCGATATACCACCTCTGCTGAAATCACTGGCCTCTTGCTAAATCTTGGAGCCAGCCAGTGGCATGTAAAAAGCACCCATTATAACCTCGGGGTGGTTGGCATTAGGAAGGGCATCCAGCCATAGAAACTATGCCAAATCAGACTGGAACCTGGTGCAGCTCTCTAGCTTACCTATTCCAATCAAGCCATCTAACCCATGCCAGCATGGAAAGCAAATATTAATGATGATGATCATCATCATCATCATCAGGCACAAGTCTTTCTGCGTGTTTCAAGAATCTGCATCAATAACCAATTTATATTTCAGACTTATTATGACCTTCCTCTGAGGGCGACTTTGCCTTTCATCCTTTCAGGGTTGATAAATTAAGTACCAATTGTGTACTGGGGTCGATCTAATCAACTGGCCCCCTCCCTCAAAATTTTGGACATTGTGCCTAGAGTACAAAAGAATTATGACCTGGGATGAAGTGGTGAACCACGACCTTCGAACATTAGGCTTCACCGAGGCATTGACTAGTGACCGAGACTTTTGGAAATATGCTGTGCTTGAGATGACCCAGCAAGCCAAATGAGACCATAACCTCGTGGCCTATGCCAGGGGTTGATAAATTAAGTACCATTTGTGCACTGGGGGTCGATCTAATTGACTGGCCCACCCTCCCGAAAAATTTTGGGCATTGTGCCTAAAATAGAAAAGAATTATGACCTTAATTGATCTTAATTTACTTCATCATTAGATCTTGTCATTATTTCTGATTACTGTTTACTCATTATAATTGGTATGCAGCAGCAGCAGCTTCTTCTAAAAAGAAAATAAACTCATTCTGCAGAAACCATTCTCTTCTTGGTGGATATTTTCTTTGACTACAAAGGATCACATGGTAATGGCAAGAAGCATTTCTGTTATTTCCCAAGACCTTACAAAGTTTCATATAGTATATTTTAATTCATTAACCATTTTACTTCTAAAACCACCCAAGAACTTTCCTAGTTCTATGATAGAAACTTCCTATTTGAAGTGATCTAAAAGCCATTCATCAAATTTTCATGTAAATTTATGTTGCAAACACCGGCTAAATAATGACCAAGTTAATTTACTAAATTTACAGTAATTTCTAAAAGTAATTTAACAAAGGCATTCGTCATCATTATGATGAACATCATCATCATCATCATTGTCATCATTATCGTCATCGTTGGCCTTGTCGTCATTACTGTCATTGCCACCATCAATATTACCACCACCCACCATTATCATCATGATTCCTCCTCCTCATCGTCATCATCATCATCCTTTAACATCCACTCTTTTCCATGCGTGCATGGGTCAGGTGGAATTCATTGATGCAGATTTTTCCTCAGCTGGTTACCTTTCCTGTTGCTAATGCTCACCTGTTCCCAATCAGGATAATATTTCCCACACAAAAACGGATTTTCCATGGAAGACTGGAAAGATGCAACATTACTTTTATGACGAATGCTTGTTTATACTTTGATGTGATGTTAAGATAAGGCTACAATGGACACTCAGATACACATACTTATCAAGGGTGCTAAACAGTTCCTGGCTTTGGGTAAAAGACAATAGGGTAGGATCAGTAAATTATGATTTTATCCAACATATTTCCCTCTCAGATTCACGCACTTATTGCAGTGGTCCTTTGGTTTTTCTAAACCTTGTAAAAGAACTCACAATGTTGCGCCTCTAACCAGGACTTGCCTGATACTCTTAAGGCCAGGAACTTTTCAGTACCCACTTCTATATGTATATATATGCATATCTATCTATCTATCTATCTATCTATCTATCTATCTATCTATCTATTTATCTATTTATCTATCAGTTTGCCTGTCTGTCTGTTTCTGCCTGTCTGTCTGTCTGCCAGTCTGTGTATGTCTCTCTCTTTCTCTCTCTCTCTCTAAATGTATATATGTATGTATGTATGTTGTGTATATATATATATATATATATATATATATAGGTATATATATATATATGTTTGTGTGTGCATCTGTGTTTGTTACCCTACCATCGCTTGTCAACCGATATTGGTGTGCTTACGTCCCTGTAACTAAGCAGTTTGGCAAAAGAAACCAATAGAATAAGTACCAGTCTTACAAAAAATAAGTCCTGGAGTCAATTCATTCAACTAAAAGTGGTGCTCCAGCATGGCTGTAGTCAAATGACTGAAATAAGTAAAAGAATCTATCTATCTATCTATCTATCTATCGAGAAGGTGAGAAAGTCTTTTATGTTTTGAGCCAACACTCTTCAACAGAAGGGAATGCAAAGAAATAAACGGGGAGGGATTAAAAAATACAAGTGGATTTAACAGTCAAGCATGGCGACTGTTTGAG
Organism: Octopus sinensis; assembly: GCF_006345805.1. NCBI lineage: Eukaryota > Metazoa > Mollusca > Cephalopoda > Octopoda > Octopodidae > Octopus > Octopus sinensis. The sequence goes on along the minus strand of NC_043013.1, from coordinate 35,125,875 downwards.
AAAAAAACAGGTTTGATAGGAGAGGTAGAAAGAAGGATATATATATATATATATATTATATATATACATACAAGTTTGGGAAGCAAGCTCTTTAGCAACCTGTGCCTACAATATAATAACAAAATCGTTAAAGGAAGTGATGCTACAACAAACGGTCATGGCGACACATAAACTCAGAGAAAATGTTCAAAATTATACCTGGGTTTCTAACTCTGTATGCAATCAGCCTATGTTTGAAAATCTGTGCGTACCTGTACAATGACATGTCATCGTTTACTTTGTAAACTAGAGACTGATTTCTAGTTTACCAGCTCTAAAATTCATTGCTTTTCTGTCATTATTACACTTGTGAAATACATGACCATCACACATCGTTCCAATCCTTCATCTTTCTGCTGAAAAATCTCAGGCACCGTGCCAACTTGTGAAAGATATAAGTAATTTATTTCTGTATTGTTTGTCCATATGTATAGGAATGCATATATACACACACACACACATATATATATATATATTCAAAATGTTGATGTTGATGATGATAATGATGATGATGATGATGATGATGATGTTAGTGATGATGATACTGGGGATGATGATGATAATGCTACTGATGATAATGATGACGATGCTGATGACGATGATGATGATGGCAATAATGATGGTGATGATGACAACAAAGACGATGACGACAACACGACGACAACAACAACAACAACAACAACAACAGCAATGATGATGATGATGATATATAAAAGCTGTCAGATGAAGAATCCCCCAAAGTGTTGTTGAATTTATTCTGTTAAGCCAAAATCTGCTTCCACTTCATCAGTTTTGCTACGTTAAAAGATCTCACATGGAGATGTATTTCTGGCTGTTTGAATGTACCAGCTGTACCGAAATCTAAGTGGCTGCACCTTACCTTCAATTAAATACTTTGTTTGTCCTTATTTTCTTCAGCAAACCACACTTATATGCATGAATATTAAAAGGATGCCAAAGTAATTATTTCGCTTGGCATTTCTATCCATTCCTTTTCAGCTCTGTCTGATATTTTATGAGGAGCCATTTCAGTTAAGTTCCATTTTTATTAGTTCTAATCCACCATTCCAATTATCTCTTTTAAAGAACAAGCATCTCTTTCTCTTCTTTCCCGATTTTTCTACCCACCTGCCACCCACATCCTCTGTCATTTCTCTTTTACTTCAATTTCTTTCCTTCATGTGATGAAGAATACATCAACTCAGTGAAGATAATCCAACATTTCTTACAAATCTTAATATACAATATCATAAAAGAATCAGCCATATCTGACTCGCGCACATATTACAACAAGGTTGACTGCAATTCTCGACAATTCAGTTAATCTATCATGGACCTATGAGACTACAAACTTTTCCAAACAAGTAGCATATCAATAACACTGTTGCCAAGTGGGGGCCATGCTATGGAATGACAGAGCTGTATATTTTCCTACTAATACCTTTCTTTTTCAAGATGCTAGAAGAATATCTAAAGAGAAGGAGAGTGGGGTGAGAAGTGGGTATAGATGATAATTGAGAATGACACTTAGCTCACCGTGTGCTCTTACTTAATCACTGCTGAAGCTAGCCACTAACCGCAGTGTCAACAAGAGGAAAAGGATTCAGAAAATTAATCTGAAAACCGTGAAAGTTTATCAACAGAAGATTTCTTTGAATGTATAAGCAAATAAATACCTTTGAAATTTTCTGTCAAAATCTAGCTTATGTTATGCATAAACATACACCCACTTGCGTGTGCATGCGCACACTGATACAGGCACACACACATGCACACACAAACATGTCTAAATGTATAACAGTTTTATATATAAATGTGTGTATGTGTGTGTGTGTAACTTACATGTGTGCACATACATACAAATATTTATATATATATATATATATATATATATATATAGAGAGAGAGAGAGAGAGAGACAGACAGACAGACAGATGACCAGATTCATATATAACATATATACATATATGCATTTTTATATATATATATATACATGCATGCATACACACACATACATAGTATATGTGAATGTGCGTGCGTGTGTGTGTGTGTATATATATATATGTATATATATATATGTATGTATATATATATACATACCATACACACACATACACATATATATAACTATATATATATATATATATGTATATACACACATATATGTATATATTTTGTGTGTGTGTGTGCGTGTATTTGTGCATGTGTGAGTGTGTGCATGTTTGTGCCTGTGTACGTGTGCATACTATACATATATAGCCAAAACTTCTCAAATGCTAATGAGGTAACCTCTAAGATATTTCACTAGCTACAAACCATAACTATGTCTCCTTGAAATTACACACTACTGTCTTAAGAAAACAGAAGAATGCATCTGAGAATACCAGTTGGGGTAAACTATACTCAGATGATTCAAAGGAATATGGTCATTACAGGAATGTCTATGCTAATGGGACTGTTAAATGATGGCTGAACTTGAGCTAACATAGTAATACATATACCTCTACATAGTTATATGCTTTCCCCTCTCCATAAATGCAAATATACACATACATATATATATAAATAGATATATGTATGTATGTATATATATATATATATATGTGTGTGTGTGTGTGTGTGTGTTATGAAATATTAGTAAAAAACACCTTTTATCAATTCAAAATGAACAATTAAATTACACCATCTAGAAAATTACATATAATAGAAAAGTTAAAATTAAATAATAATTAAAAAGTAAAGATTAAGTAAATTACAAAAATAGTATAATGTATATAATAGGTAGAAAAACGACACGTGTTTCACTGCTATATTTAAGAAATGATTATAGTATATAGAGAAATCACTTGCATATAAATATAGTCGCTCATCAGGTTAAAAATAAAATAGAACAATAAATAGTTATTAAATAATATACTTTAATAATATATATATAATATATATATATATATATATATATATATAATATATATATATATATATGTATATATAGTACAAGTAAGATAGGGGTTATGAGGGTAACCCACTATGGGATATCAGTTATCCATATATTTTCATGTTAATATTCAATTTTTTCACCCGTATTATTTTTAAATATATATATATATATATATATATATATATATATATATATATTATATATATATGATATATATATACAGGGTGCAGAGAATAAACTGTCAACTAAATTATGCAAAGATGAAAATAACACAGACATCTCATTTTAAAGATATATTTACCAAAATTACATTAAAATATTTTGAAATGCTAAAGAGTAAATTTATTCAATAAAATCGCTGTGGTCTTCAAGCACAACCTATAGACAACTTTGGAATCTCCTGCAACTCTTCTGGACAGTCTCTTTATTTAAGTTGGTGACTGTTGCCATAATCGTTGCCTTCAGTTCATTTTTGGTGCTACAAAGAGTTTTTTTGGTCACTTGCTCAACTGCACCCCATACATAATTATCAAGGGGTTTGCAGTCTGGGGAGTTAGGTGTCCAAATGTTTGGGGTGATGTGGTTGCAGAAATTGTCTGGCTGCCATGACTGGGTTCTCCTACTTGTGTGGCATGGTGCAGAGACCTGTTGCCAGACATAAGGTCTTCCAGCAGCCATCCTCTTGACCCAGGGTAGCACTACCTCCTCCAGGCCCTTGATGTTGGCCTCTGTGTTGAATATGAGGCCATGTGTGAAGATGAATGAAGGCATAATATCGCTATCACTAGTGATCACTCCAAACACCATGATGTTGACTGTATGTATGTATGCATGCATGTAAGAAATAATTAAGATTCAGTTGAATTAGATACTTAAGTTGAGGCACCAAGTCAGTTTGGTATTATCTGTGCTGCTTGTAGTAAGGTGAATAAAAAGCAAATAAGTAACAAGAGTGTCAAGGTATTAGGGCATTACGGCCGTTCCAGGCAGCTTCATTTAATTTAACAATACAAACATTACATCAGTTTGAAATACACCACCTTCCTCAGAACCGTAAGACCATATAGGTTATCAACAGACAGGATGCTGTTATAATTATAATTTTTTTAGCAAATTTTCCATCAGAGCTAGAGAATAAAAGAATTACATGCTTGTTGCTATTTCTGTAGCAGAATTAACATTGGGAGAAAATAACCTTACTATAGTTTGGAGTGGCAGAAAATAATAACAATGAAGGTCAAGAGATGGTAATATAACTACATTTATCTATCTCCTTATCACAATCAAAAGATCTAATGCAGCTTGTATTCTACATCCACTTAGAATAAAAACCTCTGAGAATTGACAGTTAAGTTCTAGCTGCCAGTGACAAATTATTAAATGTCAGATACTCTTCTCTACTCCTATTTTACTGTGGCTATAAATTCACAATGACTACATAAAGGAACAGGTCTCAGAATATGTTAGGAAGATAATGGTATATATCCAGAAAGGGGGAGGGTAGGGGTGACATAAGCTATATTATTATTATCATTATTATATTCTCTACTTCTGATGAAAAATTTGCTAAAAAAAATTTAATGGAGTATCCTGTATGTTGAAAACCTATATAGTCTTATGCGTCCGAGGAAGGCAGTGTATTTCAAATTGATGTAATGCTTGCATTGATCAATTAAAAGGAGCCACCTTGAATGGCCGTAATGCACTAATACCTGGACATCCATGTTACTCATTTGCTTTTCATATATGTATATATGTAGATATATGTTTATGTATATATATACTACTACTCTCTTTTTACTCTTTTACTTGTTTCAGTCATTTGACTGTGGTCATGGTGGAGCACCGCCTTTAGTCGAGCAAACCGACCCCAGGACTTATTGTTTGTAAGCCTAGTACTTATTCTATCGGTCTATCATGCCAAACTGCTAAGTTACAGGGACATAAACGCACCAGCATCGATTGTCAAGCGATTTTTTTGGGAGGGGGGACAAACACAGACACCCAAACATACACACACACACATATATATATATATACATATATACGATGGGGTTCTTTCAGTTTCCATCTACCAAATCCACTCACAAGGCTTTGGTCAGCCCGAGGCTATAGAAGAAGACACTTGCACAAGGTGCCACACAGTGGAACTGAAGCCAGAACCATGTGGTTGGTAAGCAAGCTACTTACCACACAGTCAATCCTACTAATTATAATCTACGCCTGTTTCTACAAATCACTTGTTCCTTACAATCATAGACTGTATTCCTAGGATGATTACAGCTCATTCGGCAGTATCTATCGATATCAGGTGGATCATATTCATGTGGTCATTTCCTCAGGCAATATGGCATTAACACTGGAACCAGTGAATGCTTAACTAAAGGTTGTTTATCAATTTAACCAATGAAAAAGTTGATTGGGGGATGTGGACAGTTCTGTGTGCATTTGGTAGTTGGAGTAAAAGGTGGAAAAGGAGAAAGGAATGGTGGTTATAAAGGAGAGTGCAGTGTGTGTGATGATGTTAGACCTATTTTGATATTTTTTCTGTATGCAGGTGTCAAGATGGCTGGTATAGTTCATTGGGTTGACCTTAGTCACAGTAGGTGCCTCCTCAATGATTTCAGATGTAGTAGAGTCAGCAAGTACAGCTGTTCTGTTGTTGAAGTCCATTGTCTGAATTGACAAATGATGTTCTCTTAAAATGTCCTTTTAAATACTTTTGGTGGTCACCAAATGTAATTAAGCAATTAAAAGGGACTGTTTCTTCTATAGTCCTGGGTTAATCAATGCCTTGCCTGTAACTGTTAAAGACTGTTATGTGTGTGCATGCATGAGAGAAAGAGAGAGAGAGAGTGATGGAGGGTGAGAGAAAGAGAGAGAGAGAGTGATGGAGGGTGAGAGAAAGAGAGAGAGAGTAGGGCAAGGAATTTTCACACAAACAGAGAAACAGAACTCAGTGTACATTAATTAGGGTGTATATCAGTGATTCTTAACCACACAGCCATGCCTGCATATATATATATATATGTGTATATATATATATATATATATATATATATATATATAATAACAAAATAATATATAAAACATATGCATATACATACATATATGTACATACCAACATCTACATGTATATATACATGCATCTATGGGTACAGGACACCAACAAAAACGTTGAACACAATGAGAAATGAAAAACAAAAACAAAACAAACTGGAAACAGATTTTTTTCAAACAACGAAAATACAGAGTACAAGATATACAACACAAGGAATATTCCCCTCCTTCAGTTGCCCCTATTTTGGTTACTCCGCGTTTCAAAGGTAAGGACAACACATACACACATATATATATATATATATATATATATATATATATACAAATTAATAAATAAAACATATGCATATATACATACATATATGTACGTACCTACATACACATGTATATATACATGCATATATGGGTACAGGGCACCAAAAAAACGTCGAACACAATGAGAAACAAAAACATAAACACCTCTCATTTGGCTTAACAGCCCTTATAGTTTGTGTTACTGTTATTCTCCCTGTCCTGTCTTTTACTGTTTATAATTTGTACTGTCTTTACTGTCCTGTTTTTGTTACCATTCTTACCCCTCCGCAAAAATATATCTCAAATTTTATTTAATTTGCTTTTTGTGGGAAGGAATGTTTCAACCGAATCGTGTCTTGCCTTGACCTTCGAAACGTGGAGTAAATGAAACAGAGGCGACTGAAGAAGGGGAATTTTCCTTGTGTTGTTTGTCCTGTACTCTATTTTTTCGTTGTTTAAGAAAAATGTCCATTTCCTTGGTTTTGTGTTTGTTTTCGTTTCTCATTGTGTTCGACGATTTTTTGATGTCCTGTACCCATATATGCATGTATATATACATGTAGATGTAGTTACGTACATATATGTATGCATATATGCATATGTTTTATTTATTAATTTGTTATTATATGACGGAACGCACGCATCCATTTCTAAGTAAGTTGGTTCTATATATATATATGTACCATGGGATTCTTTCAGTTTCCGTCTACCACATCCATTTACAAGGCTTTGGTCGACCCTAGGCTATAGTAGAAGACACTTGCCCAAGGTGTCACACAGAGGGACTGAACCCAGAACCATGTGATTGGGAAGCAAGCTTCTTACTGCACAGCCACTCCTGCTCATATATATATATATATATTATATATATATATATATATATGAGTGTGTCTGTGTTTGTCCCCACCACCATCACTTGACAACCGATGTTAGTGTGTTTACATCCCCGTCACTTAGCAGTTCGACAAAAAAGGACCGATAGAATAAATCCTAGGCTTACAAAAATGAGTCGGCTATAGGTGGTGCTCCAGCTTGGCCACAACCAAATGACTGAAACAAATAAAAGAGTAAAAGAGTACATATAACCGTACATAAGTACACACACACACACACACATATTTTTCCCCTGAGCTGTCATGCTATTCCCAGTAATCTCTCCCAAAAGCAGAGACTTGTGCAATATAAACAGCATTTAAACTCATAAAGATATCATCAATAAATCTGCCCCTTAACCCTTTAACATTTAAACAGCTATATCCAGCACAAATATTTTACCTGTTTTATCTTCTGAGATAAGAAATGGAGAGAAGGCAGAAGGGAAAGAGTGAAGGCACATGGTTCAGTGGTTAGAGCATTGGGCTGATAATCAGGAGGTAGTGAGTCTGATTCCTGGACCAGGCGATGTGTTATGTTCTTGAGCAAGACACTTTATTTCACATTCCTCCAGTTCACTCAGCTATAGAAATGCGTTTTGATGTCACTGGTGCCAAGCTGTATCAGCCTTTGCTTTTCCCTTGGATAACACTAATGGCGTGAAGAGGAGAGGCTGGTATGCATGTGTGACTGCCAGTCTTATATAAACAACCATGCCAGGACTTGTGCTTCAGAGGGGATCTTTCTAGGTGCAATCCCAGGGTCATTCATAACCAAAGGGGATCTTTGCCCTTTTGCCTTTATTTAAAGAAAAATGTGTTTGATATTTCGTCTGTACTAGAGCTGGTGAGACTGTAAAAGTAATGGATGTAGCAGAAGAAAATAGAGAACTATGGCAATTGTGGAAGATAATCTACTAAAATATTTTGTTCCCCAGTTTAGAAACATCTTAGTTGTATTCAGCATAAAATAAATGCAGATTCTTATGTGTGGACATGCAAGCATGTATGTATACACATTTGCATGTGACAACCTAAAAATACTCACATGTAATAATATCCATGTTGGTACACATGCATATGTGCATATATACACACATAACTATCCTGTTGATGTTCTTTGAATTTTGGAGAAAGAGCCTTATGTTTGGGCAAGAAACCATCTCTAAGCAAAAGAAAATCGGAACATGAATGTTTTTTATGGTACACCACTTCAAAATCAGTGTTTGTTTGTTTATGTCTGTGTAACTTAGAGGTCCAAGCAAAATAGAGACCATTAGAATAAATGCACAACTTTAAGAAAAAGCAAATAAATACTGAAGTTTGTTTAATCAACTAAACTCAGCTTGGTTGCAATCCAATAGCTAAAACCAGCAGCAGAGTAAAGGGATCTGTGTGTGCGTGTGTGTAAACTTACATACATACATATATCATCATCGTCGTCATCATCATCATTTAACATACACACAAACACACACACATACATATATGTATGTGTATATATACATACATATATATATATATACATATACATATATATATATATATATACATATATATATATATACATACATGTATATATACATATATATATACATATATATAGACAGATATACATATATATAGACATACATACATATTTGTATATAACTTTAATGCAATTTAATGTACATATGCTGCAATGTATTATCTGAAGTTAAACCTTAGAGACATTGTGTTTGTTGTTTTTACCAGTATCAAGAGTATCAACATCATCATCATCATCATCATCATCGTCGTCATCGTCGTCGTCGTCGTCGTCGTCATCACCATCATCACCACTGTCATCATAAAAAGACTTGAAACTTAAATATGTATTGTAGCTTGGCTAATAAGCTTTGTAGATAAAGTAAACAAAACGATAAGCTTCTATTTATTATATTATATGCAGAAAAACATTGTTCTTAACAAACCAGAAAAAAAAAAAAATTAGACCCTAACCAAATATAGCAATTTAGTTGTAACATCTCAATGTAAAATGAAATGTTATACTGATCAATGTACACAGTCTGTTACAGAAATAAGTTATCTTAGTTACTCAGGAATGCAATGGGCCAGAAAATACAAAAATACAACCGAATTTATTCGAGGATAAATTATTAATATTGACAAGTAGGGTTGTGTTCAATATATGTTCCTATTATATAAGTGGCAGAAATTTCTGACCCAAAATTAACTTAAAAAAAAAAAAAAAATTAACAAATGAAATTAATGGAAATTTTTGCTCTGTGTAAATGGGATAAAGTTTCATCGCAACTAAAGCCATGAGATTCTAGAATTGTCTTACCCATGATTACTGAAATGAACTAAAGACCTCATATGTGGTAAGTATTAGAATTCTTTTAGCACTTTTATAGTTAAAAAAAATTAAATCTATTATAGTCAATGATATCTAAAGTGCTCTGTTACTAGGCACTTGCTCTTTCCTGCTTCCTTGCAAGTTACTTGGCAATTCCTCTAATGCCAGTATATACAAATATATATATATATGTATATATATATATATATGTATATAAAATATTATTCGAGACAAAACCACTATTTTGCAAAACAAACAAGGAAAGACTTAATCAATACATAAATTTTAATAAATAGTCAAAAAACTTGTCTTGATCGACAATCTTCAGGTGGACTTCCAATAATTCAGTGTCAAATTTGACACTGAATTATTGGAAGTCCACCTGAAGATTGTCGATCAAGACAAGAAACGATTGTAGGGGGCGGTTTTTTTGACTATTTATTAAAATGTTATGTATTGATTAAGTCTTTCCTTGTTTGTTTTGCAAAATAGTGGTTTTGTCTCGAATAATATTTTATAATATTTTACTATAAAATCGATTTAATCCTAAATCTGTTTTTTCCCCTGTAATTTGGATTAATTCCCTAATATTTATTATTATATATATAATGTATATATATATATATATATATATATAAATATATAATATGTATATATGTAATATATATGTAATGTAGAATGATGGAATGAGTGCTCAACACCACATTGGTGGATATATAATTTCTTTATTTGTGAATTAAGGCTACCGCTGGTTTCATGTTAAGAAGACTGGAAAAATATCCTAGTGTTTTGAGCACCTTTCTCCATGTGATCGACTTGAAAATTTGTTATGACACTAAGATATTTTCTTATTCTTCTTAACATGAAACCAATGATAGACTTAATTCACATATAAAGAAATTATATATCATTATCATCATCATCATCATTTTCATCATTTAACGTCCGTTGTCCATGCTGGCATGGGTTGGACAGTTTGAACACGCTGCGGGAAGGCTGGAAGGCTGCATCAGACCTGATTTGGCATGGTTTTCTACAGCTGGATGCTCTTCCTAATGCCAACCACTCCAAGAGTGTAACGGGTGCTTTTTATGTGCCACCGGCACTGGTGCTATTTGCATGACACCAGTATCTGCCATGACTGTGATTTTGCTTGACTTGATGGGTCTTCTTCTCAATCATGACATAATACCAGAAGTCTCAGTCATTGTTTCCATGAGGCCCATATATATATATATATATATATATATGTATGTGTATATATATATATATATATATATATATATATACAAGTTGTACTTCACTCACATCCACATGTTTGTTCTTATTCCTACTCCTATTCTATATCTGCCTTTTTAAAAAAGACAAACACACTGTACCTACAGCTAACTGACTCTTATATGTATTAGCCTTCCCAACCACTAAGACTCCTCTGAAGAAGCCTAGAGGCACATTCATCATCCAAACTTTATCTGCCCATCCCTACAGTACACAGAAGAGATGGAGATGGCATGGAAGATTTCGTTGCCTATTGGCAGAAACGTCTGTAAGGAACTAGCACATACTGACAATCTGATCTTTTGCTCTTTTCTGTAGTATTAGTGCATATGTACGTAAAACATGGTTAATACATGTCTATGTATTCATCTAATACATTCTAATACATTGGAATAAATAGACATACTAGAATGTCTACCAGCTGATGTATGTCATTTTTGTATCCTCTCCATTTTCTTATTTGCCGTATAAATTAAGGGTAAACCACTTTTTACTCCTACCCATATATGACACTCAATTGCAAGCTTGCTACACAATAACTAGCACTTGGGTATGAATAATTGGGTACACTACCAGCAGTATATTGGAAAGGTACTATCCCTTAGTCGGTTGGTTTTCCAACTTCTAAGTCACACAGGAATATATATATATATATATATATATATATATATATATATATATATGAATATATATATATATATATAATATATATATATATATATATAGATAGATAGATAGATAGATAGATAGATAGATAGATAGATAGATAGATAGATAGATAGATAGATAGATAGATACACACATATACATCATCATCGTTTAATGTCCATTGTCTATGCTGGCATTGGTTGGATGGTTTGAACAGAGCTGGCCAGCTGGGGGACTGCACCAGGTTGTTCATTTGCTGGTGAGATGACTTTAAGTGGGACATTCATGCTGTGGGACTGAACCTGAGACCATGTTGTTGGCAAGCAAGATACTTACCTCACAGCCGCTCCTGCACCCTATATATATGTGTGTGTGTGTGTGTGTGTGTGTGTGTTTTTGCTACCATGAAAAAGGCACCTGGTATGCTCTGTATAGTGGTTGGCATTATGTAGGGCATTCAGCCATAGAAGCCATGCCAAAGAAGATGATAGAGACCAACACAGCCCTCAGGCTAATTCGGATCCTGTCAAGCTATCTGACCCATGCTAGCATAGAACAAGAACAGCAGGTAAACAATGATAGTGATAATGACATTCACGATGACGACGACGACAACGATGATGATGATGATGATGATGATGGATGTGTATTATATATGCATGTATTACTTTATAATGATAAGATTTTTGTTCTGTAGAACACTGATGGGATTCATACAAGTCAAGCGCTTACATGACAGATTTGATTCCAAGTTTCACTATTTCACAACTCTTCCTCTCTTATCTTCAGTTGTATAGGGGTAGTGATGGCAGTGGTAGTGGTGTGGTGGTGGTGGTGGTGGTGGGGTGATATTGACCCCCTATCAATTTAGTACTCCTTTCATGTGCATACTATGTCAAGGAAAATTTTCTGGTGACAACCATACATAAAGCATAATAAGGTCTACTCTGTTTTCCTCTTCTCACTTTCCTTATATGGATACATGGAATTCAATATACATCAAAATCCAAACGTTGTTTATTTTAATTCAAGGTCCTAGTTAATTTCCATTTGGGTATGTCTCTGTAAGCGTGAATGTATATATATATGTCTGTTGAATACGGCCAGCTTTTCTAGCTAAGTGCAATTTCAGCTTAGACTGAATGCTTTCCACTGGTAAAAGCATATTTATCTAAGCTCTATGTAGGTACCAATTATAAATTTCTGTGATGCATTCAGTCAGATTTAACATACAGTATTAGAAAAAAGTAAAGTGTTAAGGAAATGGATAAAACTGTAAGATGTGTCATGGAATGAATGACAAAGTGAGAATAATGAGGTTTCCCTAAAAAAAGTGAAGTGTGTTTGTAAAAGCTAAGATAATGCGTGAGTGGTTAGGTGGACAAGGAAAAGACAAGACAGAACATGTAGGTAGTTACTCTAACAAATATATGCGTTTTCACAAAAATAATTGTACATGATCTCACATTTACATATACATACATACAAAAATTAATTTACATAAACTTACATACAAACACCTGTATACATACTCAGACAGCCAATCAAACTAGACTAAAACTGATTAACAAACAACATTAGAAGTAACTCATATCTATCTACCTATCTACCTATCTATCAATCTATCTATCTATCTATGTATCTATCGATCTATCTATCTATCTGCACAAGTAAACATTTGCCTGTGTGAACAATTATACATAGATGAAGCATATTTGCAAGCATTCATATACACCTTGAAAGAAACAAGCATGGAAAGAAATCCATAGACACTTTTATTTAAAATATTCTTTAAAATATATGACAGTCACTAAAAAACAAACAAAAAATCCCCAACAAAACGAAATGTTTAATTCCTAAATGAGTTCCTTCTAATAAGCAAAGTTTGATTTAAATGTCAATTGTAGAAATTTCTTTAATGTTTTATTAAAGTATTTTACTGCAAAAATCCTTGATTGATTGATAGGTTTTCAAATGGGATTTCTGCCTTGAGGACATGAGTTCATGTTAGCCCACAGCTATTGCTAAATTGGTCATTACTTTTTATTACACATGTGAGTAAGCATCTATCTGTGTATTATTGCAAAAGTCTTTTTTTTTTCCTTCCTGTAAATCCTCACCTTCATTATCATCATTATCATTCGATGTCCACTTTTCCATGCATGCACAGGTCAGAAAGAATTCAGTGAGACAGGCCTTTCTTTAGCCAGATGCCTTTGCTGTCAGCATCACTCACCTGTTTCCAAGCAAAAGAAGGTAATATATTTTAATGGCTAGAAACAAGCAGCATCACTTGACAGTGATGCTCACACACACACACACACACACATGTAGGAGAGTTTGATTGGTTCAATTGCTAAAGGGTCGGACAAATGCCTTGCATGTTTGTTCTGGCTGTTAGCTTTATGGGGTCAATAATATTAAAAAGGACCCCCTTCAGTCATAAATCACTGAAAGTTCTAGAAAGTTCCCCTCTGAGGCACAAGTCCGGGCAAGGTAGTTTATGGAAAACCAGCAGTCAACCTTGCATACCAACCTCGCCTCTCCACACCACCAATGTTATCCAAGGGAATAATGGTAAAGGCTGATATAGCTTGGCACCAGTGATGTCACAAACCATTTCTACAGCTGAGTGAATTGGAGCAACGTTAAGTAAAGTGTCTTGCTCAAGAACACCAAACACAGCTCAATCCAGGAATCGAACTCTCAACGTCATGATTGTGAGCCCATTGCTTTAACCACTGAGCCATGCACCTTCATACAGTCAATAATATATAATATAAAATACCATTCTGTTCCTGCTCTCTCTCTGTCCTCTCCCCGGATCGGCTGTGCTGCTCAATAAAAAGGAGCTCATGAAGAACTCATATTGTCTGATTACCACTTTCTCTCTGCTGCAGTAGAAAAAATATATGGTTGCCAAATCTCTGGAAGAATATGCCACATGATGGCCATGATATATGTATATGTATATGTATATGTATATATGTATTTGTCTAAAGCCAGCTATATATATATATATATATATATATATATATATATATACATACATACATACATACATACATACATACATACATACATGAATATATATATATATATATATGTGCATGTGTGTGTGTGTATGATGATAGCTGTCCCATCAACACACACAGGCCACATCTCTGCTGATGAGTCCTCAGGTGACTTTTAAGACCAGCTGCTGACTGACAGGGTTTAAAACACAAGTGACAGATATCATTCAAGTTTCTTCTACAACTTTGCCCTTTGGAATCCTGATTCTGAAGGAGTGTTTTGTGGACTAGCATATGTCTTTTAAGTACAGCTATCATCTTACAAGTTTTGTGTTATATGACACAAGTATATGGATGAATGAACAAATAAGATGATGGACACTGCAAGTTACCACAAAGGCAACCTGCCTAGCAGAGAAGTAAGTCAAAAAACGCCTGATAACAGTCTAGAACAGTCTGTATCAGTGGAGACACAATGGCCCAGTGATTAGAGCAGCAGACTTTCGGTCATAGGATTGGGGTTTCGATTACCAGATCGGGCGTTGTGAGTGTTTATTGAGTGAGAAACCTAACTCTATTCGTGGCTCCAGCAGGCAGTGGTGGCAAACCCTGCTCTACTCTTTCACCACAACTTTCTCTCTCTCTTTCTTCCTATTTCTGTTGTGCCTGTATTTCAAAGAGCCAACCTTGTCATGCTCTGTGTCACCCCAAGAACTACGTTAAGGGTACACATGTCTGTGGAGTGCTCAGCCACTTGCTCGTTGATTTCGTGAGCAGGCTGTTCCATTGATCAGATCAACTGAACCCTCATCGTCATAAATGAGAGAGTGCCACAACAGTCTCTATCATTGACAACTTGTCTAGTATTGTTGGTATAATAAAATACTTTCAGTCAGTACTGTAGAAAATTAGTTGGTGACATGATGATGTCCAGATTACTACAATATTTTGTTGGCCCTGAAGCATAAAAGAAAAAGTTGTCATATGCACAATTTGAACTCAGGATATTAAAATAACATCATCATCATAATCGTTTAGCATCCACTTTCCATGCTAGCATGGGCTGGACAATTTGACTGAGGACTAATTAACCAGATGGGGCACCAGACCCCAGTCTGATCTAGCAGAGTTTGTACAGCTGGATGCCCTTCCTAATGTCAACCACTCTGAGAGTGTAGTGGGTGATTTTACGTGCCACCAGCATGAGGGCCAGTCAGGTGGTACTGGCAATGGCCACACTCAAATGGTGTTATTTATGTGCCACCTGCACCACAAAGCATTTTGTCTGATGCTCTATTGTTCATTGCCATCTCAGTACCCTTAATACCTTGGGAAAAAAAAATAATGATAATAATGATAGTTACTAACTTTTGCACAAGGCCTGCAATTTCAGGGAAGGGGGCCAAGCCAATTACACTGACTCCCAGTAATCAACAGTTACTCATTTTATTGACCTTAAAAGGATGAAAGGCAAAGTCTACCTTGGCAGAATTTGAATTCAAAACATAAAGATTGATGAAATGCCACTAAGCATTTTGCCCAGCAGGCTAATGATTCTGCCCACTCTCTGCCTTAATAATGATGATGATGATGATGATGATGATAATAATAATAATAATAATGATGATAATAATAATGATAATAAAAATAATAATAATAATAATAATAATAATAATAATAATAATAATAATGATAATGATAATAATGATAATGATAATGATAATAATAATAATAATAATAATAATAATAATAATATTAATAATAATAATAATAACAATAATAATAATAATAATAATAATAATAATAATAATAATAATAATAATAATAATAATAATAAATGCCCTGATGCAGTACAAGGCAGTGGCTCTCATGGCTGCTGATCTTAACCGATTGGAAGTGTTATCATGTACATTGTTTTGTCTTGGTATAAAAGATGGGCTACAGTAAATATTCTGCCCAATACCACAGATTTGCTTGTCAGTTGTTTGACCTTAACAAGCTGAGCATGTCCCTTAGTGGCTGATAATATATGCATCTCTGATCACGAGCAGAAGTAGTGGGGGAGCATCATAGCCATGTGTTGAGAGGGATTCTTTGGGGTTTGAATATTTCACCTCTGGAAACATGGGTGTTTCGTTCAACATCCTTAAACAACCCTTATTCAGGGACCTTTTGAGTGGGATGGGTTACTCGACCTGAAGAAAATTCTAACTGAGCCCCACCTGCAAGGTAATGTGCTGTTTATCTTGATATGAGATCACCATGTCGCGCACATATGGTTGTGATGTATGTGCCTAGTGTACCCTTATCAGATGGGTAGTCATGATGGGTATGCTGGGCTTCATATATTTTACCCCAATGTCACTTTGATGGCATGCACTGCTCTCTCACTCAATAATAATAATAATAATAATAATATAATAGTAATGATAAAATCCTTTCTAATGGAAGTACAAGGCCTCAAATTTGAGTGAAGGGATTAAGTCAATTACATCGACCTCAATGCATAGCTGGTACTTAATTTATCGACCCAAAAAA